>NC_064635.1:195303818-195631734 GCF_023864275.1 Schistocerca cancellata
CAACCTGTAAGTACAGTCCAAAACGTTACTACTTAATAGGAAATACCAACCACCAGAACTGTTTATAACCTATAGGCACAATGACAAAAATGTAAATAAAATAGCTAACATATGTACATATTCCAGGCCACTGATGATGCCTTGCAGAAAATAAAGGCGAAACGCGTATGGCACTAAAATTGTGTTTTATTCAGTTGCTGTCAGACGGTCCATAAGTAAAAATTATTAATATATCAAAAGATAAGGTTCGCTGATGACATTGCTATCCTCAGTAAAAGTGAAGAATAAAGGATCTGCTGGGTGGAATGAAGAGCATAGGAAGTACAGAATATGACCGAGAGCAAATCGGAAAAAGAAGGAAGTAATGAGAAGTAGCAGAGACGAGAACAGCGAGGAACTTAACATCAGGACTGATGGTAGCGAAGCAGATAAAGTTCAGGAATTCTGCTAAGTAGGCAGCGAAATAACCAGTGACGGAGCGCTGGCAAAAAAGGCATTACTGGCCAAGAGAAGTCGACTAATATCAATCATCGTGCTTAATTTGAGGAAGAAATTTCTGACAATATACTTTTTGAGAACGGCATTTTATGGTAGTGAAACATGGACTGTGGGGTGAAACCTTCCCGTCTCCTCTATACCTCTTTTGTTAATGAGAACCTTCCCTTTTACAATAAACTATGAAACCTTTCCTTAGGATTTCTATCTCTTGCTTAATAACAACAAATGAAATCTTCCCTTTGAAATTTATTCTCTTTCTCAATCTTCGCATACAAATTTAATTGCTGCTTATTAAAAGTGATTTTCTGATTATTTCGACGAAACATAGAATGTGTCGTCGTCGTGGCCCTCAGTCGTTACCTGCAATAACCCAAAACTGTTCCTTACCTTTTTCACTGTTACTGGATCGCCATCTAACTGTTACATCGAACTGCGACATGAATATACTTACTCTGGTTTACTATACTCTGTTAACTGCTGGTGGGCTGTCATAATACGTGGCTGTACTTATTACCAAAGCTGACGTTATTCTTTAATTAATTTGACTGAAGTTACGTAATTCATAGTTACACTTTTTCTTGACAACAATAAAATTTTTACGTTGATGTTTTTTTTTTGGGATGGATTATAATCAGTAATGCAACACTGCTGGCAAACATTAATTATATTCTGAAAACGTTTCTTCAAATATTTACTGTTGGTAATGAAATGTGTTGTGGACTGACAAGACAGCCAGTCCACAGTGACGGGTAACCGAAAGGCACGCGTACACACACGCCGGCTGGCGTGAGGTCTGAAACAGGATACTTAATGAATGCTATAAAGAAAAGTACGTAGCTCCTCGAATACTTAACTTTATTCCACCATTGTGGTACATCGCTCTTGACGATACAATTGAGAGTCTTTAAATACAAGCACTGTAAGGCTAATGGCGCCTGCCTAGGTCGTAGCCATGGACTTAGCTGAAGGCTATTCTAACTGTCTCTCGGCAAATGAGAGAAAGGCTTCGTCAGTGTAGTCGCTAGCAAAGTCGTCGTACAACTGGGGCGAGTGCTAGTACGTCTCTCTAGACCTGCCGTGTGGTGGCGCTCGGTCTGCAATTACTGACAGTGGCGACACGCAGGTCCGACATGTACTAATGGACCGCGGCCGATTTAAAGCTACCACCTAGCGAGTGTGGTGTCTGGCGGTGACACCACAAAATGATTTTACAAACGTTCGAATGGGACTTGTTTTTTACAATAATCTCACAACTAGCATCGCGCAAACATACCTTCAGTAGTCTTGAGTTTCGCAAAGAAAATAATTCAATAA
Organism: Schistocerca cancellata; assembly: GCF_023864275.1. Taxonomy (NCBI): domain Eukaryota; kingdom Metazoa; phylum Arthropoda; class Insecta; order Orthoptera; family Acrididae; genus Schistocerca; species Schistocerca cancellata. The sequence goes on from NC_064635.1 coordinate 195,305,631, forward strand.
TATTAGTTCCTCTTGTGATAATAGTTTGCTGATGTCTCTGTACATCCGTTTATAATCTCTTGTAAATCATAGCTGGTGGCTGGCAGACACACCGCTCCTCTCAACCTCTCGCTTCAGACCTGCTACCGACTCGCTTCACATCTCGCTTACTACTGACTTCCTACGAACGCTCAGGTCTCTCCTACCAATAATGCTTTCTGGTGCAGACAATCCCTGCTACCATTACAAAATGTATCAATGTGCGGTCTTTCTCGCTCTTTTCTTAAAATGTATCCATACGCGGTCCCTCCCGCCCTTTTTAAAAATATATCAATTTGCAGTCTCTCTTGTCAACAATACTTTGGTGCAGACATTCCCTGCTACCAGAATTATTTCCAACATGACTAATATTAATTATTCCTACTTAATCTTATTAATAAAATATAAACATCTTTCATAAATTGTGGTTTGACAATAGACAATAGAAATATACACGTCTTACAGGGGAAACAGGAAGAGAAGGGAATCGAAGCACTTGAGATGTGGTGTTACAGAAGAATGTTGACAATTAGGTGGGCTGATAAAGTGGAGAATGGGGAGGTTCTTCGGAGAAACGGCGAGGAAAGAAGTACAGGGAAACCGTTGACGAGAAGAGGGAACAGGATTGTAGGACATGTGTTTAGACATTATGGAATAAGTGCAGTGGTACTAGAGGTGGCTGTAGGGAGTAAAAACTGTAGTGGAAAGCAGATATTGGAATACATACTTGCGAATAACTGCAGCCGTAGGTGGCAAGCGCTACTCCGAGATGAATAGGTTGGCACAGGAGTGGAATTCGTGGCCGCATCAAACCAGTTACAAGATAGATGATTAAAAAAAAGTGTTTATAGGTTGCAATCCTGTGTTTGTGTTGTTATGGACGAAGGGAAGGGAGGGAGTGAAACGCGGTTCCAGCACAGAGCTTATACTTCTTGAAGAGCATCAAGTAGGCCGGTGAGCTGAAGGTCCCCATCCGACGGTCGGATTAGATGCCCCCACTTCATGAACCACTGTGAAGAGGTCTGCGACTTATGCAAGAACTTGGTGCAACTTTGCGCCACCACCACTCCACCCCTCGACGGCGAAATACTGGTAGCAAAGATGTTCCACGACCAGGATTCGAACTGGCATACCTCAGATTCGAGCGCCACCCTTAGCGACCTCGGCTACGGTGGCAAATTCAACACAACTGACCGCTGAGGTGTCATTTTGCGTGACGTTGATGAACGGCCGTGAAAGCCTGCTGCAATCCTGAGAAAACAGTGCCTGATAATAGAACAGAACCTTCAAAACGGGATCTCCTGACACCACGGGTTGACTACTAGTAGCATCAAGAGCGTCGCATGTGAAAAAAAAGAATGCAAAGAAAATAATTATATAAATTTAAAACTTTCTTCCCTTCTTTCAGTGTAACATATTAAACGAGTGATCGGTATGCTGAATTCCACTATTTTATACTTGTAACTACCAATTAACGACACTTGATCTCTCTCTTCAGGTTTTTAATGCTTGTCAAGTTTATTTTTATTCTCTCTACTATTTAATGAGTGTTTTATTAATGTGATTGCGTATTATTATTAGTTGATTTTTTATTTATGGTTTGGTCTAGCGATTCCTTTTTACTGTTTGCTCCTTTTATTTAAGTCCTTTTAATTATGTTTGTGGTGGTTATTGCTTACTGTTCTTCGTAAGTTAAAGAATACGGTAATATCATATGCGTTTTGCAGCAGCATATCTCGTTGAGTCTCCTTGCTGAAACTTCTCTACCTGAAATCGCAAAAGATAATTTATCGCTCTACGGAAATCTATCGGTACAGCCAAGTGCTATGCTGTATCATGTATGTGGAAGTTTAGTTCGTGAAATTATTTAGGTCTTCGGAGAGATATTCTCGACGAAACCCAAAACAGTGTAAAACTGCAGATTCGCACCATCAAAACGCACAACACTTCCGAACTACTTGCGTCTTTATAATCACTGAATATTTCTTTTGAAATGATTAAGGGTTATGAAATCTACACACCTGGTACTCCTTTTGTGCTTTATATGTATTTATTTTCTTCAATACCATAAAACATAGATTACTGCCTTAATGGCGGCTTCCAGCAATCTCCTCTCTATCCGACAGAGAACATTTCTCTTCCAATGTCCAACATGGAGTAATTATCTCTGTGCTTAATAGAGGCTGCGTATCTTTGTTATCGAGTTCACACGGAGATGCTTAAATTCCACAGAGTATTTATCTTTCGCGCACAGGTTTTTTACATTTATCGTCGTATTGATAGTCCGTCGCACATTGTTTGTGGCCTTTTGCATCACGAAACGCTACGCAAGCCCACGTGAGTCATTGAGTTCAAAATGGCATTGCATAGTCTTGTACCTGGGAAAAAATGTTGCAAATGGCTCTCAGCACTATGGGACTTGACTTCTGTGGTCATTAGTCCCCTAGGACTTAGAACTACTTAAACCTAACTAACCTCAGGATATCAAACACATCTATGCCCGAAGCAGGATTCGAACCTGCGACCGTAGCGGTTGCGCGGTTCCAGACTGAAGCGCCTAGAACCGCTCGCCCGACTGTACCTGTGAAAAGTAGTTTAATGTACAATTATATTGCATTTAGAAATGAAATATAAAAATTACTACTTCGTTAAAATTTTTTACAATAGAATGTATTTTATTAATATTAATGAAATGGTCTGTCGTGAAACTATATTAGAATGGCAACGCCATAAGGAAAAGTTGTATCGTAAGGATATCTGAAGATGGGACAGGGAGTCACGAAATCCATTACGCATAAAGAAATTAAAGAAGTATGTGTAACATTGATGACAAACAAAGCTACTTTATTGATCATGTTACACAAGTACAATAATGTACTACAGTACCCGTATAATTCTTTAGTATCATACGTTACCATAAATATTTGATAAGCTGAAGTGCAAAATAGCAACAAACGCTAATGAAATAAAACAACAAATACTAGCTACAACAATACTAAACTGGAAATCCACTGATCACTTTTAAGAATGTCCTTATAAAACTTTTCTGCTCCTTTTGATACGTTAAAATGCCTCATTAGATTTAGGATGTACATTTTCTGTTCTTTGCTGACCATGTTGTTCTTTTCCAGGATAGCTGCCTTCCTCACTTCCTGGCTGCATTTATTGGACATACCTCAAACTCTACGGGATTTGGGTTGTAAGTATCCGATACTGACAATAATACTTTCTTCTTAGACTTTGCGTAAGCCATCATTCACTGAGCAGATATTCTGAAAGGCATCTTAGATCTTCTGCCTTTTACTGGTTTGGAAATGAAACCCTTTCCTGCCCACTCTCTGTTTAGCATCTTGATAATACCATGTTGTTCCAGTACTTTGTAATATTCAGTCGGTGAAGAAATATCTGCCTTCTCCCGGTATCCTTTATCGTCTCCACCAAACATTCTGTCAAGATTGTGGCTGTGACCATGAATAGGGAAATAATGAACCATATTACTAAATTTTCTGCTTTCTTCCAAAACGTCATTAAAGTGCCAATCATTACTGGAGTACTGGAGTCAGAAAATAAAGGAATTCCATTTGGACCATTTTCTGGCTAGGGCAGAGAAAATCCAGCAGAGCCGTTGCGTCCTCACAGTCCTTCTGTATCAACCCAAGCACCAGAAGGAATCCCTTCTTTTGTCTGTGCTCAGAATTTAATCTTAATGCACAAATTATTAGCCAAACCCCTCTTGGATAAAATACTCCACGTACATAAAGCATTTGTATAGATGGTTTCTGTTATACACTGAAGAGCCACAGAAACTGGTACACCGACCTAATATCGTGTAGAGCCCCCGAAAGCACGCAGAAGTGCCGCAGCACGATGTGGGATGTGCTCGACTAATGTCAGAAGTACTGCTGCAGGGAACTGACACAATTAATCCTGCAGGGCTCTCCATAAATCCGTGGAGTTCTCTTCTGAGCAGCACGTTGCAAAGGCATACCAGATATGCTCAAATAATGTTCATGTCTGTGGAGTTTGGTGGCCAGCGGAAGTGTTTAAACTCAGAAGAGTGTTCCTGGAGCCATTCTGTAGCAATTCTAGACGTGTGGGGTGTCGTATTTTACTGCTGAAATTACCCACGTCTGTCGGAATGGATGCAGGTGATCAGACAGGACGGTTACGTACGTGTCACCTGTCAGAGTAGTATCTAGACGTATCAGGGATCCCATATCACTCCAAATGCACACGCCCCTCACCATTACAGATTCTCCATCAGTCTGAACAGCCCACTGCTGACATGCAGGTCCCATGGATTCATGAGGTCGTCGCCATACCCTTACTCGTCCATCCGCTCGATACAGATGCCATGTCGTTACAGTACTTTGTAATATTCAGTCGGTGAAGAAATATCTGCTTTCTCCCGGTATCTTTTATCGTCTCCATCAAACATTCTGTCAAGATTATGGCTGTGACCATGAGTAGGGAAATAATGAACCATATTACTAAATTTTCTGCTTTCTTCCAAAACGCCATTAGAGCGCCAATTAATCCTGGTCCCACAGACGTGAACATTACTTGAGCATATCTGGTATGCCTTTGCAATGTGCTGCTCAGAACAGAACTCCACGGATTTATGGAGAGCCCTGCAGGATTAATTGTCCAGTGTTGGTGTTGACGAGTCCTGGCGAAGCGTACAGCTTTGTGTCGTGCAGTCATCAAGGGTACACGAGTAGACCTTCAAACTCATTTACATCTTGATAACCTGCCGTTGTAGCTGCAGTGGGTGATCTAACAACTGCGCCAGACACTTGTTCTATATTGGCGTTTCTACCGCAGCGCCATATTTTGTCTGTTTTCATTTCTCTGTATTTGAATACGTATGCCTAGAGCGGTTTCTTTGGGACGCCACTGTCATTTTCAGATCCACAGTGCAGAGGTTACGAAATCATGCTGTGCGATAAACCGCACGTTTATTTTCGTGCAATCGTAACGGAATCTCAATGAGTGCAATATTAAAATATACAGGGTGTTTCCTCAAGAGAGTGCAAAAATGTAAGAGAACATAGAGGATACCCCACTGAACAATTTGAAATAGGGAATCCGAGGTCGCAGAAGCCTCGTTAAGGAGACAATAGGAATAAGATCACATTACTATCTACTTTTTTATTTACATTACTTAACTCCAAATACCATCATTGACGCTACAAATCTAGAATGAGATTTTCACTCTGCAGCGGAGTGTGCGCTGATATGAAACTTCGTGGCAGATTAAAACTGTGTGCCCGACCGAGACTCGAACTCGGGACCTTTCCCTTCTGCGGGCAACTGCTCTTCCAACTGAGCTACCCAAGCACGACTCACGCCCAGTCTCACAGCTTTACTTCTGCCAGTATCTCGTCTCCTACCTTCCAAACATTACAGAAGTTCTCCTGCGAACCTTGCAGAATTAGCACTCCTGAAAGAAAGGATACTGCGGAGACATGGCTTAGCCACAGCCTGGGGGATGTTTCCAGAATGAGATTTTCACTCTGCAGCGGAGTGTGCACTGATATGAAACTTACTGGCAGATTAAAACTGTGTGCCCGACCGAGACGCGAACTCGGGACCTTTGCCTTTCGCGGGCAAGTGCTCTACCGTCTGAGCTGCCGAAGCACGACTCACGCCCGGTCCTCACAGCTTTACTTCTGCCAGTTACTCGACTCCTACCTTCCAAATTTCACAGATGCTCTCCTGCGAACCTTGCAGAACTAGGTAGGAGACGAGTAACTGGCGGAGTTAGAGCTGTGAGGACGGGGCGTGAGTCGTGCTTGGATAGCACAGTTGGTAGAGCGCTTGCCCGCGAAAGGCAAAGGTCCCGAGTTCGAGTCTCGGACCAGCACACAGTTTTAATCTACCAGGAAGTTTCAGCTACAATTCTGACAACTAATTCCACCTACGTATGCACTAGGATCCCATACACTTTAGATATTCCCATAGGAATTAATCAAGGGCATTCTGGTTAAGTCTCCTCGCAGGGCATTGAATAGGATCTCTCTTCCCATTCCAGCGACCAGGAAATACTGTACAGGTACTGATCCATCGTACTGTACTGTACGTCTCTGAAAATCATTGAATAATGATGTCATAATCAGGCTCGTCTTCCTTGTTTGTTTGCAGGATATAAACAATGTACATGAAACTTAACAGCACAGTACGGGTAAACTTGTACACATGTTAGTTGTAAATAAGCTGGAAAATAGTAATGCTGGACAAAGCGGTAGAGCCGGACGTTGTGGCCGAGCGGATCTAGGCGCTTCAGTCCGGAATCGTGCTGCTGCTACGGTCGCAGGTCCGAAACCTGCCTCGGGATGGATGTGTGTGATGTCCTTAGGTTAGTTAGGTTTAAGTAGTTCTAAGCCTAGGGGTCCGATGACCTTAGATGTTAACTACCATAGTGCTTAGAGCCATTTGAACCATTTGAACAAAGCGGTGAACGAGTTATTTCCATATCTCCTTAAGCTGGCTCTTCTGACCCCAGGTCCCCTGCCTCAAATTATTCGGTGGAGCATTCTCTATGTCCTGTTGCATTTTTACACGCTCTTACGGTAAAACCCTGTATAACTGCGTCCTCACAAGTGTAACACATCACGAAGTGCCGTATGTGTCTGGGATCACTGTTGGCTACGTGTATGTAGTTCGCTGCAGCGGCCTTACGACACCCTACTGGGAGGGCGCGTAATGCTCGCATCGTGCCACTGTACTGGTCGGCGTCTGGCTGCATCAGAAACCTCCCCATCATACACGTATGCTTCCCGCGGAGTGCATCCTCCATTGGGCCAGACAGATGGAAGTCGGAAGGTGCGAAATCCGGGCTGTAGGGTGGATGAGGAAGAACAGTCCAGTAAAGTTTTGCGAGCTCTTCTCGGGTATGCAGACTTACGTAAGGCCTTGTCATGGAGAAGTTGGCTTGCACTTTTGAGGTGGAAACACGCTGAAGTTCAAAAGATTGTTCAAATGGCTCTGAGCGCTATGGGACTTAACATCTGTGGTCATCAGTCCGCTAGACGTAGAACTACTTAAACCTAACTAACCTAAGGACATCAGACACATCCGTGCCCGAGGCAGGATTCGAACCTGCGACCGTAGCAGTCACGCGGTTCCAGACTGAAGCGCCTTGAACCGCTCGGACATAGCGGCCGGCAACGATGAAGTCGTTTCTTCAATTTTCAATTTTCATCAGAGCTAATCGTTGCACCATGAGGGAGGACATCGAACAGAAAACCATTTCAGAGTCCCAAACTCGCCATGACTTTATCGGCTGAGTGTGCGGCTTTGAACTTTTTCTTCGAAGGACCGAGTGTGGCGCCACTACAGGGATTGCCGTTTCTCTTCCGGTTCGAAGTGATGAACCCAAGTTTCATCCACTGTGACGATATTCGAGAAAAAATTTTCAAGATGTGTCTCGCAACGCAGAAGTAATTCATCACAGATGGATCACTCGTTGCTCTTTATGGTCTTCTGTTAAGCGGCGAGGAACCTAGAGAGCACGCCCATTTCAGTATCCCCAACTGGTGGACGACTGAGTCAGCACTGCCAACTGAGACGTACGGTTGAGCAGCGAAGTGTTTCACTGTGATCCGTCGATCATCTCGAATTAGAGAGTCTGCTCATTCAAACGTTACACAGCTCTATTCGACTGGGCGACACGCGGGAGCTCGGACACACACGTACGATTTTGTTGCGAAGATGACATGTTTCGCACACCGACTCACCGTGCTTTTGTTCATGGCCATGTCTCCGTACAGATACGGCAAGCACCTGTGTGCATCTGCGATGCTCTGATTTTCCGCCGAAGGATGCTGGATGGGCCGACCGGGGTGGCCGAGAGGTTCTAGGCGCTACAGTCTGGAACCGCGCGACCGCTACAGTCGCAGGTTTGAATCCTGCCTCGGACATGGATGTGTGTGGTGTCCTTATGTTAGTTAGGTTTACGTAGTTCTAAGTTCTATGGGACTGATGACAGAAGTTAGGTCCCATAATGCTCAGAGCCATTTGAACCATTTTTGATACTGAATGACAGCTCTCCGATTGGAACGCATCTCCGTCACAGAAGCCATTTTGAAGGCTACGTGTACCTCTGCCTCCTATCGCAATCTCATGAAAGAGGCTGAACCGCAAACATTACGAAGTGTGTCACAACAGATTCCACAATTTCTCAACCGAAAGTCGTAGAATCAGTATTTTCAGTTCAGTACTGACAGAGCGCACCCAAATCCTCGCTAAGTGCAAGATCGTTCTTTAAAGCTTCGCAGTCATGACCCCTCGTTCTTCACTAGTACGTGACGTGCTGTAACCTCCCCACAGAAATATTAATTTAAAATATGAATTTTAAATATTGCAACCTCTGAACAAAATTGGTTCCCATTCATAATCTGTGTGCAGAAATGCATTCACATTTAATGTACCCACAAAATTCTTTTCTCATTTAATGTTAAGTTCGAAACAAAAAAATTACCAAACCCAAAAATAATAAAAAAATTCAGTAACCTGGTAAATTTTATGACGACAGCAGCGCTGCGCCTCGGCCCTGTATTCTGAATAAAAAAAGCAAAAATTCTTACCTCAATAAAAACAGCGAATATATCTGCTCTTCTATAAAAAATTTTCGGCACAGCTCCGTGCAATGCTTGCCTATGCTTTGTGATTCATGAAGGGAAAGATAATCCATTGAATAAAATCTTTAAATTGAAATGAATGCTTTTTTTTTAAAAAAAATTACTTTATATTATAAAAATTATTATTGGGGCATTTTTTAAAAGAAATTGAATGACAGTTAACATACATTACTAGATATGCGCAAGGCTGCTTCTTTACCTTCTACAATAATACTCATCCTCCAGAGTCCCGACCAGAGCAGACTGCAGACAAGCGCAGACACGCGCACGCACGCGCCTACTACTGCAGACTACAGTCGACTAGCGACAAGCAACAAGTAACTACATAATGCTCTCTGGTCAGAGACTCTCCTATGCCTTGCCTATTGCAGACAGCGCATATAGCGCATACCTCTTACAGTGCTAACCACAAAATGCGAGCAAGAGTTTAGTGAACTTGTAAAAATCTTGAATGTAGTGTGCAGCGAATTCCTTCCGTTGACCTGAAGTCGGGGACGAGAGCGAAACTGCGGCTTTCAGACCAGTTCGGCTTGCACATCTCTTGCCCCGGCCGGTTGGGCCAGCGACAACCTGCTGCTGCTCTCTTTCCCCCTCCCCCCCCCCCTCTCTCTCTCACTACATCGGTCTCTTACGTGGACATCAACACGTGATCCCGAGCGCTGGGTTTTTGCCGTCCAGCTTAAGCACCGCTCCTTACCCCGGGCGAGACCACGATTCTCGCTTTCGTGCCGCTTGAACCTCCGCACAAATTTCCGGGTGCGCCGTCTCTCCACGTGTTGGACAAGCAACTCCTTGCGCCACTGAAATCAGCCGGGGGAAGAAATCGATACAGACGTATCAATCACCTACGTTTATAGAATTTGTACATGACATACACACAGGGGCCAAATTTCTGATAGTTTACTGTCGAGTTGAGATTTTCACACACAAATGTTTGATTCATATCTTACAGAATCTCACTGTACGGCAATAAACAACCTTTTAAACACGCCGCTAACGGCAATCAAATCATTTATAGCAATACAACAATTTAAAAAAATTCTTTTTTAAAAAAAAAATAGAAGTACCAGTACGGCAATCAACAACTTTTCAAAAGCCGCTAACGGCAATCAAGTCATTTATAGCAATACAACAGTTTAAAAAAATTAAAGAAAAAAAACAGAAGCTAGCAGTACGGCAATCAACAACCTTTCAAAACACGCCGCTAACGGCAATCAAGTCATTTACAGTAATGCAACCGTTTAAAATTTCTTTTAAAAACGGCAATCAAGTCATTTACAGCAATACAACAGTTTAAAAAAATTTAAAGAACATTAGTAAACAGGCTACTAAAGTAAAATCAGAACTTCGTTAATAAAGTACAGTGAGGTAGTGAAGCTACCAACACCGCCATTAAAAAAAATCAAAGGTCTCAGCAAACACACGATTACTGGCAATAAAGGAATGGAGGAATTAAAAAAGTTTTTATACAAAAGTGTCCTGGAATATCATTAGAACATAACAGATATGACGGACGTGTAAGGCGGCCACAAATCACCCACTCTGGGAAGCTCAGGCTAGACAGAATACTGACCAATTTAAATACTCCCGTAAACACAATTGCCACTCGCAGGCTGGTCACTGCACCGACTTTTAGCCAGCGAAAACTTGTAATAAGATGGCTTAACTTGCTGACAGGATTAGAGCTAACCTCGTGCAAGGAAACATTACACCACACAGTCCAGAATGAGCGACCACATGATCAACGATCAAGAAGCAAGAATTTACTCATAACACACGACAGAATAGCGAAACAATTAAACTGCCAAAACTACACCTCCCATCGGGCAGTAACGAGAGGAGGAGGAAAGATCACTGTCTTCAATTACATCGGTGCCGGGGACAGGAAACCCGATCGCCGGAGGCCAAAGGGCAGAAGAGACACTGGTTACGCGAACTTATTACTTAATGATTAAACCTTCCACGAACTTAACTTGCAATTAAGCTCGAAGAGGCAGTACACGACGTCCGATGGCAAGGATCCACACATCCGACTGCGCACGCGTAATCAGCGTACCCAACACGTCACGGCCACGCGACAACACGCTCTGTCACCGGAGTCTTCTCTGCAACGTTGACGGGTAGTGACCGCTCCTTCATGTTAGGTATCTCCTTTTTAAACTCCAGTGTTGAAACGGAGGACATAAAGAAGCTTGTAAACGTCCCACCAAGGTGAAATGAACAGCAACTACTCGTGGGGCGAAACTGTATACAACCAACACGCGGGGAGCTCTTCCGTCAACTCGCCGCTCGTTGCACACAACCGACATACATCACGTGGCGACTCGGTACGAGGTGCATTCAAGTTTTAAGGCCTCCGATTTTTTTTCTCCGGACTGGAAAGAGATAGAAACATGCGCATTGTTTTAAAATCAGGCCACGTTCATTGTCAATACGTCCCAGAGATGGCAGCACCGCACGGCAGATGGAATTTACCGCTAGTGGCGAGAATGAGAACTGTTTTAAATACTTAAAATTGCGACGTTTTCCTTACTTGAACAGTGTGCAATCATTCGTTTTCTGAATTTGCGTGGTGTGAAACCAATTGAAATTCATTGACAGTTGAAGGAGACATGTGGCGATGGAGTTATGGATGTGTCGAAAGTGCGTTCGTGGGTGCGACAGTTTAATGAAGGCAGAACATCGTGTGACAACAAACCGAAACAACCTCGGGCTCGCACAAGCCGGTCTGACGACATGATCGAGAAAGTGGAGAGAACTGTTTTGGGGTATCGTCGAATGACTGTTGAACAGATCGCCTCCAGAGTTGGCATTTCTGTGCGTTCTGTGCACACAATCCAGCATGACGAAAAGTGTCATCCAGGCGGGTGCCACGAATGCTGACGGACGACGACACGGCTGCCCGTGTGGCATGTTGTCAAGCAATGTTGACGCGCAACGACAGCATGAATGGGACTTTCTTTTCGTCGGTTGTGGCAGTGGATGAGACGTGGATGCCATTTTTCAAAGCGCCAGTCAGCTGAATGGAAGCACACAGATTCACCGCCACCAAAAAAATTTCGGGTAACCGCCAGTGCTGAAAAAATGATGGTGTCCATGTTCTGGGACAGCGAGGGCGTAATCCTTACCCATTGCGTTCCAAAGGGCACTACGGTAACAGGTGCATCCTACGAAAATGTTTTGAAGAACAAATTCGTTCCTGCACTGCAACAAAAACGTCCGGGAAGGGCTGCGTGTGTGCAGTTTCACCAAGACAACGCACCCGCACATCGAGCTAACATTACGCAACAGTTTCTTCGTGATAACAACTTTGAAGTGATTCCTCATGCTCCCTACTCACCTGACCTGGCTCCTAGTGACTTTTGGCTTTTTCCAACAATGAAAGACACTCTCCGTGGCCGCACATTCACCAGCCGTGCTGCTATTGCCTCTGCGATTTTCCAGTGGTCAAAACAGACTCCTAAAGAAGCCTTCGCCGCTGCCATGGAACCATGGCGTCAGCGTTGGGAAAAATGCGTAGGTCTGCAGGGCGATTACGTCGAGAAGTGACGCCAGTTTCATCCATTTCGGGTGAGTAGTTAATTAGAAAAAAAATCGGAGGCCTTAGAACTTGAATGCACCTCGTACAACCGACCACGCCTTGTCCGCGCTGGTGAGCCACACTGCCCTCCCGTGTCCACCACACTCTCTGTGCGCCACGTCCCTACTTCCGCGCCACCACACGAAGTTACCACCGGTCAAAGATCTCACTTCCTCCATAGCAGTTTCTCGGAAGCAAAACGCAGATGTCGATAGCAGAGGGAAAAGACAACCAAGCAGCCACTTAATGACAGACAGCATAATCAAACAATCATATCAGGGAAAGAAAAGGTAAACAAATGCAATTTAAACACAAGGTGTAGCACGAGTCGATACACGGCTGAGTACACTTAGAGAAAGCATTTGACAATGTTGTCTGGAATACTCTCATTGAAATTCTGGAGGTATCAGGGTTAAAATACAGGAGCTAAATGCTATTTACAACTTGTACAGAAATCAAGTATAAGAACTGAGGAGCATGAAAGGGAAGCAATCGTTGAGAAGGGAATGAGACAGGGTAGTAGCAGATCCCCGATGTTATTCAATCTGCATAATGAACAAGCAGTAAATGAAACCAAAGAAAACTTCGAGCAGGAATTAAAGTTCAGCGAAAAAAATTAATAACTCTGAGGTCGCCGACGACACCATGATTCTGGCAGAGACGAGAAAGGGCGTGGAAGAGCAGTTGAGCGGAATGGACAGCGTTTTCAAAAGAGGATATAAGTTGAACATCATAAAAAGTGAAACAAGAATAATGGAATGCACTCGACGTAATACAGTTGATTCTAATGGAGTTGGTTTAGGAAACGAGACGAAGTAGTTGATATACTTTGCTATTTGGTCAGCAAAATAGCTGATGGTGGCTGAAGTAGAGAGAATATAAAATGTAGACTGGCAAAAACAAGAAAAGCATTACTGAAGAAGAGATATAGATGTAAGTGTTAGGAAGTCTAGTCTGAAGGTATTTGCCCGGAGTGTAGCCATTTATGGAAATGAAAAATGGAAATAAAGTTTAGACAAAAAGAGAAAAGAAATTTTGAAATTCGATAGTATAGAAGAAATGATTAGATCGGAAGATCACGAAGCGTATGAGGAGGTACTGAACAGAAATGGGCGACAAGTAATTTGTGCCACAACCTGTCCATAAGAAATGATCGGTTGATATGACACATTTGGAGACGTCAAGGTACAAAATGGTTCTGAGCACTATGTGACTTAACTTCTGAGGTCATCAGTCCCCTAGAACTTAGAACTACTTAAACCTAACTAACCTAAGGACATCACACACATCCATGCCCGAGGCAGGATTCGAACCTGCGACCGTAGCGGTCGCGCGGTTCCGGACTGTAGCGCCTAGAACCGCTCGGCCATTCCGGCCGGCAGACGTCAAGGGATTACCAGTTTAGTACTGAATGGAGTGTGGGGGTAATAATCGTAGATGGAGGCCAAAAGATGGATTCAGTAAGCAGATTCAGAAGGATGTAGGCTGCGGTAGTTATTCACAGATAAAGAACCTTGCACGGGATAGAGTAGCATGCAGAGCTACATCAAACCAATCTTCGGACTGAAGACCACAACAAGAATCGTCCTTACAGACGAGTTCCGGTTATGTCTACAACGATGGATGTTTTAGTGTGTGGAGCCTGCGAAGGAAAAGGAACATTTCCGGACTGCAAAGATGGACGAGCCTAGAAGCTGCCCGACGATATGAAGTCCCACCAGGTACTCAGCACGAACACATCAGGTTCAGATGGGAGGTAATATCACCAGGAGGCGCTTCATTAATGATGTGTTAAGGCCGGTGGCTGTGACCCATCACTGTGACGTTTTCTTTCAACAAGATAACGCAACACCACATGAACTGTCCTGATCTACCCCGATACAGATGTGTTCGACAGTTGCCGCGGCCAACATTTTCTCCACTTTCTCGCACTTTGAAGCTATTTTACAGGGTTTGCTGCGAGACTGCTACGCAATCACTTGCCAGTCACGTAACATCGATGAAAGCTGGCACCGAGGTAAAGCAGCACGACCGACTCACAAAAATACAGCCCAATATCCCCAGCTTCGGTTTGCTGCAGAATCCTTGAACAGATTCTCATTTCGAATGCATTAAACTATCCTGAGACTGAGAAACTATGTCCACGAATGAACATGGTATTAGCAAGCATCGCTCGTACGAAACTGAGCTTGCCCTTTTCTCACATGTTATACTGCGAACTATGGATGAAAGGCAACAGATTTCGTATATCTAGATTCCCGGAAAACATTTAACATGGTGCCCCATTGCAGGTTGTTAACGAAGGTACGAGAATATACGAGGTGCATTCAAGTTCTAAGGCCTCCTATTTTTTTTTCTCCGGACTGGAAAGAGATAGAAACATGCGCATTGTTTTAAAATGAGGCCGCGTTCGTTGTCAATACGTCCCAGAGATGGCAGCACCGCACGGCAGATGGAATTTACCGCTAGTGGCGAGAATGAGAACTGTTTTAAATACTTAAAATTGCGACGTTTTCCTTACTTGAACAGTGTGCAATCATTCGTTTTCTGAATTTTCGTGGTGTGAAACCAATTGAAATTCATCGACAGTTGAAGGAGACGTGGTGATGGGGTTCTGGATGTGTCAAAAGTGCGTTCGTGGCTGCGATAATTTAATAAAGGCAGAACATCCTGTGACAACAAACCGAAACAACCTCGGGCTCGCACAAGCCGGTCTGACGACATGATCGAGAAAGTGGAGAGAATTGTTTTGGGGGATCGCCGAATGACTGTTGAACAGATCGCCTCCAGAGTTGGCATTTCTGTGGGTTCTGTGCACACAATCCTGCATGACGACCTGAAAATCCGAAAAGTGTCATCCAGGTGGGTGCCACGAATGCTGACGGACGACCACACGGCTGCCCGTGTGGCATGTTGCCACGCAATGTTGACGTGCAACGACAGCATGAATGGGACTTTCTTTTCGTCGGTTGTGACAATGGATGAGACGTGGATGCCATTTTGCAATCCAGAAACAAAGCGCCAGTCAGCTGAATGGAAGCACACAGATTCACCGCCACCAAAAAAATTTCAGGTAACCGCCAGTGCTGAAAAAATGATGGTGTCCATGCTCTGGGACAGCGAGGGCGTAATCCTTACCCATTGCGTTCCAAAGGGCACTACGGTAACAGGTGCATCCTACGAAAATGTTTTGAAGAACAAATTCCTTCCTGCACTGCAACAAAAACGTCCGGGAAGGGCTGTGCGTGTGCTGTTTCACCAAGACAACGCACCAGCACATCGAGCTAACGTTACGCAACAGTTTCTTCGTGATAACAACTTTGAAGTGATTCCTCATGTTCCCTACTCACCTGACCTGGCTCCTAGTGACTTTTGGCTTTTTCCAACAATGAAAAACACTCTCCGTGGCCGCACATTCACCAGCCGTGCTGCTATTGCCTCAGCGATTTTCCAGTGATCAAAACAGACTCCTAAAGAAGCCTTCGCCGCTGCCATGGAATCATAGCGCCAGCGTTGTGAAAAATGTGTACGTCTGCAGGGCGATTACGTCGAGAAGTAACGCCAGTTTCATCGATTTCGGGTGAGTGGTTAATTAGAAAAAAAATCGGCGGCCTTAGAACTTGAATGCACCTCGTAGAATAAGTTCATAGGCTCAGAGACTTGTTAAGTAATAGAGTCCAGTATGTTGTCCACGATGGCGAGTGTTTATCAGAGACAAGGGTATAGTCTGGAAAGCCACAGACCAGTGTGATAGTACCGCTGTTGTTATCTATATATACACACCAAAAAAAGTTTTGCATTACCTCGGTTCCGAGAGTTCCGGAACCTGTTCAGAAAATTGGAATACTGATCAATACAAACATCATTTATGCCCTTTTTATTGCTCATGAAAACCACACATTGCATGTTCTACCACCATACAGCGAGACCTTCAGAGGTGGTGGTCTATACTGCTGTACACACCGGTACCCCTAATACCCAGTAGCACCTCCTCTTGCCTCTAGTCGTCGTGGCATACTATCCACAAGATCATCAAGGCACCGTTGGTCTAGATTGTCCCACTCCTTAATGGCGATTATGCGTAGAACCGTCACAGTAGTTTGTGGGTCGCGTCGTCAATTAACAGCCCTTTTCAGTCTATACTAGACATGTTCGATAGGGTTCATGTCCGCAAAACATGCTGGCAACTCTAGTAAAGCGATGTCGTTACCCTTAAGGATGTCATTCACAAGGTGAGCACGATGGAGTCGCGAGTTTTCGTCCACCAAGACGAATGCCAATATGGTTGCACTATCGGTCAGAGGATGGCATTCACTTACAGTACAGCCGTTACTGCGCCTTCCATGACCACCAGCGGCGTACGTCGATCCCACCTAATGTCACCCCAAAACAGCAGGGAAACTCCACCTTCCTGCATTCGCTGGTCAGCGTGTTCAAATGTGTGTGAAATTTTATGGGACTTAACTGCTAAGGTCATCAGTCCCTAAGCTTACACACTACTTAGCCTAAATTATCCTAAGGACAAACACACACACCCATGCCCGAGGGAGGACTCGAACCTCCGCCGGGACCAGTCGCACAGT
The DNA here is from genome assembly GCF_023864275.1 of Schistocerca cancellata. NCBI lineage: Eukaryota > Metazoa > Arthropoda > Insecta > Orthoptera > Acrididae > Schistocerca > Schistocerca cancellata. Next base: position 195,322,454 of record NC_064635.1, read on the forward strand.
CCATGACTGCAGCGCCTTAGACCGCTCGGCTAATCCAGCGCGGCGGTCAGCGTGTCTAAGGCGTTCAGCCTGACCTGGTTCCCTCCAAACACGTCTCCAACGATTGTCTGGTTGAAGACATATGCGACACTCATCGGTGAAGAGAATGTAACAAAATAACAAAATGTTCACATTGCAGAATAAATAAAAACGAAATCCCACTGATGATGGCACAGTGGTGCCGAAACATGTTTGGGTACTGAGAAAAAACGGTGTTTTGCATAACTGACGGACCTCACATCCAATAATTTTAACTGCAAACACGGCCAATACAAGGAGCTGCAAATCAAAAAGACGGAAACTAGTTATGTATACAGACGGTTCATCCATTCCGGGAAGCGAGGATTTCATTGATGTTTGCCTCTTATGGACACCAATACTGGGAAAATCGGATCCAGGGATTCCAAGACTTTCGAGAATGGTTTAATTTCATGCCTGATGAGAAATGACAAAAAATTCTTTTGCGTCTGATATAATTACAATTTTCGTATTTTTTCTACATTACTTACACTATGAAACCTTACTTCTTGCCAAATTTCATGGTTATAGAAGAAAGGGAAGTACCATACAGGTTTTGATGAACGAGTTTGGAATTATCAGATATGTGATACAAATGGCAGAATCTTTTGATTGCATTGACTTAGAAGCTTCAATTTTTTACGTGACCAAGGGGGTAGAGACTTTAATATGATACAGTTTTTAACTAGAAATGTCTAACCGTTACTCAGAAAATGGTCTCATACAGAGGGGCGGACAGAAACATTCTGATAACGCATGACAATTTTTTTTCAAGTTCTATACTCACAGATCAACTATTCTCAGAATTCTTACTTTGGTTGTAAAGCGATACCTTACTTCCCGGCAAATTTCATGATTCTAGGCTAACGGGAAGTGCCGTGTAGATTTTGATGACTGAGTTCGTGAGTATCAAAATATGTGACATATACGGTTGTATCTTTTGATTGTGTTCGTTTAGAATCTTCCCTTTTTTACATTGCCAACTGACAGTAGACCTTAGTACGTTATATAATTTTCAACTTGATATGTCTAAATGCTCCTGAGAAAAAACGTTTTGAACAGTCGGACAGACACACAGACGGAGAAAAAGTGGTCGTATAAGGTTTGAGTTTTTAGCGGTTGATGTATGGAACCCTAAAGACATTGAGGTAAGGTAAAAAAGTGGAGAACTTTCTCTTGACATGAGTCATCTGACTGCGGCTGCCACGAATTCGTCTACTGTGCCAACCCCATAATCTTAAAGCAGTTACCGAGCGATGTGGCGCAGTGGTTAGGACACTGGCTCACATTCGGGAGGACGACGGTTCAACACCGCGTCCGGCCACCCTGATTTAGGTTTTCCGTGATTTCCTGAAATCATTTCAGGCAAATTGTTCCTTCCCTAATTCGATGGGACTGATGACGTCACTGTTTGGTCCTCTCTCCGCAAAACAATCAATCAGAACTTGCACCCTACATCCACAGTTGTTCATTAGATATTGGGAGACATCTGATGTGGTTCAAATGGCTCTGAGCACTATGGGACTTAACATCTGAGGTCATCACTCCCCTAGAACTTAGAACTACTTAAACCTAACTAACCTAGGGACATCACACTGTAAGTAGGCTGTTTATGTTTTCTTATCGGCAACGTAGCGCTCGGTATGAAAATCACTGGCTGTGCTGTGTGCAGTCTGTAGCTAAATGCATTGTTGTCTGCCATTGTAGTGTTGGGCAGCGGCAGCTGGATGTGAACAGCGCGTAGCGTTGCGCAGTTGGAGGTGAGCCGCCAGCAGTGGTGGATGTGGGGAGAGAAATGGCGGAGACTTGAAATTTGTAAGACTGGATGGCATATATATTATGATTATTAAGGTAAATACATTGCTTGTTCTCTATTAAAATCTTTCATTTGCTAACTATGCCTATCAGTAGTTAGTGCCTTCAGTAGTTTGAATCTTTTATTTAGCTGGCAGTAGTAACGCTCGCTGTATTGCAGTAGTTCGAGTAATGAAGATTTTTGTGAGGTAAGTGATTTGTGAAAGGTATAGTTTAATGTTAGTCAGGGCCATTCTTTTGTAGGGATTTTTGATATAGTCAGATTGCGTTGCGCTAAAAATATTGTGTGTCAGTTTAAGCACAGTCTTTATATAATAGTTCTAAGGGGAAGTTTCATAACACACATCCATGCCCGAGGCAGGATCCGAACCTGCGACCGTAGCAGCCGCATGGTTCCGTACTCAAGCGCCTAGAACCGCTCGGTCACAGCGGACGGCCATCTGATGTGACTGAGGAAGAAATAAGTCATGATGGAACACATAGGTGGCACGGTACTGTAGTCAAAATGTAATAGAACGTAGCCAAACTTACGATGAAATAAGGTGCATGGGGTGGTCAACGTTCCTTCAGAATTTCTGAAACCATTGGGGGAAGCGAAAATATCATCCACACGATCCCGAAGATATCAAGGGCAAATAAGCGTGAGGGCTGTCGCACACAACAGCTTAACAGCTCACGCAGGCAAGTTACTGACAAGAATAATATACAGAAAAATTGAGAAGATTGAGAAGAAAATTCAGGATCGGTTAGATGATCGGTTTGCCATTAGCTAAGGTTATATAACGTGTATAGTCAGCTGGCAATGTAAAAAAAGGTAGTTTCTAAACGAATGCAGTTAAAAGATACAACCATGCATGTCACATATTTTGATACTCACGAACTCCTTAGGATTACGCATGATCAATCTAAGATACACGAAGTACGCGAGGTAAATGTGTGTATACGTATAAAGTTATTCAAACGAGAAAATTGCATTTAAAAGTTTGTCTGTTTAATTTGCCTCAAGAAAAAGCTTGATTCATTTTAAATTAGAATTTTCCCAAGAAGTCCGGCAATAATACCATACGATTATAATGCAATACCGTGTCGATCGAGAGAAATTCCAAAGATGGTAAACCTGATCTAAAATTCTACATAATCGGAATTAATGATTGCTGTCAAAAGATGATAATTACACATTCACGTAATATTTCAGGTTTCCGCCTGCTCATTTTTGTGAGGCACGATGCATGAAGCCAATTGACCGATTCAGACAAGATTCTTTCTGGGAAAATGTTGTCTATATTTGAGTCTACATATAATAGCAACGACGTTTCTCTTGCTTGTAGGTCAACAAGAGTGAAACAGACTCTCTTTGATAGACATTAACTTAGAGAATGTGATGAGAACCTTATCAACCAGTCGCACTGTTGATTTCAAAACAAACAAAAATTTAGAAAAGGGTGAAAGAATACATTTGTCTCAGTAAACTAATTCTAAAATTAAATATGATTGCAACTGCAGAGGATATGAAATTAGCACAATAAATCAACCGAATAAACCAGCTTCTATTTTATTTTATTTATTGATTTTTATAGTACAATTTACACCTTTTCTGAAATTGACAAGATTCTTACATACTAAATGTACTCCGGAAACTAAGAGAAATGACTGGAAAATCAGTCTCAAGCAGGTTCTGCTTAGCAAATCAGTGTAAACAACGCAAGGACACGTAATATGTCGGTCGTTATACGCTCTAACAATCCGTTACAAATCCTTACGGTCTCTGAAACAAAATGCAAAAATTCATACAGATTTGTGGTCATTAACATGCGAGATAATCAGGTCTAATATTGTAAAAGAATTCCACATACGCAGATACAACAATGCTCTCTGTTTAAGTGAAGATAACGGTACACAGAAAAATCGATGCTTACTTTACAGTTGTCAGACGCCTAAGTACGTCGTGAATTAAAGAAATACAGAAAAAGATTCGCAGAGTTCCTTTCCATTCGGTCTCTTTAACAAAAGTCTCTAGCCAAACTTCATAACGTTGATTTTAATTACGTGAAGCGTTTCACAAAGAAAAACAAGACAGAAATTCATACAGAGTTGCAGTAGCAATATATTAAACTGGCATTCCTATATTTTATTCTTTATAAGTTTACATAGTCTAAAGGAGGGGCTCAATAATATGTTTCGTAGCTAGCATGTATTTAACATTATAACCTGCAGTGTGATAAAAATCGAACGCTGGTGTGTAGGACAACGGATGGGTAGTAATGTGAAAAGTAAAAAATGTTCAAAGTATTTTTTACTTATTCCATATCCATGAGGACCATTCCATTTGGGAGATGTGTAAAGTACATTAGCACGTAACTTATTCTTTACAAATTGTTATTATGTGTGTTGTGTTGGCAGAAGAGCCAACCCCGTGTTACTAGTGGAGGCCGAAATGCATGCGTTTTAGCTCACGCAGGCTGGCGTGAGGAGGGAAGAACTATACTGACGTGAAGTCTGGAACATGACAAGGAATTAGAATTCAGAAAGCGGACGTAATTAGTTTGATGCGTAGCTTTAATCCATTAATGATGAACGTCGCTCTTGACGGTACATGATTCACAATATTATCTGTTCAGAATACGTTCATAGTAACTGAATATGGCGCCTTGCTAGGTCGTAGCAAATGACGTGCTAAACTGTCGTCTCTGCAAATGAGAGCGTATGCAGTCAGTGAACCATCGCTAGCAAAGTCGGCTGTACAACTGGGGCGAGTGCTAGGGAGTCTCTCTAGACTAGACCTGCCGTGTGGCGGCGCTCGGTCTGCAATCACTGATAGTGGCGACACGCGGGTCCGACGTATACTAACGGACCGCGGCCGATTTAAAGGCTACCACCTAGCAAGTGTGGTGTCTGGCGATGACACCACAATGTGTTCTTGCTTTATGACTTGTTCTATAGCCTTGGGATTCTCCTCACTACAGATCTAACCGACAAGACATTTTGAGCCCTCATTCTTACCTTTAAATCTATCATCGAGATTCAAGCTTCACCACAATGCGTACTATATGTGTGAGATACATTAAAATACACCGAATTACATCCAGCGGGATTCAGACCGGTGTCTGTTTGAGTTATGGCATATCGTATTTGTAGTCAGACCGGTTTGCCTGTGAAGAACTCTTTTAATCAGTTCATACTCACATTCTAAAGTTCCAGATCACAGCAAAAACTGCGATCGGTCCAATTTGTGACGTCTAGGTGGTCATTCAGCTAGAAAAGGTAACCCGCGCAAGCGTGACCGTTTCCAAAACAGGACGCCCTACGAGCGTGCGAACGCCGCCGGTATGTTCCGAGTAACCGGTTTTGACACTCGCGCCGTCTGGCGGTGGGTTTCGCCTTCTGCGTCTTGGAAGCCGTCCAGCACGAACGTTTCGCAGTGAGCATGACAAGCAGACGAGGCGGACACCGAAAGAAAACCTTTTCTCTGTGTAGGCGTGACGTCAGACATTTCCAGAATATTCGAGTAGGAGTATAATGGGATGTCGTCGGGGGTTTTCTCTCTGATGAACGTTGCAAGTATTTCCAGGGTTGCTGCATGCAGGCAAGCAGCCAGACTTTCACAGCACTTTATTTTTTGTTGCTATTGTTCTGGTCATTAACCTTCAGCTTGGCTTCACGCAGTTCTCCTTTCATAAAACTTCGTCAGCTACTGTCTTCTTTTCACAACCGCTGCATCCCAAACCACCGCTGACATTTCGTATACATAGGCCTGTCGCTGTGATTCTTTCCTTGCACGATAACATCAAATCGGCTGAAGTTGACCGGTTTTGGACTTCAATCTTAAATTCACTGACGGGAAAAAAATGCAATTCATAAAATGCTTTTTTATTCCAGTCTCTGATCACAAATGAATTCTTTAGAGGTTTGACCGGTTTCAGTCTGTAATGCCCATCTTCCCATTTTCAGATCTTTTTTACACTATGTCCTAAAGTGGCACGGCCATAATGGCATCGTCAAAACATATAAATATAATATAGCATCGTCACATAGATTTAAAATATGCTATGCTGATTATATTTATATGTTTTGACGATGCCATTATGGCTCTGAGCACTATGGGACTTAACATCTATGGTCATCAGTGACCTAGAACTTAGAACTACTTAAACCTAACTAACCTAAGGACATCACACAACACCCAGTCATCACGAGGCAGAGAAAATCCCTGACCCCGTCGGGAATCGAACCCGGGAACCCGGGCGATGCCACTATGGCCGTATCACTTTAGGACATGCTATAAAAAAGATCTGAAGATGGTCATTACAGACTGAAACCAGTCATCGTCTAAAGAGGTCATTTGTGATCAGAGACTGGAATAAAAAAGCATTTTACAGAATTGGATCACTGTTTGTACACGCGATTATGTCGCAGTTGGCGCAGTACATAAAAATTGTTGAAAAAAACTAAGCTCCGTCCGTATAGCCCCTGGATGGCTCAACGGTACCGACCGGCCGCCGTGTCATCCTCAGCCCATAGGCGTCACCGGATGCGGATATGGAAGGGCACGTGGTCAGCACACCGCTTTCCGGGCCGTATATTAGTTTCCGAGACCGGAGCCGCTAATTCTCAATCAAGTAGGTCCTCAGTTTGCCTCGCAAGGGTTGAGTGCACCCCACTTGCCAACAGCGCTCGACACCCATCCAAGTGCTAGGCAAGCCTGACAGCGTTTAACTTCGGCGATCTGAGGGGAACCGGTGTTACCACAACGGCAAGGCCGTTGGTACATAAAAATTATTAATGAAGAATACATAAATTCTGGGAAAACGTTTGTCTACGTAACATGTTTAAGTGATTAAGATTTGCAAAATCACAGGTTAACAGAAGCTGGAGTAGCCATGGCAGATATCGTAGAATACGTATGAACCAAAGAATGAAGGAGATGTCACAATTTTTAACATTTTTATGCAGCGACAGCAACTGATATTGTTTATATAAGAATATACAGCCTACAGTTGCAGGTTAACTTAATCGTTTACCTAGGTTTCAACGTTAGTAATAACGTCTTCCTAAGAACATAAAATATTATTTAAATGTTTGCCTAAAACAAGCCATGTCCTAATTCAACTTTATAAAACTTGGTGCATAACACTAAGGTTTTGTCACTTCTATTAAACAAAGTGTAGCAATTCACTTTAAGCCCGTTGTGTAATACGGTCTCTAAAATGCGTACCTTAACAGATATGAGAACTTGTTCACCTGCTATACTGTGAAACACACCTCTACTGAGCGAGCGCTCATAGCTCTTAAGGTGAGCACTTTAGAGACCACATTTAGTGGACATTTTTATGTTGTTTTGGTCCATGCTACTCCTCTGAACGTTGCCTATCCTACAATCTTAGCAACAATAGTAACGATACACGTATACCGCCAAGGTCAGAACGATTTTCGATTACAACTTTCGACCCGGTCGTTCCCGGACCAGGGTCCCTCACCTCAGTGTTTTAGTCATCCGTTTTCTAACTGGTTTGACCGAGCGAGGTGGCGCAGTGGTTAGCACACTGGACTCGCATTCGGGAGGACGACGGTTCAATCCCGTCTCCGGCTATCCTGATTTAGGTTTTCCGTGATTTCCCTAAATCGCTTCAGGCAAATGCCGGGATGGTTCCTTTGAAAGGGCACGGCCGATTTCCTTCCCCATCCTTCCCTCACCCGAGCCTGCGGTCCGTCTCTACTGACCTCGTTGTCGATGGGACGTTAAACACTGATCTACTCCACTACTCTAACTCGTTTGATGTGGCTCGCCACGAATTCCTCTCCTGTGACAACCTCTTCATCTCAGAGTAGCACCTGCAACCTATGTTCTCCGTTATTTCCTGATTGTATTCAGTTCTCTGTCCACCTGTATAGGCTTGCCCTCTACAGCTCCCTGTAGTTCCGTGGATAATATTCTCTGATAAAAGTCGTGTGTGCTGGCCGCTGTGGCCGAGCTGTTCTAGGCGCTTCAGTCCGGAACCACGCTGCTACTACTGTCGCAGGTTCGAATCCTGCCTCGGGCATGGATGTGTGCGATGTCCTTTGGTTAGTTAGGTTTAAGTAGTTCTAAGTCTACGGGACTGATGACCTTAGATACTAAGTCCCATACTGCTTAGGTCCATTTGAACCATTTGAATCAAAAGTCGTGTGATTCTGCACCTTCTTCTTGTCAGTGTTTTCCATATATTCCTTTCCTCGACCTTTTCTCCGCAGAACCTCCTCATTCTTTACCTTACACGTCCACCTAATTTTCAACAATCTTCCGTAACACTACATCTCAAACGCTTCGATTCTCTTCTACTCGGGTTTTCCCACAGTCCATGTTTCACAAATGTTCTCCGAACGTACATTCTCAGAAATCTTTTGCTCAAATTAAGGCGTAAATTTGATACAAGTAGACTTCTCTTACCCAGGAATGTTCTTTTTGCGACGGCTAATCTACTTTTTTGTCCTCCATCGTAAGCTATTTTGCTGCCAAGGTAGCAGAATTTTTAACTTCTTCAATTTCGTCGTTACCAGTCACGTTTAGTTTCTCACTGTTCTCATTCCTGCCACTTCTCATTACTTTCGTCTTTCTTCGATTCAATCTACTCACTACATTGTTCATTCCATTCAATACATTCTGTAATTTTTCTTCACTTACTATTATCCTTTCGCCTTTAATTTCAATCGGAGTCTTCAACCTTTTTTATATTTCCGTCATTGCTTCTTCGATGTATAGCTCGTATGGACGATAGGCTAAATCCCCGTCTTGCTCCTTGTTTAACTCGAGCAATACTTTCTTCATCTTCCAATCTTATTGTTCCGTCTTGGCTCTTGTAGACATATTACTCGCCTTTCCCTGCACCTTTCCCCTATTTTTCTTATAATTTCGAACATTTTGCATCACCGGCATTGTCGAATGCTATTTGCAGGCCGACAGATCCTATGAACGTGTTTTGATCTTCTATTGTTTGTTGCTGAGCAGGATAACTACACTCTTAAGCTGCACTGAATGTTAGTAGACGTCTTTGGATTTGGGTCTAAACTGCTCGGCGTGTGTTACTATAAAGTATGGTTGAGAGCAGCCGGTCGCGCAAATACCGGATGATCAAAAAGTCACTATAAATTTGAAAACTTAATAAACCACGGAATAATGCAGATAGAGAAGTAAAAATTGACACACATGCTTGAAATGACATGGGGTTTTATTAAAAACAAAAAAAAACACCCCATATTGCTAGACGCGTGAAAGATCTCTTGCGTACGTCGTTTGGTGATGATCGTGTGCTCAGCCGCCGCTTTCGTCATGCTTGGCCTCCCATGTCCGCAGACCTAAGTCCGTGCGATTATTGGCTTTGGGGTTACCTGAAGTCGCAAGTGTATCGTGATCGACCGACATCTCTAGGGATGCTGAAAGACAACATCCGACGCCAATGCCTCACCATAACTCCGGACATGCTTTCCAGTGTTGTTCACAACATTATTCCTCGACTACAGCTATTATAATGATGGTGGACATATTGAGCATTTCCCGTAAAGAACATAATCTTTGCTTCGTCTTACTTTGTTATGCTAATTATTGCTATTCTGATGAGATGAAGTGCTCTCTGTCGGACATTTTTAGAACGTTTGTAATTTTTTGGTTCTAATAAAACCCCACGTCATTCTAAGCATGTGTGTCAGTTTGTACCTCTCTATCTACATTATTCCGTGATTTATTCAGTTTTCAAATTTATACTGACTTTTTGATCACCCTGTACTTGATTTGGCCACACGCGGCCCTTGGACCACTGTTACGACGACTGTCCTAGAAGGCATGGGAAAAGCCGAACGGTTAAAACCGATGCCGGTATTTATTTGTGAATATCCGGTACCTTTCGGTATTTGTTTGGTCTCGCTTATAACAGCTGTTTATCATATTTTACTAATAGCAGATGAAGACACCGAAATATCAATTAGCCGTTGCAGCAGTGCTAAAATTTTTCCATTGTAAGTAATTTCTTTTTTGTAAAAAAAAAATCCTTCAAAAATTCCTTCATTTTAGAAAATAGTGAAAGTGATCAGTGCTATTTTAATAACAATGCCGACAGAAACAGGCAGTAAGCACATGGTATGACGATTTGTGTTAGTCGACCACTATATTATTGCACGTACCAGTGAGGGCCCTTCGGTCGGCGTATCATTATTGCGCAGTCCCGAAGCATAATCGGCACACCGTGCACCACATCGCCGCGAAACGGCATCAAGAAGGCGCTGAATTGCGCGCCAGTGGAAAGAGCAGGCAGCGCCACACCTCTAGGAAGACAGAGTTCAGCGCCCCCTGTCAACGCTCACTTAACCAGCCGCCCGTCGCTGGTCGGGCCCATTTCGGTCACAGTGTTCAAGAGCATCAGTAGTGAGTTCTGCGAGTAGTAATAGTGGGTAAATGTAATTGCACATAGGAGGCACAGAAGCACATCAAGCCACCTCATTACGAGAAGTCATGTTTCTTTCCTTTTTAGAAATAAAGTGTCCTGTTAATCTACACGTGTTATTTACAGATAATTTTGGATTTCTGCCTCTGTCCATCTCAACTTCTCTCCTTCCTTGTTTGTACCAGTGCTGACTCCCTCAGTAGCCGACACTAAAATCAGTTTTTATTCTGATATTTCTCGAGGACACGCTGGAACACTTGATAGTGTAAGTAGGCTGTTTATGTTTTCTTATTGGCAACGTTACGTAGCGCTCTGTATGAAAATCACTGGCTGTGCTATGTGCAGTCTGTGGCTAGTTTGCATTGTTGTCTGCCATTGTAGTGTTGGGCAGCTGGATGTGAACAGCGCGTAGCGTTGCGCAGTTGGAGGTGAGCCGCCAGCAGTGGTGGATGTGGGGAGTGAAATGGCGGAGTTTTGAAATTTGTAAGACTGGATGTCATGAACTGCTATGTATATTATGATTTTTCAACACTATTAAGGTAAATACATTGTTTGTTCTCTATCAAAATCTTTCATTTGCTAACTATGCCTATCAGTAGTTAGTGCCTTCAGTAGTTTGAATCTTTTATATAGTTGGCAGTAGTGGCACTCGCCGTATTGCAGTAGTTCGAGTAACGAAGATTTTTGTGAGGTAAGTGATTTGTGAAAGGTATAGGTTAATGTTAGTCAGGGCCATTCTTTTGTAGGGATTTTTGAAAGTCAGATTGCGTTGCGCTAAAAATATTGTGTGTCAGTTTAAGCACAGTCGTATAAATTGTTCCAAGGGGACGTTTCACGCTGGAACACTTGATAGTACATGCCTAACTGTCTTGAAATCGTTGACGGTATGATGCGTTTACCAAGTCACCACTGTATTTGTGAAATGCAATGTCACAATGTGTGTTTTTAAACGGCCATGGGAGGCCAAGTGCAGTAATACTGTGGTCGGATAGTACAGCATTGCTGGGACAATAGTGTATCTGTTGGTATGTGGCGTGGCTTGTTGGATGGTGTGTGTCCGAAACAGTGAACCTAGGGTCCTTTAGGAGTGTGTAAAACAGACGAGTGACACAAGTGACAGCCAATCACCTGACCACGTTCGAATTCCGTGAGTTCCGCGGAGCGCCCCATTCTGCTCTCACACGGTGTCTAATGACTACTGAGGTCTCTGATACGGAGTGCCTGGCAGCACAATGGACCTAATATGAATAAATATGAAAAACGTATATTTTTGGGGGCATCCGGATACTTGAGAGGCACCCATATGCCTTGCTCATACTGTGGCATCGAGCAGTCAGGCCTGCAAGATGAGTGGCCTGCCAAGCGAGTGGATTTAACATCAATGACTGATTATGAGTTCTAGTACCCATAATTAAGCTACAAGTTATTTTCTGTTTGAATATTACGCAACGGAAATGGATAACGCACATCTGACTATTAGAAATTTACACAACTCTGACTGTTCACTACGCTGTGGCAATACCACATTTGCTTTCTTACTCAACGGCTTTGATCAACACGTGACCATCGCACTGTATATGAATGGGGCACACATTATAAATTCTGGATATCATGACTGCACACTATTCGAAGAACAAGGCCACCAATCTTTTTCTTTTCACTATCTTTTGATGATGATGATGATGATGATGATGATGATGTTTGGTTTGTGGGGCGCTCAACAGCGCGGTTATCAGCGCCCGTACAATTTTCCAACCTTTGCGCACTCCAATTTTGCCACTTTCCTGGATGATGATGAAATGATGAGGACAACACAAACACCCAGTCATCTCGAGGCAGGTGAAAATCCCTGACCCCGCCGGGAATCGAACCCGGGACCCCGTGCTCGGGAAGCGAGAACGCTACCGCGAGACCACAAGCGGCGGACACACTATCTTTTTTATTCCGATAAATTCTATTATGATTGAAAGATAACCTAAACACACCATGACATTTATACAACAATTACACATGAGAAACTCCGCCCAGTGGGCATGGCTTCAAATTGGTGAGTCTCTATCTTATGGTCTCGTAATTATCTATCGCTACAGTGCTCTTTATGGATAGAATGGTGGATCTTTTGCTGTATCTCACACTTCGACTCTCACACCCATCATCACCAAATTTTACTCCAAACCGAGTGGTACAAAAGGGATATGCATAACCCACTGCCTCTGAACCTATCTTGCTACTCTCCCATGCAAACTACACATACTTAAATTACATGAAATACAACACACTGGCAACATACAATACAACACAAAGAATAGTCACAACGTTAGAATCACATCACTTTCAGCTTTCCCACTTCAATCAGTATTCATCCCAGTTTCACACGACACTGTTACACTTCGTAACTTTTCTTTCCTACTACGAACTCTGGAGCATATATGCATGTCTTCCTGTGCAATGCAAGCCAAGTGGCGTTGCTGGATAGACGGCTCACTCACCTTGCTTCTCTCTCAGAATATTAGACTTTGAATCTAACGTGAAACGGAAACATAACAGGCAAAGTACTATTAAGATCATATTCGTCACACACGCGAGTCCTCAACTGATACCTTGGACGAGTACTTCTCTTTATCCTCTGTCTCATACATAGATTGAGACTCACACAGTACTCACCACGTGGAAATTCTCGTCTCTAATTTCAAGTCCTGCACACGCCTTTTCTTAAATATTTCCAACTTACAGTACACACGCCAGTAATTCTGCTTAACTTTAGCACTCGGAAGTATTTCAACTTAGTACTAGCTCTCGGAAGTATTTCAACTTAGTACTAGCACTCGAAAGTATTTCAACTTAGTACTAGCACTCGAAAGTATTTCCCATTAGTACTAGCACTCGCAAGTATTTCAACTTATTGCTACACGTGGTTTCATTGTGACCGTTGGTCACTACAGTGAGTAACTAATGATCAAGTAGTTCTACGCATGCAGCATCTCATAGACGTCTCCGATGCTGATATTGGACAAATTTTGTAAGCGGCAGTTAATAATAAAACCAATATTAAGCCTTTCTCACTTGTTTCAACTTTTCTGCCCACATCCCATTTCTAATCCATTATACATGGAGACATTTATATGCGTGGATCCGATGGAATTAAATTTTCCTTGGGACATACGAGTCTCAGATTTATCTACGACAATGATAGAAGCTGAAGAAATGATTTAAAATTTGTGCGACAGCTGGGAATTTGACACAGGTCTTCTGCTTACTGAGCAGATGTGCTAGACATTATGCTACCACAGCAGTACAGGTAACACAGCTGAACAGACTACTGTACTCCAGTGCTCTCCCTAACATATTTACCCATTACGTACAAAGCTGGTCTTCTGTTCCAGTACTGGAGAGCATCGGAAGTACTGGCGATTTAAGACAGGGAAAATGGACTGAAGGCATGAACTGAAATTTGTCTTAGGGAGCGCACTGGAGTGATATAGTTATCTACACTGCTTCAGCAGTGGCTACCACATAGGCCAAGTAAGCAGGAGACCCAGTTTCAAGTACTGGCCATGGCAAAAATTTTAATTCATATTTTTTTTAAATTTTTATACGTCTTTCTTGCATTCACAGCGAAAGACTTGCACATGGGGGTCGAAATGTGAACTAATTTTTTCCCAGCATAAGTCAATTCCGCATTAACGCATTAGAATATCTACCATGTTTCACTGCAGCCCTCACTCGACGCCTTGACTAGATGCACGTTAATTTTGACACGGTACCTTCCTTGTCACGTAAAGTGTCTGCAACGCCACCAGGACGCCTTCTGTCTAGGTGTGACCAGCACTGAGAACATTTTCAGTCATCAGTGTGTGTGCGTAATCAGTTTACCTATTAGATTATTTGTGGTACTTATTTGTGACTTTTTTGCTTTGACTTGTTCCAGGTCGTCTTCAATCCCTAGGCAACCAATTTTTCTGATCATTAATGGTCTCCTCTACCAATGTTGTGAACTGTTTTCTAGTTGCTTCACTTCTGTCGTCTTCATTGTCCACGTTTCATACCAGCACAGAAGTCCATTTTGAAATATTCCTCCACTGCGTATGATACAGAAGTGCTGCCGTGGAATACTTCTCGAACCATTGTACAGAGATTAGAGTCCACGGTGTTGAGAAATACACTCCTGCAAATTGAAATAAGAACACCGTGAATTCATCGTCCCAGGAAGGAGAAACTTTATTGACACATTCCTGGGGTCAGATACATCACATGATCACACTGACAGAACCACAGGCACATAGACACAGGCAACAGAGCATGCACAATGTCGGCACTAGTACAGTGTATATCCACCTTTCGCAGCAATGCAGGCTGCTATTCTCCCATGGAGACGATCGTAGAGATGCTGGATGTAGTCCTGTGGAACGGCTTGCCATGCCATTTCCACCTGGCGCCTCAGTTGGACCAGCGTTCGTGCTGGACGTGCAGACCGCGTGAGACGACGCTTCATCCAGTCCCAAACATGTTCAATGGGGGACAGATCCGGAGATCTTGCTGGCCAGGGTAGTTGACTTACACCTTCTAGAGCACGTTGGGTGGCACGGGATACATGCGGACGTGCATTGTCCTGTTGGAACAGCAAGTTCCCTTGCCGGTCTAGGAATGGTAGAACGATGGGTTCGATGACGGTTTGGATGTACCGTGCACTATTCAGTGTCCCCTCGACGATCACCAGTGGTGTACGGCCAGTGTAGGAGATCGCTCCCCACACCATGATGCCGTGTGTTGGCCCTGTGTGCCTCGGTCGTATGCAGTCCTGATTGTGGCGCTCACCTGCACGGCGCCAAACACGCATACGACCATCATTGGCACCAAGGCAGAAGCGACTCTCATCGCTGAAGACGACACGTCTTCATTCGTCCCTCCATTCACGCCTGTCGCGACACCACTGGAGGCGGGCTGCACGATGTTGGGGCGTGAGCGGAAGACGGCCTAACGGTGTGCGGGACCGTAGCCCAGCCTCATGGAGACGGTTGCGAATGGTCCTCGCCGATACCCCAGGAGCAACAGTGTCCCTAATTTGCTGGGAAGTGGCGGTGCGGTCCCCTACGGCACTGCGTAGGATCCTACGGTCTTGGCGTGCATCCGTGCGTCTCTGCGGTCCGGTCCCAGGTCGACGGGCACGTGCACCTTCCGCCGACCACTGGCGACAACATCGATGTACTGTGGAGACCTCACGCCCCACGTGTTGAGCAATTCGGCGGTACGTCCACCCGGCCTCCCGCATGCCCACTATACGCCCTCGCTCAAAGTCCGTCAACTGCACATACGGTTCACGTCCACGCTGTCGCGGCATGGTACCAGTGTTAAAGACTGCGATGGAGCTCCGTATGCCACGGCAAACTGGCTGACACTGACGGCGGCGGTGCACAAATGCTGCGCAGCTAGCGCCATTCGACGGCCAACACCGCGGTTCCTGGTGTGTCCGCTGTGCCGTGCGTGTGATCATTGCTTGTACAGCCCTCTCGCAGTGTCCGGAGCAAGTATGGTGGGTCTGACACACCGGTGTCAATGTGTTCTTTTTTCCATTTCCAGGAGTGTAGTTAAAACGTCAATTCGTCTACAGGGCACGATGGGGCACCTGTCAGATTGTATACATAATCTGCAGCTGAGTTAGCTTCCACCTTAACAATAATATACCGTAGATTCCTTCCACAAAATACTGGGTCTAGTGACTGGAAGAAATCACAGATAGCAACCTTCCACGAATAGGGCGGTAGAAGTGCTCCAAAAAACTACGGTCCGATTTCATACACATACATCTGTTGTGGAATCCTAGAACATATAATGAGCTCAGACATCATGAGATATTTCGAACAGTATCAATTGCGAATATATTGATCAGTTTTGTGCTTTTCTCATATTATACCCTCAAAGCTAAGGATCAAGGGAATCAGTCTGATGCGCTACTCTACAGAGGAGACTGCTCATTTATAATTAATTTTAGAATATCGATGGAGCTTGTGAGACCTGTACCCAAGAGGCTAACAATGTATATTGATAGAGAAAGGGTACTAGGTTTCAAAAACATGTTAAATTAGTGAAACGGCTTCCTTCTTAAAGTACTACTTAAAAACAATTCTATTTTTTTGTACTTCTTTACAGTGATTTTCAACGATTTAATACATCCACGATCACTTACTTCAGATTCCACCACAGATACACACTACATTCATACTAACGAAAAATTAAGGATTTATGCTTATTTTGCTTCGTCATTGGTGACTCTTTTAGTGGAGGACTTCGAGGTTCTCCTAAACAGTCCAAGCAATGTTGCCAGCTCCCTCCAATACCTCATATCATGTAAGGACGCATGCTGACGAACTCCCAACTGCCACACACTGCTCAAGAAGTACCTGAAAAAAATAACTAAAATACGAAACAAACATTTGAACACAATATCACAGACAAAAAAATACAAATTTTGTGGTATTCAAACATCGTAAACATTATAACATCAGTTACAGACACTGTTGCCCATTTAAAGACAAACTTTGTACCTCTAACGCTTATGGAAAAAATCCCAACCTTAATTCAGCAAAGTTCGGTACCCTGAACAAGACATAAAACAACAGCAGTGGCATGAATGGTTACGGATTTGTTTGATCTCTGGAAGAGGAGCACAGAAATGCTGAAAAACCGTAACTGGCAGACGTCTGAAGATAGTCGCCAATTATCCTGAAAAAATCTATTTCAACAACCACTACCAACAGAAGAATCTGAAGCTATTCTTTAGCCCCTTAGATAAGAGATTAAGCTAATTGTGGGATGCATAGAACTATTCACGCTGTTATTGCTGCTCCACTTCTTACGTAAGTGAAACCATAGAATCTGTTACGACGTCTTGTACCCTCTGCCATGCTTTTTAATGGTTTACGCTGTTATTTAGATGTGATACGTCGTGGTATGGGCAAACGTAACCAAAAAGTAAGGTAAGCAGAGCTCAAAGGCTGCAGGGAGTGAAAGCGTAAACCCAAATGAGGTTACAGTTTCAAACACAATTGTATTTCATTAGAATGAAATCTTAAGATTCAAGATAATCACGGTCTGAAGGACCCAACACTTCTGATTAAGTATTGACCAATACAATAAGTTACTGAAAGGAATGACTTTAATCATTCGGCCAGAAGGGCCAATCAAATATAACGACAAATGCTGTTTTGATAATGCTACAAGAATGCAAAACCAACAGTTAATTTACTTCGCCCAAAGGAGCAGTAAAGACCAAACGACAAATTCATATACCAAAGGTGTTTTTTCTTTTAATGAAACAAGCTAACAAGATAAAATTAGTAACGAAAAAGGGGTAGTGACGTCACCACTCGGCCTGAAGGGCCTGAATATCAGTAGTAATAAATACTTGAGAATGGTTGAAGTTAGTGAGTTAGCACTTAAAACCAGCCCGTGCTCCTCACCACTAGGAAAAATTTACAATAAGCTGCGCTAGGACTGCCTGCTTTAGCAACACGACGCAGACCAGTAGAACAACTAGAAACTTCACCAACGTGGCGAATCGTCCACATAGGGCATGACAGCAACTCTCTATAACACATAAAATAAAAATTACTAAACATTGAAACACATGGTTCAAATTATGACGCCCATCTCAGCAGGAACTGTTAATGACACCCACTGGTCTTCGTAAATCTTGGACTTAGTAAATGTGACGGCCAGTACTAAATGGTAATACCACTCAAGAAATTGTAAAATACAAGTTCGTTATTGCACTTGGGTCAGAATAAAATTTCAGCCACAGAAAATATTTTAGGTTCTGTTATTAAGGCACAGAGAGTTAACACTCTTTTCTAGTGATAGTTGCACTTGACAATATAACAGCAGATCATTGAACCGGGATATCGGGCACGCCTGAGCCTACTAAAATTGCGAAACACCATGGCGCACGACCTTAGAGCAAAACACACCCGACGACACGGGCAGACATTGAGTGAATCAAGAAATTCTCACCGTTAGTCCAGGAGGCAGACAAGCATTCGGCGACAGGTTGCAACCAACACCAACTCGAGATATGTCAATCGCCCCAGTTTCGCCATAGCAACGCGGACACGCCGCGTCAACAGTTGCCACTCCGAGCTTCCTTATCACGCAGCCCGTCCAGAACGACTGCCGCCTTCCCGAGTAAACACGCTCGTAGCAATCACGTGCGTGCACAGGAAGTAATACCACCTTTCCCGCAACATTGCGCTGCCACACAACCGGAAACTGAACTCCCGTCTCACTCCGGCAGCAGCACTCGATACTCTCGTCGTCAGCAGGTCTCTCCTCAGAACGCAGCGCCCTCCGAAATTTAAAAGCAAACGGACCAATCGCGGCAGAGCAAAACCGAGGCTCCGGAATACGACACACCACACCTAGGCAAATGTGAAGATGATACGGTTCAAGATACTAAACCACACTCCACAAAATGGTTAAAATAGCTCTGAGCACTATGGGACTTAAGTTCTGAGGTCATCAGTCCCCTAGAACTCAGAACTACTTAAACCCAACGAACCTAAGGACATCACACACATCCATGCCCAAAGCAGGATTCGAACCTGCGCACACTCCACAAAACTGTTCCCATGACATATTATACTGAAGGGGTCGTAGGGCGTGTGGTTGGTTGGTGGACCCAGAGGAAGCACTGTTGACAGTTAAGAATAATTTTTATTACCTCCAGTAGATGGCGTGTCGAGGCAAACGTGTCTCTGTACGTTGTCCCTGGATGGTAGTGATGTACGAGCGGCAGTTTCCGCGCTGGCTGCTGGGCCAGCACCTCGCGATGCTGACGGAAGTCCAATTTGAGGTCGGCCGCCTCTAGCGGCCACAGCGGTTCACTGCTATCCTCAGACTCGCAGAACCTTCGTAGCTTTGCTCGTGTCACTGTGGCACCACCTGAAGACAGCTGTGCGCAGGCTTCGACTCGCTGACCTCTGGCAGGAGTTGGATGGTGACTGGTGCTGTGGCTCGGTGTCTCAGTAGGAACCCAGCAGACACGGACGACAAACTGGAGCGCCTGTGGCACCAAATCCCGTGAAGGTCTTAGTGTTGATGGCAGGCACAGCCCAGTCTCTGGCTGCTGCTGGCAGTGCTCAGGTGTCTCACCATCTAGCATAGCTCTGTCGATATGATGGGGCAACTGGTTATCTCACGATGAGACGTGCCACCCTGTCCCATCATCCTGACTTACATATATGCCACTGGCACACATTTGTATCATCTAAACCCAGCATCCGGTCATGTCACCCCTAACAAGACACTGGCCTAGCCACGGTGACGTCACACCACTTGCTACATGGTTACCACTCTATGGTGCAGTATGGTGCTGTGCTTGGCTATCCTTGCCTTGCAGTCCTTTGTGCTTCTACATCTACATCTACATTTATACTCCGAAAGCCACCCAACGGTGGGTGGCGGAGGGCACTTTACGTGCCACTGTCATTACCTCCCTTTCCTGTTCCAGTCGCGTATGGTTCGCGGGAAAAACGACTGCCGGGAAGCCTCCGTGCGCGCTCTAATCTCTCTAATTTTACATTCGTGATCTCCTCGGGAGGTATAAGTAGGGGAAGCAATATATTCGATACCTCATCCAGAGACGCACCCTCTCGAAACCTGGCGAGCAAGCTACACCGCGATGCAGAGCGCCTCTCTTGCAGAGTATGCCACTTGAGTTTGTTAAACATCTCCGTAACGCTATCACGGTTACCAAATAATCCTGTGACGAAACGCGCCGCTATTCTTTGGATCTTCTCTATCTCCTCCGTCAACCCGATCTGGTACGGATCCCACACTGATGAGCAATACTCAAGTATAGGTCGAACGAGTGTTTTGTAAGCCACCTCCTTTGTTGATGGACTACATTTTGTAAGGACTCTCCCAATGAATCTCAACCTGGTACCCGCCTTACCAACAATTAATTTTATATGATCATTCCACTTCAAATCGTTCCGCACGCATACTCCCAGATATTTTACAGAAGTAACTGCTACCAGTGTTTGTTCCGCTATCAAATAATCATACAATAAAGGATCCTTCTTTCTATGTATTCGCAATACATTACATTTGTCTATGTTAAGGGTCAGTTGCCACTCCCTGCACCAAGTGCCTATCCGCTGCAGATCTTCCTGCATTTCGCTACAATTTTCTAATGCTGCAACTTCTCTGTATATTACAGCATCATCCGCGAAAAGCCGCATGGAACTTCCGACAATATCTACTAGGTCATTTATATATATTGTGAAAAGCAATGGTCCCATAACACTCCCCTGTGGCACGCCAGAGGTTACTTTAACGTCTGTAGACGTCTCTCCATTGAGAACAACATGCTGTGTTCTGTTTGCTAAAAACTCTTCAATCCAGCCACACAGCTGGTCTGATATTCCGTAGGCTCTTACTTTGTTTATCAGGCGACAGTGCGGAACTGTATCGAACGCCTTCCGGAAGTCAAGAAAAATAGCATCTACCTGGGAGCCTGTATCTAATATTTTCTGGGTCTCATGAACAAATAAAGCGAGTTGGGTTTCACACGATCGCTGTTTCCGGAATCCATGTTGATTCTTACATAGTAGATTCTGGGTTTCCAAAAACGACATGATACTCGAGCAAAAAGATGTTCTAAAATTCGACAACAGATCGACGTCAGAGATATAGGTCTATAGTTTTGCGCATCTGCTCGACGACCCTTCTTGAAGACTGGGACTACCTGTGCTCTTTTCCAATCATTTGGAACCTTCCGTTCCTCTAGAGACTTGCGGTACACGGCTGTTAGAATGGGGGCAAGTTCTTTCGCGTACTTTGTGTAGAATCGAATTGGTATCCCGTCAGGTCCAGTGGACTTTCCTCTGTTGAGTGATTCCAGTTGCTTTTCTATTCCTTGGACACTTATTTCGATGTCAGCCATTTTTTCGTTTGTGCGACGATTTAGAGAAGGAACTGCAGTGCGGTGCTCCTCTGTGAAACAGCTTTGGAAAAAGGTGTTTAGTATTTCAGCTTTACGCGTGTCATCCTCTGTTTCAATGCTTTCATCATCCCGGAGTGTCTGGATATGCTGTTTCGAGCCACTTCTGTCATTGTGACCCAGATGTTACAACACTGATGGCTACTGGCTCGTATCTGCTAACGCAATGCTTTACAGCAGATTTCTCATTACTTTTTTTTTTTTTTTTTTTTTTTTTTTTTTTTTTTTTTTTTTTGCCGCGCGGTATTAGGCGAGCCGTCTAAGGCGCTGGAGTCATGGACTGTGCTGCTGATCCTGGCTGAGATTCAAGTCCTCCCTCGGGCATGGGTGTGTGTGTTTGTCCTTAGAATAATGTAGGTTAAGTAGTGTGTAAGCTTAGGGACTGATGGCCTTAGCAGCTAAGTCCCATAAGTTTTCACACACATTTGAACATTTGAACTATTTTTTTCTACATTACTGTCTACCGCATACAGTAGAGAAGTACTTCGTAGAGGATAATTGTATCAGCATGACAAAGCTCCTTTTCATCAAATAGCATCTGTGAGACAATGGACTGTGGCATCCCTGAAATGGGCTAGTCTGCGCATACTCCTCTGAAATGATTTTATGTATATACACTGAAGCTGCGACTGAAAATTGTACCAACGCCAGAAACTGAGGCCGGGTCTCCTGCAGGTGCGTTAACCACTAAGTCAGCTTGGCACAGCGATGCACAGAGTACCCTGACATGCCTCCCTCCCCGATACCAAGTCTCACTGCCAACCCAGATTATTTTTTTTTTAAATTTTATTTACTCGTCAAATTCCTTAGGACCAAATTGAGGAGCAAATCTTCAAGGTCATGGAACGTGTCAGTACATGAAATTACGACATAAACGTAATAACAGATAAAAGTAAATATTCATGAACCTTAACAAAGTCAGTCCATAAGTCTAAGTAAACGCTATCAGCAATACAATAAAAATCAGCTTAATTTTTCAAGAAACTCCTCGACAGAATAGAAGGAGTGACCCACGAGGAAACTCTTCAGTTTCGATTTGAAAGCGCGTGGATTACTGCTAAGATTTTTGAAGTCGAGTTGCAGTTTATTGAAAATGGACGCAGCAGTATACTGCACACCTTTCTGCACAATAGTTAAGGAAATCCGATCCAAATGCTGGTTTCATTTCGGCCTAGAATTAAATGAGTGAAAGCTGCTTATTCTTGGTACTAAGCTAATATTGTTCTGCTTATTCTTGGCACTAAGCTAAAGACACCAAGGAATATATATTGAGAGGCCAATGTCAAAATACCCAGGCTCGTGAACAGAGGTCGACAAGAGGTTCGTGAACTCCCACCACTTATTGCCCGAACCCCCCGTTTCTGAGCCAAAAATATTCTAACAGAATGGGAAGAGTTACCCCAAAATATAATACCATACGACAATAGCGAATGAAAATAAGTAAAGTAGACTAATTTTCGTGTCGAGCGATCACACACTTCTGATACCGTTCGAATAGTAAAAATGGCAGCATTAAGTCTTTGAACAAAATCCTCAATGTGGGCTTTCCACGACAGATTACTATCAATCTGAACACCTAGAAATTTGAACTGTTCAGTTTCACTAATCATATACCCGTTCCGTGAAATTTAAACGTCAGGTTTTGTTGAATTGTGTGTTATAAACTGTAAAAATCGAGTCTTACTGTGATTTAGCGTTAGTTTATTTTCTACAAGCCATGGACTGAGGTCATGCACTGCACTATTTGAAACCGAGCCAATGTTGCACACAACATCCTTTACTACCAAGCTAGCGTCATCAGCAAACCGAAATATCTTAGAGTTACCTATAATACTACAGGGCATATGATTTATATAAATAAGGAACATGAGTGGCGCCAACACTGATCCCTGGGCACCCCCAGTTGATAGTACCCCACTGAGACCCCACATGAATAATGACCTTTCGCTGCCTGTTGCTAAAGTAAAAGGTGAACCAATTGTGAGCTACTCCCCGTATTCTGTAATGGTCCAACTTCTGGAGCAATATTTTGTGATCAACACAATAAAATGCCTTAGTTAAATCAAAAAATATGCCAAGCGTTCGCAACCTTTTGTTTAACCCATCCAGTATCTCACAGAGAAAAGATAATATAGCATTTTCAGTTGTTAAATGACTTCTAAAGCCGAACTGTACATTTGATAGCAAATCGTGTGATATAAAATTATCAATTAACTTTACATACATAGCCTTTTCAATAACTTTTGCAAACACTGCTGGCATTGAAATAGGTCTAAAATTATCTACATTATCCCTTTCTCCCTTTTCATAAAGCGGCTTTACTACTGAGTAGTTTAATAGCTCAGGAAACTTACCATTCCTAAACGAAAAATTACAAATATGGCTAAATACAGGGCTAACATGTGCAGCACAGTACTTTAATATTCTGCTAGACACTCCATCATAACAATGAGAGACTTTAGCCTTCAGTGATTTAATTATTGGCTCAATCTCCCTCTTGTCTGTATCACAGAGGAGTATTTCAGACATCAGTCTCGGAAAGACATTTGCCAACAAAATGATTTCCTGTAGAAACTAAATTTTTATTTAATTCACTAGCAATGCTCAGAAAATGATTGTTAAATACTGTACATGTATTTGATTTATCAGTAACAGAAATATTTTTACTGTGAACTGACTTTATATCGTTGACCTTGTGCTGCTGACCAGACACTTCCTTTAGAACTGACCAATGGTTTTAATTTTATCTTGTGAATTACCTACTCTAATTGCATACCACATACTATTTGCCTTCCTAATAACATTTTTAAGCACCTTACAACACTGTTTGTAATGGGCTATTGTAGCTTTATTGTAACTACTTGTAACATTTTGATATAATTCCCACTTTGTTCTACATGATATTCTTATCCCACTAGTCAGCCAGCCAGGCTGCCCATTACTGCTAGAACCCCGTTTAGAATGTTCTAATGGTAAGCAACTCTCAAAGTGCATGAGAAATGTGTATGAAAGCATTGTATTTATCATCTATGTTATCAGCACTATAAACATCCTGCCATTCTTGTTCCTTGACAAGGTTTAAAAAACTCTCTATTCCTGTTGGATTAACTTTCCTACATAGTTTGCAATTAAATATGACATCGGTTTGAGTACAAAAGCCTTCTAGTGTTAAAATTTGTGCATCAAGGTCTGGAAGGCCATTCACGCTTTTACTAACAGAATGCCCATCTAGTAATGAAGAATGAATAGAAATATTGTCTATGACAGTGCTACTGTTCCCCTGCACTCTAGTTGAAAAAAAAAACACAGTTTACACCAGATCATATGAATTTAGGAGATCTACCAACATCCTTTTTCTTGCACCAACATTTACAAAATTTATATTGAAGTCACCACATATAACTAGTTCCTACAAAGTGAATCAAGAACCCTCTCTAGCTTGAGCAGAAATGCTCTGAAGTCGGAGTTAGGGGACATATAAACAACAACAATCAGAAGTTTAGTTTCACTAAATTGAACTACCGCTGCACAACATTCAAATATCACCTCAGTGCAGAGTCGTGATACGTCTATGGACTCAAATGGAATACAGTATTTTATGTAGACAGCCTCTCCCCCACCCCGCAAGGAACTCCTTGAGAAAAAGCCAGCTAATCTGTAGCCTGGTAAAGGAAGCCTCTGAATTGTCATTATTTAAGTGGTGCTCTGATATACCAGTAATATCATAGTCAAAATCTATAAGCAGTTCACTAACTTTATCTACAATACCTCTTACATTTTGATGAAATATGCTAATTACTTCTCTACTTGGAAACATTACATCCTCAGAAGGTGAGTCCTTAGTTAGAGGGACTTCCTTTAAGCAGGTATCCCTTACTTCAATCTAAAAAAAGGTGCAGCTCTAACACCAACTACTACAGGAATTTTTCCATGAGTGACACCACCACCACCACCCACTACAGTGTCACCTATAACCTTAGCCAGCCTCCCCTTCCCATATTGAGGTGCAGGCCATGCCTCGTGATACTTAAGATATACACTAAAGCGTATGAGACTAGTGAAGTCTCTGAAATTGAGCCATTTCATTTTGTAAGTGGCTGGTCCTGTGTTTAAGGCTGGATCTCGCATTTACGTTAGATGCTAAGATGCTGTTAAAGAACATGGAGAGCCTCAGCAGTTCTGTTCATATGTAATGGGGAATTTAATCCGTGCAGGTGTGTGAAACTCTGTGCCAAGGTGGCTTAGTGGCTAACGCCCCTGCTTAGGAAGCAGGATGCTTGTGTTCGATTTTCGGCCTTGGTAGAAATTTTCACCCTCTACTTCAGACTATATACATAAAATCGTATCTATATGAGACTACTAAAGTCTCTGAAACTGTGATTTCCTTTGAAATGAGTTAGAATATAGCCTCTGCTCCAGACTCCAGAATTCAACACCACTACCTTCTCTGCTTTCACGAAGAAGAATGGGCTGCTATTCCTCCACAGACATTCAAATGTCTCACTGCAGGTGTCCCCAGCAAAGTCAGAGCCATTATAAGGATGAAGGGTGGACATAACCAATATTAATGTTCGCTAGTAGTTGCCCAGACATTTCTGATAACATAGTGTAAATTAAGAGCTCACACAGCAAGTCAGAAGCAACCAAAAAAAGGGAAGGCTCAGAGGTGGAAGGAATAGATTGGGTGTGCCAGGGAAACAAACGTAAAGCCATTATGGATTGGGAGGAGGAAGTGGACATAGATGAAGAAAAGAACCTGAGAATCCCATTTCGAAACAAGATACCTTGGGTAGACGACGTTCACTCTTAAGGAGAGTGGTATCGACTTTTTGAAACAATCTATATGGTGATGTATGTTAAGATACCAGGTATCATGACGTGCAATTATTCCTCCTGGTGGACCTCGTTTACTAGTAATCGACGAAAAAATATTTCGGCGTTTTGAGTGACAATAAATAGCATTAAATACGTAATATTTAACGGACTGGTTGTGTGAGATATTGGATAGGGCCAAGACTTCATATGTAGAAGGTCTTTGATTCGAATCTTGTCAGGTGCTTTAAGTTTTCTTTGTTTGTTTTTAGATCTTTATCGAAATTACTTTGATTATTATTTATATTCATTTAATTGGTATAAACGTAATTTTTTGACACATTATTATAATCATCATATCACCTTCTTCATTTGCTTTCATTTATATTCTTATCATTCTTTTTCCACTTGAAAGCTTTGTTCATGTGATTTTAATTAATTTTATGTATCAATTTCGACTTAATTCCTTTCATTAGACTATCATATTTCTTTGGTCCTTATTACTACTGCTTTCATTATTTCTGTTCCTCATTTGCTTGAATTTCTTGTTACTTACAATCACTTACTTCGTTTACATCTTCATCTCTATTATTTTGTCCACAGTGCAGTGGGAATGTAAGGTATCTTTTCAATGGTTGTATGTAAATTACCATCCCAAAAAATTCACAGTTCATAATGAAACATACAATTTTGATACTATTGTAGAAATGATACAAACAGATTATTTCGTATTTTTTTAACCGAAAGCCGGGTATTTTCAAATATTTAAATTGTATAACACAAATATATTAAATTCGATTTCACAAAAATTCCAAATGGAAAAAGAGTGATGTAGAGAAAAACTGAGAAGAAATGAAAAAGTTCTTATGGTGAATAGAATGATGTGGCAAAGGAATAGAAATATAAAATTACAATTAAAACTAGTAAATAATAAAAAATTATGGTCAATGTAATTTCAGTTAAGATTTAAAAATTAAAAATACTACAGCTAACGAGAATCGAACCTAAGATTTTCCACTTTTAGCCTGCCCACTTAGATTAGATTAGATTAGTTTTTCATTCCATAGATCCATGCTGAGGAGATCCTTGTGGATGTGGAACATGTCAAATGAATTTGTTTCTATTAAAAAGTTCATCAATGGAGTAGAAGGAGTTGGCCACTAGTAAGTCTTTCAGGCTCCTTTTAAACTGATCTTTAGTTGTAGCTAAATTTTTTATGTTCGCTGGCTAATTATTGAAGATGAATGTTTCCTGAATAGTGGACCCCTTTTTGAACTAAGGTAAGTGCTTTTAACTCCTTGTGCAGATCATTTTTGTTCCTGGTATTGTATGTATGAAATGAGGTGTTTGTTGGAAAAGGAGATATATTACTTAGGACAAATTTCATTAAGGAGTAAATATACTGAGAGGCAGTAGTTAGTATACCCACTTCTTTGAAAAGGTTTCTACAGGATGTCCGTGAATTTACTCCACAAATAATACGTATTACACGCTTTTGGGCTCTGAAAACTTTTGTTTGACTTGAAGAGTTACCCCAAAATATTATACCATATGACATTATGGAATGAAAGTAGGTAAAGTATGCAATATTTTTCGTTTTTATGTCACCTATGTCTGCTAACACTCGAAATGCAAATACAGATTTGTTAAGGCGTTTCTGCAGTTCTGTGGTGTGCTCCTCCCAACTGAATTTATTATCAAGTTGTAATCCCAGGAATTTAAGACTGTCAACCTCTTCTATCTTCACTTCTACACACTTTATGTATTTGCTGGGTGGAAACCTCTTACAGGTTCTGAATTGCATATAGTATAAGTAGGCTGTTTAGGTTTTATATTGGTAACGCCACGTAGCGCTCTGTATGAAAATCACTGGCTGTGCTGTGTGCAGTCTGTGGCTGGTTTGCATTGTTGTCTGCCATTGTAGTGTTGGGCAGCTGGATGTGAACAGCCCATAGCGTTGCGCAGTTGGAGGTGAGCCACCAACAGTGGTGGATGTGGGGAGAGAAATAGCGGAGTTTTGAAATTTGTAACACTGGATGTCATGAACTACTATATGTATTATGACTGTTAAGGTAACTACATTGTTTGTTCTCTATTAACATCTTTCAATTGCTAACTATGCCTATCAGTAGTTAGTGCCTTCTGTAGTTTGAATCTTTTCTTTAGCTGGCAGTAGTGGCACTCGCTGTATTGCAGTAGCTTGAGTAACGAAGATTTTTGTGAGGTAAGTGATTTGTGAAAGGTACAGGTTAATGTTAGTCAGGGTTATTCCTTTGTAGGGATTTCTAAAAGTCAGATTGCGTTGCGCTAAAAATATTGTGTGTCAGTTTAAACAAAGTCATGTATAATTTTTCTAAGTGGACGTTTCAATAGTGAGTCTTTTCGAAGATTAATGTCAGTGAGTTGGCTTTAAACCATTTATTAATATCCATGAAAATATCATTAGCAGATCTTTCTAGACCTACACTCGACATACTATTTATTGCAATACTTGTGTCATCTGCAAACAAAACGAACTCTGCTTCTGGCAGTGTAACTGATGAGAGACCATTAACGCACACAATGAAAAGCAATGGCCCTAAGATGGATCCTTGTGGGACACCACATGTAATTTCTTCCCATTCTGATGATGACTGATGACTTAATTCACCAGTCCCTTGCACTGACACCCTTTATTTCCTGTTAGTGAGGTATGGCTTGAACCATTTTGCAGCAATGCCAGTGACACCATAGAATTCTAATTTATTTAAAATGATGTTGTGGTTCACACAATCAAATGCCTTTGACAAATCACAGAAAATACCTGCTGCTTGTAATTTGTTATTTAATGAATTAAGTACATTTTCACTGTAGGTGTAAATAGCCTCCTCAGAACCCTTCAGAAATCCTAACTGTGTTCTTGATAATATGTTATTTGTGGTCAGATAGTTGAGAATCTGCCTGTACATTACTTTTTCTAAAATTTTTGTGAATGCTGGCAAAAGTGATATCGGTCTGTAGTTTGATGGTATCTCTTTATCCCCTTTCTTGAATAGAGGCTTAACATCTGCATATTTTAGCCAGTCAGGAAATGTCCCAATTATGATTGACTGGTTACACAAGAAACTTAGAATTGTACTAAACTCACAAGAACATGTCTTAATTAACTTTGATGCTATTGCATTGTAACCACTAGAATGCTTTGTTTTTAAAGATTTTATTATGGAAATTATTTCTTATGGTGAAGTGAGTGACATATTCATGTACCTGAAACTGTTTGTAAAGGCTAGTTTAAGATATTCAAGGGCATTATTTACTGATCCTGACAATCCCATTCTGTCAGTAATGGATATAAAATACTTGTTAAATAGATTTGCCACACTATGCCCATCGGTAACTAATGTGTCATCTACTCTTAATGCTATTTGCTCCTGTTCCTTTCTGGTTCTACAGGTCTCCTCTTTCACTATATCCCATATTGTTTTTATTTTGTTCTCTATCTTCTTCTCGTAGTGCATTTGTTTGGATGTAAGATTTTTTTTAATATTTTACAGTATTCCTTGTATTTTGCTAAATCATCAGCATTGGAGCTATTCTTGGTCGACAGATACATTTTCCTTTTTGTCTTACAGAAAATCTTTATTCCTTGTGTAATCCATGGTTTTATTATTGACTTCTGTTTAATTTGAGTAGCTTTTGGAGGAAAACAGTTTTAAAACGTGTTACTGACATTGTTCGTGAATGTGTTATATTTTTCATTCATGTCATGAGCACTATAAACATCTGTCCAGTTCATATCTTTGAGCAGTTTTCTAAAACACAAAATTTTTGGTTGATTGACTACTGTCCTGTACTGAGATATAGCAATCTTGATGATCTGCATAGAATTTACATCTAAAACAAGGAGCTGCAGATCACGATCTGATTGTCCATTTATTACAGGTTTTATGATATGATTTTGTTCATTTTATTTGTCTATAAAGATGTTAGCAATGTCTGTCCTTGAGGATATAGTGATCCTAGTTGGAAAGTTTACAGTGTGAGTTAGATTGAAAGACAACATTACTAACTGCAGTAAATGTTTACTGGAAAATTGCATTAGAATATCTGTAATAAAGTCACCAGCAACCAAATTTCTTTGTTTCTTCATGTTAAATAACCCAAAAGAGCTTCTAGATGATTTATGAATAGATTATAGTTTCCTGGAGGTGCTCGGTAAATAGTTACTATTATATAGGATCTGTTATGGAACTCTACTACTGTTGCACATGCTTCTAGATGCTGCTCTAAACAGAATTCATTAATGTCAATGTTCTTGAATTTGTGGCAGCTTTTAATAAATGTGGCAACTCCTCCATCCATATCTACTCTGCAGAAGAAGTAGGAAGCTAGCTTAAATCCTGAAATGTCTAACATATCTATACCAGTGGTCACTTGATGTTCACGCTACACTATACAATCACCCAACGTTCCTTTCTCAACTCTACTGAAGGTAACGCAAAATCCTGACATTTTTTTCGTCACTTACTCGGAAATGAGGGTCCACCAGGGTGAATGGTTGCAGGCTGTGATTCCTGGGATCTTAACCTGCATCATAGTATACATGGTTTCAAAATTTCGATCCATCGCTGAGGATCTCTTCTTTTCAGAATTATTGATATCCTTGGGAAGGTCAGCCGTGGTGAAACTATTCGATCTGCTGAGCACATAAAATTATCAAAAAAATATGATAATCGTATTTCCGAGGTGGTGGGTGCTTAAACGTGTATCAAAGAACCATAAATTTACCAAGCGAAGTGTCCAAAATAGTTACACGAACTGTTTGCAAGGGAATTGAAAAACTGCCAGAAGCAGACCTCGAGGAAGACCAGATTGGGTTCTGGTGAAATGTGGGAACTCGCGAGGTGATGCTGACCCTGATACTGCAGACGGAACAACGACAACCCTACGTTTATCGCATCCCTTTATTTAGTGAACGCTTTGGCAATGGCGATTGGAATACACCCTGTAAATGCTGAAGATAGTACTGATAAAATTTAAGAAGTGGAAGTTCATCTACAACATGTTGCGTCGGTACGTCCGCAAAGAGCTGGGACACACAGATATTAAGGAATCGAGAGATACGCTTCCAGCTCTCTGAGGCTATAGATACTAGCATGATGAATAACTCAGTAGGCAGTTCAGTTGAAGAGAAATGGACATCTCTCAAAATTCCGGTCACAGAAGGTGGAAAGAAAAACATAGGTACAAGAAAGAAAAGTGCAAAGAAACAGTACTTCACCTGATCAACGAAAGAAGAAAGTACGAAAATGTTCAGGTGAATTCAGAAATATAGATACAAGTCCCTTATGTAATGTCCCCACAGAAAATACCCTCTGCCACGCACCAATAAATCATTTTCAATCAAACCATCCACATTCACTCACTGTGGAAAAGTTATCTGATCTGATTTTCTCGTAATATATGCGGCGATAGCTCGACGACGCCAAAGTATTTTCTAGTGCGTTTATTCTTTGAAAGAACAGAGATGCATATATGCATTCTCCATGGTTGTTAGAGGGGTAACTAGGACAGCTTCTGGAGTATCTGTTGAGGGATTGACGTGTTTCTGAGAGATACAGGAAAAATGGAAAGAAATCGAAAAAGAAATGTTTCTCGGAAGGACTGACTCGTCATAGAGAAAAGTTAAAACAACCTTCGGTGAAATTAAAAGCGAGGGTGGAAACATTAAGAGTAAAGACAAGAATTCCGCTGCTAAATGCAAATCCGAGAGCGGATAGGTGGAAAGCACACAACGAAACATCCATGATGGGGAGGTCTTGTCTGATGAAGCCATAGAAGAAACAGGAGTTGAGAAGGAAGAGATAAGGGACCCAGTATTAGAAGCAAAACTCAAAAGAGCACTGGACGACTTAATATTAACAAGACGGAAGGGGTAAGTAACATTAAATCATTGGGAGAAGTGGCAACAAAACGACTATGTATAGAACCTATGGAACTGGCGATTTATCATTAGACTTACGGAAAAACGTCATCTACACTATTTCGAAGACTGCAAGAGCCGACGAGAGCGACAATTCCCGCACAGTCAGCTTAACAGCTCATACATGCAAGTTGCTGACAACAATAGTAAACAGAATAACGGAAAAGAAAATTGAAGGCCTGTTGGATGGCGATCAGTTTGGCTTTAGGAAAGGTAAGTGAGTCAGAGGTGCAGTTCTGACGTTGTGATTGATAATGAAAGTGAGACTAAGGAAAATCAATCGACCTGTAAAACCCCTTCGACAGTGTAAAATCGTGCAAGATGTGAGAAAAATAGGGGTAAGCTGTAGGAAGAGATGGGTAATATACAATATGTACACGAGTTGTTCCAAGTGTACATCGAAGAAGCAATAACGGAAATAAAAAGGGTTCGGGAGTGGAATTAAAATTCAAGGTGAAAGGGTATCAGGAGGACTTGTCAGATTGAATTAATAACCTATTAAGTACGAAGTACGGACTGAGAGTAAAACAAAGAAAGACAAAAGTAATGAGAAGTAGTAATAGTGAGAACAACGAGAAACTTCACGTCAGATCACGAAGTAAAGGAATTGTGCTACATAGATAATTCATGACGGACGGAGCAAGGAGGACAAAAACGCGCACTAGAGCTGGCAAGCAGGGCATTCCTGGTGAAGAGAAGTCTACTAGTATCTAACATAGACCTTAATTTGAGGAAAATAGTTCTGAGAAGATACGTTCGGAGCACGTCATTGTGTGATAGTGAAATATGGACTGTGGGAAAAACGGGACAGGGAGGAACTAACCATTGGAGCTGTGATGCTACAGAAGAAAATCGAAAATTAGATGGACTGATAAGGTAAGTAATGAGGAGAGAGAGTACAGAATGATAGGACATCTGTTAAGTCGTCAGGCAATAACTTCCACGCTACCGGATGAAGACAGAGGTTGGGATACATCCAGAAAATCATTGAGGATTTGGGTTGCAAGTGCTACTCTGAGATGAAGAGGTTGGCACGGGAGAGGAATTCATGGCGGGATTCATCAAACCAATGAGAAGACTGATGACTCAAAAAAACATAAATACATTTATGCGTTTCAGATAAAAATAAAATCCATGAGAACAATGCCTAAAAATCTGTTATTACAGGGAAAAAATGTATCTGAGTCCTGAAGTAACATGTATGCTACATGCCATAATAGGTTCGTGGGTGACAAGAATTTTTTTTAAATTTAGTACTTTAGTCTAATTTACTCCAAAATCATTCACTGACCACCAAACCTGAAGGGGATAGGAGAGTAATACATGGCTGTCCTCAGTAAACAGAAGTCCCTGCCCCCCATCATCATCATCATCATCATCATCATCATCATTTAAGACTGATTATGACTTTCAGCGTTCAGTCTGGAGCATAGCCCCCTTATACAATTCCTCCATGATCCCCTATTCAGTGCTAACATTGGTGCCTCTTCTGATGTTAAACCTATTACTTCAAAATCATTCTTAACCGAATCCAGGTACCTTCTCCTCGGTCTGCCGCGACTCCTTCTACCCTCTACTGCTGAATCCATGAGTCTCTTGGGTAACCTTACTTCTCCCATGCGTGTAACATGACCCCACCATCTAAGCCTGTTCGCCCTGACTGCTACATCTATAGAGTTAATTCCCAGTTTTTCTTTGATTTCCTCATTGTGGACACCCTCCTGCCATTGTTCCCATCTACAAGTACCTGCAATCATCCTAGCTACTTTCATATCCGTAACTTCAACCTTGCTGATAAGGTAACCTGAATCCACCCAGCTTTCGCTCCCATACAACAAAGTTGGTCGAAAGATTGAACGGTGCACAGATAACTTAGTCTTGGTACTGACTTCCTTCTTGCAGAAGAGAGTAGATCGTAGCTGAGCGCTCACTGCATTAGCTTTGCTACACCTCGCTTCCAGTT
This sequence comes from Schistocerca cancellata, assembly GCF_023864275.1. Lineage (NCBI taxonomy): Eukaryota > Metazoa > Arthropoda > Insecta > Orthoptera > Acrididae > Schistocerca > Schistocerca cancellata. Next base: position 195,356,470 of record NC_064635.1, read on the forward strand.
TCACTATGTTGCCATCCTGTGAGAATATGCATCCTAAGTACTTGAAACCATCCACCTGTTCTAACTTTGTTCCTCCTATTTGGAACTCAATCCGTTTATATTTCTTTCCCACTGACATTACTTTCGTTTTGGAGATGCTAATCTTCATACCATAGTCCTTACATTTCTGATCTAGCTCTAAAATATTAAACTTTCAATCGAATCTGCCATCATAACTAAGTCATCCGCATATGCAAGACTGCTAATTTTGTGTTCACATATCTTAATCTCACCCAACCAGTCTATTGTTTTCAACATATGATCCATAAATAATATGAACAACAGTGGAGACAGGTTGCAGCCTTGTCTTACCCCTGAAACTACTCTGAACCATGAACTCAACTTACCGTCAACTCTAACTGCTGCCTGACTATCCATGTAAAGAACTTTAATTGCTTGCAAAAGTTTGCCTCCTATTCCATAATCTCGTAGAACGGACAATAACTTCCTCCTCGGAACCCGGTCATATGCCTTTTCTAGATCTATAAAGCATAGATACAATTCCCTGTTCCACTCATAACACTTCTCCATTATTTGCCGTAAGCTAAAGATCTGGTCCTGACAACCTCTAAGAGGCCTAAACCCACACTGATTTTCATCCAATTGGTCCTCAACTAATACTCGCACTTTCCTTTCAACAATACCTGAGAAGATTTTACCCACAACGCTGATTAAAGAGATACCTCTGTAGTTGTTACAATCTTTTCTGTTTCCATGTTTAAGGATTGGTGTGATTACTGCTTTTGTCCAGTCTGATGGAACCTGTCCCGACTCCCAGGCCATTTCAATTATCCTGTGTAGCCATTTAAGACCTGACATTCCACTGTATTTGATGAGTTCCGACTTAATTTCATCCACCCCAGCCGCTTTATTGCACTGCAATCTATTGACCATTTTCTCCACTTCCTCAAATGTGATCCTATTTCCATCGTCATTCCTATCCTATTCTACCTCGAAATCTGAAACATTACTGATCGCATTTTCACCTACATTGAGCAACTCTTCAAAATATTCCCTCCATCTGCCCAAGGCATCCACAGGATTCACCAGAAGTTTTCCTGACCTGTCCAAAATACTTATCATTTCCTTCTTACCTCCCTTTCGAAGACTGCTAATTGCACTCCAGAATGGTTTTCCAGCAGCTTGACCCATAGTCTCCAACCTGTTTCCAAAGTCTTCCCAAGATTTCTTCTTGGATGCTGCAAATATCTGTTTGGCTTTGTTTCTTTCTTCAACATAACTTTCTCTGTCTACCTGGGTTCTAGTATGTAGCCATTTTTGGTACGCCTTCTTTTTGCTTTTACAGCCTGCCTTGACTGTATCATTCCACCAAGCTGTTTGCTTCACCCTACTTTTACACACTACTGTTCCTGCCCCCCAAAAGATAAAGAAATATAAGAACCCCATTGAACATACTAACGTTAACTGTTGTTAACACCAACAAAGCTGACGGGAGCAGCACATTACCGAAAGATCTTGTATCCATTAACTAATGAAGCCAGGGTGGTTGAGCGGTTCTAGGCGCTACAGTCTGGAACCGCGCGACCGCTACAGTCGCAGGTTCGAATCCTGCCTCGGGCATGGATGTGTGTGATGTCCTTAGGTTAGTTAGGTTTAAGTAGTTCTAAGTTCTAGGGGACTGATGACGTCAGAAGTTAAGTCCCATAGTGCTCAGAGCCATTTGAAGCATTTGAACTAATGAAGATGTACAGGGTGGCGCAGGGGAACGGGAAATTTTGAACGCTACAGTTGGCAGCACTGTAGCGCCGGCAGACGTTCGAAACTTTGCGCAATTGATGTGAACGCATTGCCATTTAGTAATCATGGAGAACTGGACTGGTGCGAAACGTGCAGTAGCTGTGAGAGCGTTTTACAAAAATGGTGATAGTGCGACCGCCGCGCAGAGAACATTTTGACAGCATTACCAGCTTGGACGTCACGGACGTGTCCCATCTGCGCATGCGATTACAACGTGGGTGCGTAATTTTGAAGAGACAGGATCTGCCTTGAAAAAGAAACCTCCAGGTGGCATTCCAACGGTACGCACCCCAGAGAACATTGCAGCTGCCAGAGCTGCAGTCGAGAGAAGTCCTCGCCGCTCCGTTCGACAGCATGCGTCTTCGCTAGGGATTAAGCGACGAAGCTAACAAAGAATACTGCACGAATTAGACTTCCATCCCTGTAAGTTGCAGATTGTGCAACACTTACATGAACGAGACCCAGCGTCACGTATGGAGTTTAGCAGCCAGATATTGGCTAAAATCAACGAGGACGCGAATTTCTTTGGTAACTTAATGGATATCAGACGAAGCCCATTTCCACCTGAACGGATTCGTGAACAAACTGAATTTTCGTTACTGGGTACAGGACAATCCTTGTGAGTTTCACCAGCGACCACTTCATAGCCCCAAGGTCACAATATGGTCTGCTGTATCATGTCATGGTGTTATCGGCCCTTATTTTTTTGAACGTGAGGATGGTAGCGCAGTGACAGTAACATCCGCTCGATATGTTGAAATGCTTCAAACATTCTTTACACCGACACTGTACGAGCTTAATCTTAACGTCGAAAACGTGTGGTTTCAGCAGGACGGAGCCACGTCACACACTGCTCGACAGTCGATGGCAGCAGTTCGTCAGTTGTTTGGAAGACGCATTATTTCACGTAACGGTGACATTGCATGGCCTGCGAGATCCCCTGATCTTAGTGTGTGCGACTTCTTCCTGTGGGGATATCTTAAAGGCAAGGTTTACCGTACACGTCCTGCAACAATCCATGAACTGAGGGAGAACGTTAAAACGAAATCACTGCCGTTCCCCAAGATTTGCTGCGCCGCGCATTCCAGAGTTTTCATAACAGGCCGTTAGAGTGTGAACGCCGCATGGGAGCCCATCTTCCCGACCTCATCTTTAAAAAGTAAAGAGACAATTTTGGACATTCTGATTGTAAAGACACGCTGAATAGTGGCATACTGAATACATTCACTTTCGTTAATAAATTACTAGTTTTATGAATTTATTCATGGAAATTACGTTATTTCGAAGTTTCCCGTTTCCCTGCGCTACCCTGTATAACTGGTAAAGCAGTTAGCGGTTTTTCTCTGAGATGTGGCATTTGGTAAGGGATATTGAAATTCCATTGAAGCCACGGTTGCATTTTCACAAGCTGCTGTTGGTGGCATTTCCAAAGAGGAGACCAGCTAAGCTGCAGTCTGTGTCTGGTTTTATAGCGTCGCTCCTACAGCAAGTTGACTCGTCTCTTTAACCTGTTTACCTGCACTAGTGGAGAAGTATTACACGGCCTTCACACGGTTACGTAGTGCGTGAATGGTGCGGCGCTTGGTGTCACAGGCCGGCAAAGTTACTTTCTGCCCGTTTGGGAGCGATGTTAAACCAGTTACAAATCAACCGCACTACAGTGTCTTGCTTTCATACATTGCATTGGCTTGTTTTCTAAAGTTATATGTTTTTTAGTGGAGTCTGCCTCCATCTTTTCCTGTTTTGTGCTAAACGTCACTTACGTGCACAACTTTCTCAATAACCTGTTTGGTTGCGTACTTCAGTCGCTGTCTACCATTACTACTTAACCCCTGTACTGCTGCTTCCACCTAACAAATGCATCACATCAGGCAAGATTGTACGTGGAAGCAGACTGTTTTTATTTCAAGTATAAAGGATACATAAATCAGTGGTAAATAATGTTTATCGCAATTCGAGATTTCGGTTACTGCGTGGCCATCTTCAGTGCAGTAAATGTAAGTTCAATGTTATTGCCACTCCCTGGTAGATCAAAACTGCGTGCCAGACAGGGAATCAAACTCGGGACTTTCGTCTTTCGTTGGCAAGTGATCCACCAACTTTTTCTCTCTGAGAGGTTTCTCAGTGCTTTGGACGATTTTTTTTTAATAGGATCCCACCAGTCATCTAAAGGCTGGAGGAGACAGTGTGGATAGTCCTGGCCACGATGCCTCCAACCCCCCCCCCCCCCCCCCCCTTTGCTGGGCTTCACTCTCACATTTCTTCGCGTACACTGAGCAGCCAGAAGATTATGACCACCTACCCTATAGCCGATATGTCCTTTGGCACGGATAACAACGGCAGCACATCGTGGCATAGAAGACCTATGTAGATCGTTGGATGGAGTTAGCACCATATCTGCACGCGCAAAATTCCAGTACATTCCAAGATGAGCTGTGACCGGCGTTCAATGACATCCCAGGCGCGTTCGATAGGGTTCAAATCTGAAGCAATGCAGGAGGGGGGGGGGGGGGGCGGTACGGCACATCAATTGGAACTAGCCACTGTGTTCTTCGAACCACTACATCACAATCTTGTGATATGGCGTATTGTCTTGTTGAAAAATGCCATAAGGGGTTTTACGTGGTCTGCAACCAGTGTACGTTTCTCCTTGAGCGTTCGTGGTGCCTTGCACGAGCTCCACATTACCCACAGAAGCCCGCGGGAATGTTTCCCAGAGCATAATGGAGCCGCCGCCAACTTGTCTCCGTCCCGCAGTACGCGGTCCGAGGAGCTGTTACCCCGGAAGACGGTGGTTTCGTGCGGTGCGGTCGGCATGATGGAGAAGGTATCGGGATTCACCAGACCATGCAACGCCCTGCCACTGCGTCAGCGTCCAGTGCCGATGGTCACGTGTCCATTTCAGTCGTAGTTGCCGACGTCGTGGTGTTAACATTGCCACGCATCTACATCTACATCCATACTCGGCAAGCCACCTGACGGTGTGTGGCGGAGGGTACCTTGAGTACCTCTATCGGTTCTCCCTTCTATTCCAGTCTCGTATTGTTCGTGGAAAGAAGGATTGTCGGTATGCCTGTGTGTCGGCTCTAATCTCTCTGATTTTATCCTCATGGTCTCTTTGCGAGATATACGTAGGAGGGAGGAATCTACTGCTTGACTCCTCGGTGAATGTATGTTCTCGAAACTTCAACAAAAGCCCGTACCGAGCTACTTAGCGTCTCTCCTGCAGAGTCTTCCACTGGAGTTTATCTATCATCTCCGTAACGCTTTCGCGATTACTAAATGATCCTGTAACGAAGCGCGCTGCTCTCCGTTGGATCTTCTCTATCTCTGTATCAACCCTATCTGGTATGGATCCCACACCGGTGAGCAGTATTCAAGCAGTGGGCGAACAAGCGTACTGTAACCTACTTCCTTTGTTTTCGGATTGCATTTCCTTAGGATTCTTCCAATGAATCTCAGTCTGGCATCTGCTTTACCGACGATCAACTTTATATGATCATTCCATTTTAAATTACTCCTAATGCGTACTCCCAGATAATTTATGGAATTAACTGCTTCCAGTTGCTGAACTGCTATATTGTAGCTAAATGATATGGGATCTTTCTTTCTATGTATTCGCAGATCATTACACTTGTCTACATTGAGATTCAGTTGCCATTCCCTGCACCATGCGTCAATTCGCTGCAGATCCTCCTGCATTTCAGTACAATTTTCCATTGTTACAACCTCTCGATACACCACAGCATCATCTGCAAAAAGCCTCAGTGAACTTCCGATGTCATCCACCAGATCATTTATGTATATTGTGAATAGCAACGGTCCTATGACACTCCCCTGCGGCACACCTGAAATCACTCTTACTTGAGAATGACATGCTGCGTCCTGTTATCTAGGAACTCCTCAATCCAATCACACAATTGGTCTGATAGTCCATATGCTCTTACTTTTTTCATTAAACGACTGTGGGGAACTGTATCGAACGCCTTGCGGAAGTCAAGAAACACGGCATCTACCTGGGAACCCGTGTCTATGGCCCTCTGAGTCTCGTGGACGAATAGCGCGAGCTGGGTATCACACGAACGTCTTTTTCGAAACCCATGCTGATTCCTACAGAGTAGATTTCTAGTCTCCAGAAAAGTTATTATACTCGAACACAATACGTGTTCCAAAATTCTACAACTGATCGACGTTAGAGATATAGTTCTGCACATCTGTTCGACGTCCCTTCTTGAAAACTGGGATGACCTGTGCCCTTTTCCAATCCTTTGGAATGCTACGCTCTTCTAGAGACCTACGCTACACCGCTGCAAGAAGGGGGGCAAGTTCCTTCGCGTACTCTGTGTAACATCGAACTGGTACCCCATCAGGTCCAGCGGCCTTTCCTCGTTTGAGCGAGTTTAATTGTTTCTCTACCCCTCTGTCGTCCATTGTCGCCACACAGATGAGACGTCGGCTGCACAGGTCCAACATTAGGAGTGTTCGGTGCTGTTTGTGTTGAGACACTCTTGTACTCTGCCCGGCATTAAAGTCTGACGTTGGCTCCGTTACAGTTGGCCGGCCGCCTGTCCTGTTTCACCAGTCTCCCAGCCTGCGACGTCCGACGTCTGCGACGAGGGGTGTCCATCCACCCATCACCACGACGTCTGGACTCCGTTCCACCTTCGCTTCGCCACGTGCTGAAGACACTCACCACTGCATCCTTCGAACACCTAACAATTCGTGGAGTTTCCGTAATGCTTGTGCCAAGCCTCCGAGCCATCGCAATCTGCTGGCAGTCATAAATAGCGCGCCTTCCCCATTCTACTCACGGACAGAACGCTCGCTAATACTACATCCACTGTGCGTGTGTCTGACTAGCAATTATTCGGCGCCAGGTGACGCTGCTCTCGCCTGAACGGTTTTTTTTTTCTTTTCGTCATCAGTCTACTGACTGGTTTGATGCGGCCCGCCACGAATCCCTTTCCTGTGCTAACCTCTTCATCTCAGAGTAGCACTTGCAACCTACGTCCTCAACTATTTCCTTGACGTATTCCAATCTCTGTCTTCCTCTACAGTTTGTGCCCTCTACAGCTCCCTCTAGTACCATGGAAGTCATTCCCTCATGTCTTAGCAGATGTCCTATCATCCTCTCCCTTCTCCTTATCAGTGTTTTCCACATATTCCTTTCCTCTCCGATTCTGCGTAGAACCTCCTCCTTCCTTACCTTATCAGTCCAACTAATTTTCAACATTCGTCTATAGCACCACATCTCAAACGCTTCGATTCTCTTTTGTTCCGCTTTTCCCACAGTCCATGTTTCACTACCATACAATGCTGTACTCCAGACGCACATCCTCAGAAATTTCTTCCTCAAATTAAGGCCGGTATTTGATATTAGTAGACTTCTCTTGGCCAGAAATGCCTTTTTTGCCATAGCGAGTCTGCGTTTGATGTCCTCCTTGCTCCGTCCGTCATTGGTTATTTTACTGCCTAGGTAGCAGAATTCCTTAACTTCACTGACTTCGTGACCATCAATCCTGATGTTAAGTTTCTCGCTGTTCTCATTTCTACTACTTCTCATTACCTTCGTCTTTCTCCAATTTACTCTCAAACCATACTGTGTACTCATTAGACTGTTCATTAAGTTCAGCAGATCATTTAATTCTTCTTCACTTTCACTCAGGATAGCAATGTCATCAGCGAATCGTATCACTGATATCCTTTCACCTTGTATTTTAATTCCACTCCTGAACCTTTCTTTTATTTCCATCATTGCTTCCTCGATGTACAGATTGAAGACTAGGGGCGAAAGGCTACAGCCTTGTCTTACACCCTTCTTAATACGAGCACTTCGTTCTTGATCGTCCACTCTTATTATTCCCTCTTGGTTGTTGTACATATTGAATATGACCCGTCTCTCCCTATAGCTTACCCCTACTTTTTTCAGAATCTCGAACAGCTTGCACCATTTTATATCGATAGTAAGTCAATGGTCTTGATGTTGTGGCTTTTCAGTGGAAACACAATGCGCCCATCCGGACCGCTGAAACTCCCGTAAAGCGGAACTAGTCCAAGGGCTAGTCGCAACGTTTCGTTCCCAATATGGCGGGCACCTGCCACGCCGGAAACATGCGACCTTAGTGGGGGCGTGGCAAATGCGCCATAACACGAACAACGTGCAGCCTTTGCATGTGGAGTCTGCCAGTACTGCCAAAAATCGATGCGCGTGTGATAAGAATCTCCACATACGAGGGTAAGTCAATTATTATCCGTAAAGTACACTACTGGCCATTAAAATTGCTACACCAAGAACAAATGCAGATGATAAACGAGTATTTATTGGACAAATATATTATACTAGAACTGACATGTGATTACATTTTCACGCAATTTGCGTGCATAGATCCTGAGAAATCAGTACCCAGAACAACCGGCTCTGGCCGTAATAACGGCCTTGATAAGCCTTGGCATTCAATGAAACAGAGCTTGGATGGCGTCTACAGGTACAGCTCCCCATGCAGCTTCAGCTCGATACCACAGTTCATCAAGAGTAGTGACCGGCGTATTGTGGCGAGCCAGTTGCTCGGCCACCATCTACCTGACGTTTTCAGTTGGTGAGAGATCTGGAGAATGTGCTGGCCAGGGCAGCAGTCGAACATTTTCTGTATCCGGAAAGGCCCGTTCAGGACCTGCAACATGCGGTCGTGCGTTGTCCTGCTGAAATGTAGGGTTTCGCAGGGATCGAATGAAGGGTAGAGCCAAGGGTCGTAACACATCTGAAATGTAACGTCCACTGTTCAAAGTGCCGTCAATGCGAACAAGAGGTGACTGAGACGTGTAACCAATGGCACCCCATAGCATCACACCGGGTGATAGGCTAGTATGGCGATGAGGAATACACGCTTCCAATGTACGTTCACCGCGATGTCGCCAAACACGGATGCGACCATCATGATACTGTAAACAGAACGTGGATTCATCCGAAAAAGAGACGTTTTGCCATTCGTGCACTCAGGTTCGTCGTTGAATACACCATCGCAGGCGCTCCTGTCTGTGATGCAGCGTCACGGGTAACCGTAGCCACGGTCTGCGAGCTGATTGTCAATGCTGGTGCAAACGTCGTCGAACTGTTCGTGCAGATGGTTGTTGTCTTGCAAACGTCCCCATGTGTTGACTCAGGGATCGAGACGTGGCTGCACGATCCGTTACAACCATGCGAATAAGATGCCTGTCATCTCGACTGCTAGTGATACGAGGCCGTTGGGATCCAGCACGGCGTTCCGTATTACTCTCCTGAACCCACCGATTCCACATTCTGCTAACAGTCATTGGATCTCGCCCAACGCGAGTAGCAATGTCGCGATACGATAAACCGCAATCGCGATAGTTACAATCCGACCTTTATCAACGTCGGAAATATGATGGTACGCATTTATCCTCGTAACACGAGGCATCACAACAACGTTTCACCAGGCAACGCATGTCAACTGCTGTTTGTGTATGAGAAATCGGTTGGAAACTTTCCTCAAGACAGCACGTTGTAGGTGTCGCCACCGGCGCCAACCTTGTGTGAATGCTCTGAAAAGCTAATCATTTGCATGTCACAGCATGTTCTTCCTGTCGGTTAAATTTCGCGTCTGTAGCACATCATCTTCGTGGTGTAGCAATTTTAATGGCCAGTAGTGTAGTTATAAAATTTTATTGTAATCAAATAGTAAACTTACAATAACATAATTTTCGACGTAGTCTCCTTGCGTTTGCCCGCATCTCGTGGTCGTGCGGTAGCGTTCTCGCTTCCCACGCCCGGGTTCCCGGCATCGATTCCCGGCGGGGTCAGGGATTTTCTCTGCCTCGTGATGGCTGGGTGTTGTGTGCTGTCCTTAGGTTAGTTAGGTTTAAGTAGTTCTAAGTTCTAGGTGACTTATGACCACAGCAGTTGAGTCCCATAGTGCTCAGAGCCATTTGAACCATTTTCTCCTTGCGTTTCAACGCAGCTGGTCCATCGTTGTACAAGCTACCTGATGCCCTCATAAAAGGTTCTCGGTTGAGCTGCGAGCCAGGAATGCACCGCTTCTTTCACTGCTTCGTCCGAGGCAAATCGACGGCCGCTTAATGCCTGTTTGAGTGGACCAAGCAAGTGATGATCAGAAGGGGCAAGATCGGGACTATATGGAGGATGATCCAGTACTTCAGATTAGAGTTTCTGGAGCGTTTCAGCAGTGTGGCCAGCAGTATGCGGACGAGCATTGTCGTGCAACAGCACAACACCATTTGACAGCAATCCTCGGCGTTTACTTCGAACTGCAGGCTTTAGCCTGGAAGTAAGCATCTCACTGTAACGTACACTGTTTATTGTTGTACCATTTTCCTCATAATGTTGCAGTACTGGACCTTGTAAGTCCCAAAAAACCATAAGCATCAGTTTTCCTGCAGACGGTTGGGTCTTGAACTTTTTCTTACACATCGAGTTTGGATGTTTCCAGTGCATACTCTGCCGTTTACTCTCCGGCTCGAAATGTTTCAAATGGCTCTGAGTACTATGGGACTTAACATCTGAGGTCATCAGTCCCCGTAGAACTTAGAACTATTTAAACCTAACCAACCTAAGGACATCACACACATCTATGCCCGAGGCAGGATCCGAACCTGCGACCGTAGCAGCAGCGCGGTTCCGGACTGAAGCGCCTAGAACCGCTCGGCCACGCGGCCGGCTCTCCGGCTCGTAATGCTGGATCCATGTTTCGTCACCATAGCGATCCAAATGATTTTTTGCAGATGTCGAATCGCGTTTGTTTATGCAACTGTGTGAGTTGTTTTCGGACCCATCTTGCTCAAACTTTATGAAAACCCAGTCGGTTGTGGATGATTTCGTAGGCAGAACTGTGTCTAATTTGCATACGATGTACCAATTTTGAATAGTTAATCATTTGTCCATCATTTCACGTGAATGCTCAATGGTATCTTCATTTGTGGCGGTAAACGGTCGTCCGGGTCCTCCATCTTGCGTAACAGGAGTGCTAGTTCTGCAAGGTTCGCCGGAGAGCTTCTGTAAAGTTTGGAAGGTAGGAGACGAGGTACTGGCAGAAGTAAAGCTGTGAAGACGGGCCGTGAGTCGTGCTTCGGTAGCTCAGATGGTAGAGCACTTGCCCGCGAAAGGCAAAGGTCCCGAGTTCGAGTCTCGGTCCGGCACACAGTTTTAATCTGCCAGGAAGTTTCAGCATCCCAATATTTGCAACTGCCTGAACAAATTTATTACCGTTGCTGGACTGTTGGTAGTTGGTAGTACTTTGGAACTCACGAGTGATTCGCCAGTGCGTGACCTTTGCCTTATCTTGGTTTCGCTGTTGTTGTTGCTCCTTCTGTTTCCACTTCAAAATCCCGACGCCAACAATCTAATGGGGCAGCCTCAAAAGAGCTGAAATGTGTCTGGCGGATTTAAGTAGTAAAGGTTGCAGCAATCAGTCGCAAGTAATGTTTACACCGAAAATGCAGATTTAGTTCTCTGTCTGGTCATTTTCAGTACAGCAAATGTAACTTAAAACAGTGAAACTTTCTGGATGCATTCCGCTGGGTGTGGCTGAGCGATATTTCCGCAACATTCTCACTTCTGGAGTGCTGGCAGAAATTCTTGGAGAAGATTAACATCCTTCATCTCTAGTGCCAACAGTGAAGTAAAGAGGAGGTGATGTTGCGATTTGGTTTGTTTTTCGCGGTTACGGTGTGCTCCTCTTATTGCTTTAGATGCAGGTGGATATGAACACACTTTACAGCGTTGTGTACTACGTACAGGAGAGGCAATGTCTTGCGCACAATAACATTCCAGAAATTGTCAGGCCTTCTGCACTGGGACACCCGGACGCACTGGAACACCTTTGGGCCGCCCGGAGTGGCCGAGCGGTTTGAGGCGCCATGTCACGGATTTCGCGGCCCCTCCCGACGTAGGTTCGAGTCCTCCCTCGGGCATGGCGGTGTGTTGTGCATAGCATAAGTTCGTTTAAGTAATGTGAAAGTCGAGGGACCGATGCGTGTGGACCAACAGAGTTAAAGCCGTCAAAAATGGGAAGGGTGGACACATCCCATATTTGTGTTCACTAATACGTGTCCGGATACGCCTGATTAGAGAGCGTATGTAATGGTAGCTTTTAACGCCTGGTCGTTGCCAGTTGAGCAGTGATGTCTGTATAGTCACCACTTGTTACTGTCCTCCACATCCAGTTTCGTTCTGGAATGTGAACTTAGTTGTCTGTGAATGTGAATAGATTTGCTCTTCGTGTCTCATCTGTAATTTATGCCTGATTCTTATCTAAAAATTGGTCTCGACAGCATAAAAATGGGAAGTCTTCGCCAGACCAGAATAGCTCGTGACATGAGCAATATTGGAAGCAAAAATTTAGCTAATTTTCAAAGTAAAGATAACGATAGAGAGAATGCCCTCATTATTGCTAACAGACAGTGGTAAGTAAGGATAATGACACACACAGTGGTTACGGTTACTACAAGCCACACCACAAGTTGGGAAACGGGGCCAAATTTCTAGTAGTTTACTGTCGAGTTGAGATTTTCACACACAAATGTTTTATTCATATCTTATAGAAACTAGCAGTACGGCAGTAAACAGCCTTTTAGGCACGCCGCTAACAGCAATCAAGTAATTTATAGCAATACAACAATTTAAGAAAAAATTGCTTTTTTTAAAAAAAAGTAACAGTACGGCAATCAACAACCTTTCAAAACACGCCGCTAACGGCAATCAAGTCATTTACAGCTATGCAACCGTTTAAAATTTCTTTTAAAAACGGCAATCAAGTCATTTATAGCAATACAACAGTTTAAAAAAATTTAAAGAACATTAGTAAACAGGCTACTAAAGTAAATACAGAACTTTGTTAATAAAGTATGGTGAGGCAGTGAAGCTACCAACACCGCCATTATAAAAATCAAAGGTCTCAGAAAACACACAATTAATGGCAATAAAGGAATGGAGGAATTTAAAAAGTTGTTAAAGAAAAGTGTCCTGGAATGTCATTAGAACATGACAGATATGACGGACCCGTGTAAGGCGGCCACAAATCACCCACTCAGGGATGCTCAGGCTAGACAGAATACTGACTAATTTAAATACGCCCGTAAACACAATTGCCACTCTCAGGCTGGTCTCTGCATCGACTTTTAGCCAGCGAAAACTTGTAATAAGATGGCTTAACTTGCTGACAGAATTAGATCTAACCCCGTGCAATGAAACACTACACCATGACAGTCCTGAATGAGCGACCACATGATCAACCAACAAGAAGGATGAATTTACTCGTAACACACGACAGAATAGCGAAACAATTAAACTGCCAAAACTACACCTCCCATCGGGCAGTAACGAGAGGAGAAGGAAAGATCACTGTCTTCAATTACACCGGTGGCGGGGAAGGGAAACCCGGTCGCCGGAGGCCACAGGGCAGAAGAGACACTGGTTACGCAAACTTATTACTCAATGATTAAACCTTCCACTAACTTATCTTGCAATTATGGCAAGGATCCACACATCCGACCGCGCACGCGTCGCCAGCGTACCCAACACGCCACGGTCAAGCGACAACACGCTCTGTCACCGGAGTTCACGTCTTCTCTGCAACGTTGACGGGTAGTGACCGCTCCTGCATGTTAGGTGCCTCCTTTTTAAACTCCAGTGTAGAAACTGAGGATTTAAAGAAGCTTGTTAACGTCCCACCAAGGCGAGATGAACAGCAACTAGTCGTGGGGCGATTCCGTATACAACCAACAAGCGGGGAACTCTTCCGTCAACTCGACCCGCTCGTCACACACAACCGACATACAATCGCACCAAAAAGTATTGGCACACGTGCGTATTTATCGTTGCTGGTTACAAACGCCGCACTTTCCGGTACACAGTACATGTACGTGCTACCTCACATACCAGACATTACAATTCTGCCCATAGTGCCTACCATTAACAAAGAAATGCAGTGTTATGGGCAAACACGTATCTCCTCTGCACACAAAAAGTATTGGCACAGAGCATGGCATCTCGGTATATTGCTGGGTTTTCAGGTACCGGAACGCCATCTGCTGACACATTAGACACTGCGTGTTGTTGACGGCCCGGTCGCCAGTATGTTGCTGTAGTGCGCGATAGTGGTCAGCATGGGGCCGAAGAAGAAGGAACATTCAGTGGCGTTGCGTGAGAGAGTGGTATTGCTCAATTCACAAGGGAGAAGCTATCGACAAATCGGAGCAGAGGTGTCTGTGAGCTACACCACGGTAAGAGCCATCATTCAGAAATATAAAGAGACTGGAACAACAGTGAATAAGTGTCGTCCTGGACGTCCAAAAGTGCTTACAACCCGAGAGCGTCGCCATATCATCGCACTTGCTCGGAAGGAACCTGCTACAAGTGCAGCAACTATTGCTGAGATTGTTCAGACAACGTCCGACAAGACGGTTAGTGTTCAGACTATACGAAATGTGTTGAATGAGGCTGACATGCATGGACGTTCTCCCAGGAAGAAGCCATACATTTCGGAAATTAACCGGCAGAAACGCCTGCAGTTTGCCAAGGACTACATCAGCAAGCCGATGGAGTTTTGGAACACTGTGATATTTAGCGACGAATCGAAGTTCAATGTGTTCGGATTTGATGCAAGAAAGAAAATTTGGCGCAAGCCGAATACGCACCTCGACATCAAACACATGCATCCCACAGTCAAACACGGTGGGGGCGGTATCATGGTCTGGGGCTGTATGGCGGCTTCCGGCGTTGGAAATCTAGCTGTAATTCACGGCACAATGGATCATATGAGATACATTGACGTGTTGCGAGGTAATTTACACGCTAGTGCACAGAAATTGGGCCTTACTGGGGTGTTTCAGTTCCAGCAAGACAACGACCCAAAACATACCGCCATGAAAACCCGGGAGTGGTTACTGTACAATGCCCCCAGAAGGGTTCTAACACCACCTCAGAGCCCTGATTTGAACCCCATTGAGAACCTGTGGGCTCATCTTGACACACAAGTCAGAAAAAGGCGTCCGTCCGGTAAAAACGACTTGGAGAAAGTGCTCCTGGAGGAATGGTCGAAAATTACCCCTGATATCACCCGGAATTTAATACAAAGCATTCCTAGGCGTTTACGTGCTGTTATAGATGCTAAAGGGATGCACACTAGCTATTAGATGGTGAACATCAATGAAGAAAACGAACACACTGTCCGATTCATATGCGTGTGCCAATACTTTTTTGGGTGCAGAAGAGCGATGTTTTTTTTCATGACACTGTATGTTACTTTAAGGACAGGTGATTTTGACATATTTGTAAACTATGTAATGTAAGGTGTCACATGTATGGGTTCTGTTCTGAAATATATGTTTCGTTTAACCTACAACCACTAAAATGTAACTGTGCCAATACTTTTTGGTGCGATTGTACATCACGTGGCGACTCGGTACAGCCGACCACGCCTGGTCCGCGCTGGAGAGCCACACTGCCCTCCCGTGTCCACCACACTCTCTGAGCGCGCCACGCCCCTACTTCCGCGCCACCACACGAGGTTACCACCTGTCAAAGATTTCACTTCCTCCATAGCAGTTTCCCGGAAGCGAACGCAGATATCGATATCAGAGGGAAAGGCAACCAAGCAGCCACTTAATGACAGACAACATATCAAACAAACATGTCAGGGGAGGAAAAGGAAAACCAATGCAATCTAAACACAAGGAGTAGCACGAGTCGATGCACGGCTCAAATAATTTTATAGTACTTTTTACTTTTATTTTTATTTATTTACTAATTTTTGACTGAATCAATTTTTTTGAGCTACATGGGAACCACACTCAGCTTTGCAAAGAGAAATTAGATCATCTCATGATGACGCTAAATTTTTTTCTTGGACCGTTTCATATTAGACAGTTGATCAACATGAACCCTCAACTTCCAAAGTTGCGCTCTAAGTTTGATGTTCACAAAATGGATCATCCGATTCGCCATATTTCAAGTAGTATGAATAGTGCTTATCACGACTTAGCAAGGTTTCTTCACGACAATTTTTAAAAAAAACTTACGTCTTTCAAAGTACTTATTCAATTATTCAACAGTCAAAGTTGTGTTAGTGAAATGAAAGACTTACACTGTGATCAAAATACCAAGCTGCTGTCGTTAGATAATAAAAATCTTTCTCCTAATAACGAACGTAATGAAATGATAAAAAAAATCTGTATCATTTTTGAGGACCTCTACCATACAGTATTCAGCGGCTCCTCCAAAACGCATGTGACAGCAAAGCAGCACTTTCTACTAACAATATTTGTAAAACAATCTTATACATAGTTTGAAACCAGTCCATTCCACCCTACAAGACTCAGGTATCTATAAAATTAGCTGTGTCACATGCCTAGCGTTTTACGTAGGACAGACAGGACAACAAAGTGCTGTTAGATTTAAAGAGCAAAACAGGTACACATACAGTATGTGATCAAAAGTATCCAGACACCCCCAAAAAGGTATGATTTTTGGCCGTGCGGTTCTAGGCGCTTCAGTCTGGAACCGCGTGACCGCTACTGTCGCAGGTTCGAATCCTGCCTCGGGCATGGATGTGTGTGATGTCATAAGGTTAGATAGGTTTAAGTAGTTCTAAGTTCTAGGGGACTGATGACCACAGATGTTAAGTCCCATAGTGCTCAGAGCCATTTGAACCATTTTGAGATATGATTTTCATATTAGATGCGTTGGGCTGCCACCTACCGCCAGGTACTCCAAATGGTTCAAATAGCTCTGAGCACTATGGGACTTAACATCTGTGGTCATCAGTCCCCTAGAACTTAGAAGTACTTAAACCTAACTAACCTAAGGACATCACACACATCCATGCCCGAGGCAGGATTCGAACCTACGACCGTAGCGGTCACGCGGTTCCGGACTGAGCAGCGGGTCCGGACTGAGCGCCTAGAACCGCTAGACCACCGCGGGCTGCCCCCTGCTGGGTCTTGTCCTGTAGGCGTAGCCATGTTTTCACTACTTTCGCCCCCGCAACGACCTGCGACAGAAAGGCCTCTCCGTCGGTCTCAAAACGCTCCAACAATTCAGACGAAATGGCCTTTCTTTGACTCTTGTGGTCCGCTGTGAGCATTCGCGGAACCCATCGTGAGCACTTCTTTGAATAACCGAGAGTCTCGATCATTCCAGACGCACTTCCAGTGCTGACCGACAACTGCAGAGCAAACTGTCGATTTGTGATGCGCCGGTCGCACGAATAATGACATCCGCACGATTCAGCATGTCTGGAGCAGTGGCTGTGGCACGGCGTCCCGAGCGTGGCTGATCTAGGAGCTCTGTTCCGCATTATCTGAGGCTGTAACTTTCTTTACCCATCCCTCAACTGTACTACAGCATCGATCGCCATACACGGCACACAAACGTTTCTGGATGTTCACCACGGTTTCTTTTTCTCCACACAAGAATTCAATAACAGCACGCTGCTTGCAACGTGAGTCGTACGTAGACGCCATTTTGACAATGCACTACGGCTCTGCCATCTGCCAGAACGGTTCGAAACTTTCCGGCGCACAAAACAGACATCAGATATGGAGCACTAACTAGGACGTTTGCTTATGTACCAGGTGATCAAAAAGTCAGTATAAATTTGAAAATCACGGAATAATGTAGATAGAGAGGTTCAAATTGACACACGTGCTTGGAATGACATGGGGTTTTGTTACAACCAAAAGAATACAAAAGTTCAAAAAATGTCCGACAGATGGCGCTCCATCTGATCAGGATATCAATAATTAGCATAACAAAGTAAGACAAAGCAAAGATGATGTTCTTTACAGGAAATGCTCAATATGTCCACAATCATTCTTCAACAATAGCTGTAGTCGAGGAATAATGTTGTGAACAGCACTGTAAAGCATGTCAGGAGTTATGGTGGGGCATTGGCGTCGGACGTTGTCTTTCAGCATCCCTAGAGATGTCGGTCGATCACGATACACTTGCGACTTCAGGTAACCCGAAAGCCTATAATCGCACGGACTGACGTCTGGGGACCTGGGAGGCCAAGCATGACGAAAGTGGCGGCTGAGCACACGATCATCACCACACGACGCGCGCAAGAGATCTTTCACGCGTGTAGCAATATGGGGTGGAGCGCCATCCTGCATAAACATCGTACGTTCCAGCAGGTGTTTATCAGCCAGGCTGGGGATGATGCGATTCTGTAACATATCGGCGTACCTCTCACCCATCACGGTAGCAGTTACAAAACCAGAATCACGCATTTCCTCGAAGAAAAAAGGCCCGATAACGGTAGATGTGGTAAATCCAACCCATACTGTGGTGTCACCGCCAGACACCACACTTGCTAGGTGGTAGCTTTAAATCGGCCGCGATCCATTAGTACATGTCGTACCCGCGTGTCGCCACTGTCAGTACTTGCAGACCTAGCGCCACCACATGGCAGGTCTAGAAAGACTTACTAGCACTCGCTCCAGTTGTACGACGACTTTGCTAGCGACTACACTGACGAAGCCTTTCTTTCATTTGCCGAGAGACAGTTAGAATAGCCTTCAGCTAAGTCCATGGCTACGACCTAGCAAGGCGCCTTTAACCATTTCTGGAGAGAGTCTCACTTGTATAATCAAGAATACTGTATGCAAATGATGGATTAAAAGTTAAGTATCACATGAGCTACGTACTTTTCTTTATAACATTATTTACGTATCCTGTTCCAGACTTAACGCCAGTGACCGTGACTTTCTCGTCGTGCAATGGAGTTTCCACGACAGTTCTAGGATTTTCGGTAGCCCAAATTCTGCAGTTGTGGGCGTTGACAGACCCTCGGAGCGTGAAATGAGCTTCGTCGGTCCACAACACGTTACTCAACCAATCGTCATCTTCCGCCATCTTTTGAAACGCCCACACCGCAAATGCCCTCCGCTTCACTAAATCGCCAGGTAACAGTTCATGATGCAGATGGATTTTGTACGAATAACATCGGAGGGTACGCCTAAGTGCCAACCAAACAGTAGTGTATGGAATGCTGGTGCGACGTGCGACTGCACGAGCGCTGACTTCCCCGTGCATAGAAGAACCCGCTACAGTGTCCATTTCTTCTTGAACTGTCTCAGCAGCATTACGCCTTGTGCTCGGTCGGCCACTACGTCGTCTAAACAGGCCGTGGCTTCAAACTTCGAAATCATTCTCGCCACAGCTGCATTTGTCAACGGACCTTTACTCGTTCGAATGCCCTTCCTATGGCGACAGGATCATAACGCTGAACTAGCACATTCCCAATTCTGATAATACTGCTTCACTAAAAGCGCCTTTTCAAGTAACGTCAACATGCTGCGACTGCTTGTGTGCTATTTCTTCACATCGGCGTTCTTCAAAAACAGTTGCTGAAAGTGATGAACTAAAATCTAAATGACAAGATTGACCTTTGCAGTGGGCGCGGATGTGTGAGGGGAAATGCTGACGTAATCGGCGCTCGGCGCTGCCAACAGAAAGTTCACCTCGAAATTTTGACTCTACAACTACTCGGTCACTGGCGTTTGCAGAAATAAAATAACGGAGAAGCATGCATGAAGTGTTCCGGACAAATCCGAAATGTGACGAAACCGAACGACGGACCCGTCGGAAACTTTTTATCGTGCCCCTTATATTCAGTTACAATTGTTAGAAAAGTGGTTATCGGCAAGAGTGAACGTGGATCCTTTTCCGTTCAATTCTTGCTCTAATGGGGATAAGCAGACTGATAACTTGTTGACGTACCTAATATCTAATAATAAATTAATATTTATATATACATCTGTAAAACCGGCAGTATATTTACAATGTGCAGACGATATTTTTTTAGGCCGGTGTCGCTGTTTTTTACGTCGACATATCAATATATCGATACTTTATTCGGTATACCTAGAGAGCCTGTACAGGGAGAGAGTGGCCAACCGGACGATACGGCGGCCATTTTTCTTCCAAACTGCGGGCGGGACTTTTGAATGGCCAGTAGTGGAGTAGTGGAGTACACACTCACCGAATCAAAAGCACCAGACATTATGGCGAAATCATTCGTTAAATGCCTTTCTTTACAGCTATAATGTACTCATAGTAGTCTACTACGTACAACACAGGAAAATTTGATACAGTGGCTGTAAAAATTATTCGTTACTTGCATTTATCTCCTTTAAAGTTCGTTTACTAGACATATTGCAATGAAAGTAACGTAAATTAAAAAAAATATAGTGTATAGCATTTGTTTTGTATCGGAAGTGCATAACGCTAAAGATTTAACGTGCCTGTATTACGTCAGATGAATGAAAGTCGTAAACAATTGGTTACATGTGACACGCAAAAAGTGTGAGACGTATTAGTACTTCTTGTCACGTCTCCAAACTTTTTGCAGGTCACAAGTAAATATATATATACTGAATACCTCTCGTAGATAACAAACGAAAAAGATTACAAAAATGAGGTAATGTTAAATGTAGACAACTGTAATAACGACCAAATATAACAAGAAAACTACCGTATCCCTTCTACCCCACAGTAAGTAGGCCTATTAAAAACTGTCTTCAAGAGTACCTACAATTATTTACTACGAATAATGTCTCAGGAACCACGACAACTGCGGAAAACGTGCTCACAACTTGCCTGGGTCAACAGTCAGCAAATAATACTGAAACCAAAATAATGACTAGTGTCCTGATTCGGAAAGGAATAAAGTTTGACGCTATAAAGTCGAATGAGCATGGCACAACAATTACAGGAACTTTTCGTTTCCAGCAAGCACTGTCAGATCGCAAACGCTAATTACGTACTAAAAACGATATACAACCAAATCGAACATGCATGCACAACGCATAAAAAGTCTCTCAATAATTCAAATACCTTTTAATCGTTTCCAAAAGTCCTCTGAACTTCAATTCAACCCAAAGGCACGGCGAACATAGGAAGCGCGAGAGACGTTTGGCAGAAAAATGGCGCCAATGATAATCAACCAATCACGGGTAACTTCACCTATGGCCACTCTCTCTGTATACAGTCTCCCTAGGTATACAGAGTACCTAATGCTCAGGTGTAAAGGCAAGCTCTGGCACGAAGATCAAGAACGATACAGTAAAGGGGGCTGTGAGATGACGTCAGCGATTAGCACGCTGACCAGGACGTCACCACGACAGGAGTGGCCTCCACACGAAGAGAATAAAAGCCACGCACTGGAAGTCACGCACTAGAAGAGCCGTGACTTATGAACTTGTGTGATTAGCTTGCACGGAAACTGTACTTTTCGGAGTACACTGATTATTTCCATGTCGCCATTTGCTTGCGACACCGCCTTGTACATACGCAAGTCAAGTAATGTCAATTCAATTACTGTAATAAACTCTATTAATATGATTTGCTTGTATGTTGTCTAGCTATCCGAGAAAACAGTTTCCTAGGCACTCAATAAGAGATGAGTGAGCAGGATTCCATACCTAATATGACATACTTTTTAAATATCGATATACAGGCTGTAAATTTTAAGTTGACAAAGCAGAATAACTCGAAAAATAAGCTTTACACGAAAAAAATGTGTAAAATCCAAAGTTGATTGTTTTCGAGGGGGGACATCTACTAGTGCTAAAACTAGCCCCCCACCCCAGTCCCTTTGGATGGGGCGGGAGGCAAGATTAAAATTTCAAATGGAAACCCCCATTTTTTATTGCAGAATCAGATTTTACATAAAAAACTACATACATTTTGTCGTAAATATTAGTTTCGATTCTTGGTAGTAGGCGCTATAACTGAAGAAAATCTATGTTATTTTTGCGTGGAAAATGGTTACGGATAAGTAAAAAGTAGGACGTTTAGTTAGTTAGTTAGTTAGTTAGTTAGTCAGATGATTTTTTTGGTAATTAAAGGTTCTGTGGCCTCATTACCACGAAACAAACAAAACTTATCCGAATCTGCGGACAAAAATTAATACAGTATTTGGGTCAACATGTGTAAAACTATAATTCCTCTCTCTCAAACCCCACCCAATGGGGAGAGAGGGAGAGTTTTAGTTTTAGCGAATCAAAATTTACGAAGTAAATAAGTTTTTTTTATTTATCCGTAACCATTTTCCACGCAAAAATGAGAACATGGATTTTCTTGAATTACAGCGCCAACTAGCAAGAATCAAAATAAATGTTTAAGATAAAATGTAAGTAGTTTTTTCTTGAATCTGATTCTGCAATAAAAATGGTGGTTTCCATTTGATATTTTAAACTTGCCTCCCGCCCCACCGCAGGGGACTGGGGTGGTGGGATAATTTTAGCACCAGCAGGTCTGCCTCGAAAATTATCAACTTTGGATTCTACACATTTTTTCGTGTGAAGCTTATTTTTCGAGTTATTCTGGTATGCCAACGTAAAATTTACTCCCTGTATAGGACTCCCGATATTTTTAAAAGCATCAGTTAATCCCACTTTCCGTACATCCCAACGTCATGACAAAATAGATGCAGATAGCTGCTTACCCTATTCACCACATCATTTATTTACGTAAAGAAAACAGCGGCAACACCACAACTTGTTGGGGCTTTCCTCACGATACCCTTGTCTCTGATGAACCCTTGCTGTCCCAGATGACATTCTGGTTTCTTTTGTACGGTGCACATGGTGTGCTGTGGGGCAGTCGGCATGGTTGAAAACGAACACATTTCCAAACCGCGATTGCAGCGTAGGCACTTCTATTGTTGAACAACAAAAGTGTCTAGACTGCGATCGCGGACTAGGAAGTGTGTTCATTCTGGTTTCTAAGAGGTCTGTACAAAAAATTCCGGAACATTCGTAATTTTACGCCAATGGTGGGTTAGACCGAAATGTGGTTGGCATCGATGCACACGCCTGTGTTTCACGTGTAGCTACAGGAAAAATCAAATGGCTCTGAGCACTATGGGACATAACTGCTGAGGTCATCAGTCCCCTAGAACTTAGAACTACCTAAATCTAACTAACCTAAGGACATCACACACACCCATTCCCGAGGCAGGATTCGAACCTGCGACCGCAGTTCCAGACTGTAGCGCCTAGAACCGCTCGGCCACTCCGGCCGGCAGCTACAGGAAGTTTCACAGTTGTATGTCTGTTAGTTACTGTAGTTATTGTTCAGTGCTGTATTGTATAGGCCTCTTTGCCGCACAATTTGCGAATTTCGAGATGGTAGAGTTAGAGGAACAACACGTCTGTAGTAAATTTTGCGTGAAACTCTAGGAAACCTTTACAAAGACCCATAAAATTATGCAGGAAGCCTACAGTGATGAGTGTTTAAACCGTATTCGGTGTTAAGAATGGTTCATACGGTTTCAAAATGGCTGGAAGTAAGTTAAAGGTGACCCTCGTTCAGGACGTCCTTCGAGGTATACCGACGACACTCATGTCAAGAACGTCAATGGAATTGTGCTGCCAATCGAAAACTGACTGTCAGAGAGATTGCAGAAAAAATATAACATTTCAGTTGGTTCATGAAATCCTGTCACAGCATCTTGGAATTCATCGTGTAGCGGCCAAGTTCGTCCAACGGCTTACGAGTCAAGACCAGAAAGACCTTCGCCTCGCAGTCTGTGAGGAGCTTTTGGATTGCGAAAATGAGAACGAGATGTTCCTTAAGAATCGTTACTGGTGATGAGTTGTGGGCCTAGGGTTATGGTGTTGCACCAAGGTTCAACCTTTACAACGGATCAGGAAATGTTCTCCACGATCACGAAAAGCTCGTCAGCTCAGGTCGAATGTGAAAGCCGTGCTGATAGTTTTGACTTTGAAGGGTTAGTTTGTCATGTATTCGTGCCACGGAGACAAACTGTTACTCGGTGACGTTGCGACGCCTACGAGCAAATGTGAGAAGGAAACAGCCTGAAATGTGGCGAGACAGTTCATGGCTGATGCCTCACGGTATCGCAAACGTACATTCATTCTGTTGGTGCTTGACTGTTGCACAGAAAATCACTGTGCTGCCGCTTCCTGGCCCCTGCTGATTTTTTTCTTTTAATTTCCAAAGTTGAAAACCCCGTTGCAGGAACAAAGATTTGCAACGATTGACGAGATCCAAGAAAATACGCAGATGGCGTTTCGCGTGATCCAGCAAGAGGCTCATGGAGACTACTTCCGGAAGTGGAAACGGCGCTGCAAGCGGTTTATCAATTGTGAAGGGGAGTATTTCGAAGGAGATCACGCACAAAACGTAAAAGGCAAATGCAGAAAAATTTTGTGGACAAAGTTTCGGAATTTTTTGAAGAAACCTGCTATACATGTAAGCCCATTTCGCATGCTCGGATCTTCCTTAACAGTCTGCAGACTGGTTGAGTTATCCGCGATTTGCTGGATATTATTCGGGAAAAATTGTTCAAATGGCTCTGAGCACTACGGGACTTAACATCTAGAACTTAGAACTACTTAAACCTAACTAACCGAAGGACATCACACACATCCATGCCCGAGGCAGGATTCGAACCTGCGACCGTAGTGGTCGTCGGTTCCAGACTGAAGCGCCTAGAGCCGCTCGGCCACACCGGCCGGCTATTCAGGAAAAAGACAACTGCGTTTCGCACGAACGTTGCTTTCTAAATCCTTGTTGACTTTTGGACAGAAGCTCAAGCAAATATGTTATATTCGAGCTCAGAATGTGTTCAAGAATTCTGAAGGAAACCGGTCTTTAAGGTTTTGGTCCGTAGTTTTGCGAGTCCGTTCTTTTATCTTTATATACAGGATGACATTGCTATCCTGAGTGAAAGTGAAGAAGAATGATGGCATTGCTATCCTGAGTGAAAGTGAAGAAGAATTAAGTGATCTGCTGAACGGAATGAACAGTCTAATGAGTACACAGTATGGTTTGAGAGTAAATCGGAGAAAGACGAAGGTAATGAGAAGTAGTAGAAATGAGAACAGCGAGAAACTTAACATCAGGATTGATGGTCACGAAGTCAGTGAAGTTAAGTAATTCTGCTACCTAGGCAGTAAAATAAGCAATGACGGACGGAGCAAGGAGGACATCAAAAGCAGACTCGCTATGGCAAAAAAAGGCATTTCTCGCCAAGAGAAGTCTACTAACATCAAATACCGGCCTTAATTTGAGCAAGAAATTTCTGAGGATGTACGTCTGGAGTACAGCATTGTATGGTAGTGAAACATGGACTGTGGGAAAACCGGAACAGAAGAGAATCGAAGCATTTGAGATGTGGTGCTATAGACGAATGTTGAAAATTAGGTGGACTGATAAGGTAAGGAATGAGGAGGTTCTACGCAGAATCGGAGAGGAAAGGAATATCTCGAAAACACTGATAAGGAGAAGGGACAGGATGATAGGACATCTGCTAAGACATGAGGGAATGACTTCCATGGTACTAGAGGGAGCTGTAGAGGGCAAAAACTGTAGAGGAAGACAGAGATTGGAATACGTCAAGCAAATAATTGAGGACGTAGGTTGCAAGTGCTACTCTGAGATGAAGAGGTTAGCACAGGAAGGGAATTCGTGGCGGGCCGCATCAAACCAGTCAGTAGACTGATGACCAAAAAAAAAAAATACAGGAATCACGTGCGCTTTTTTGCAGCCGCTTGGGACTTTGCGCTGGACGAAAAGCTTGCGATAAATGCAAGCTAAGTACAGAGCCAACGCCATAGAGTACTCCATTTAAAACAGACTTGGGATTCCAGCCGGACCTGGCGACTTTTTTGTTTTAGTGGGGTTCCGGGTTCGATTCCCGGCCGGGGACTGCGTCTTCGTGTCGTCCCCATCATTTCATCCTCTTTCGGGAAGGTGGCGAGACAGGACAGCGCAAAGATTGGGGCTTTGCATGGGCACTGATAACCACTTAGTTGAGCGCTCCACAAACCATCATCATCATAATATTTGTTTTGAACTCTTTTGCCAGAGATTCCTATTTCAATGTCCTGCATACGTGTGACTGTGCGACAGGCAAACGGTAATATGTCTGTAGGTTCCTTGTGCGTTAGTGATTACTTAAACGCTAACTTTGAAACTTCAGCTTTTCTTTTGCTGTCTTCTGTTACCACACTAGCCTTATCGACGTGTGGCTCCTATTAATTTTACGTAGGACCAGAATTTTATCGGGTTCTAGGCAAGATCTGAAGTATAACGATGGAAGTTCTTGTACCATTAGCCCAAGGAACTTTTTATAGACGCAAAATATTTTGTACTAAGTTTTGTTTTTCGGCACTTTCACGTTACTTTTTGAACTGAGATCGCTACAATCTCTGTTTCCTTACCATTTCCGGAGTTTCATTGTTAAATACCATAAACACCATAAAAACCTCATAGCTTTCTGATTGATTTATTAGCTATAGTAACGACCGCCAGGTTAGCCGTGCGGTCTAAGGCACGGCTTTCCGGATTAGGAAGGAGCGCCTGGTCCCCGGCACGAATCCGCCCGGCCGACTTGTGTCGAGGTCCGGTGAGACGGGCAGTCTGTGGGTGGTTTTTAGGCGGTTTTCCATCAGCCTCAGCGAAAGCGGGCTGGTTCTCTTAATTCCGCCTCAGCTACACTATGTCGGCGATTGCCGCGCAAACAAGTTCTCCACGTACGCGTACACCACCATTACTCGACCACGCAGACATAGGGGTTACACTCGTCTGGCGTGAGACGTTCCCTGGGGGTCCACCGTGGGTCGAACCGCACAATAACCCTGGGTTCGGTGTGGGGCGGCGGAGGGGTGAAGTGGACTGCGGTAGTCGTCGTGGGATTGTGGACCACTGCGGCTGCGGCGGGGACGGAGCCTCTCCGTCGTTTGTAGCCACCAACTTAGCATACAATACAATACTAGTAACCATTGCCTCTATAATATCATCGTTACCACTGATCCCTGCCACTATAGTGACAGGGTATTCGTGACTGTAGCTACAAGGTCTAAAATGTTCACTTGGCATGTGGGCTCTCGAACTAGCTGCTCAGGACAGCTTTCCGAAAACTGGGTTCAGAACTACGTCACAAGAAAACTTCTCCGCCTATATTCGACAGGTGAATTTCGCAATTCGTATTGCCTGACCCTGATGCTTCAGCGCTACTGAGCGTCGACTTTCTTTGTATGTTTCTACGACTGTTACGTCGGAATCAGGTCGCCGGTAAAATCGTCTGACAATTAACTGAGCCCACCTAGATCGGCATGTCCCGTCCAGATAGCAATGCAGTCACATTTCGACATCGATAGTCAGTATTTTCGTTCAGTGCAACGAACATCCTTCCTCCCATCGCGCCTAACCTTTATTTTAGATACAAATTCCAAGCCTTGTCATAAATTTCGGAGATTTCTACTCCGGATTTCGTCCATCTCTCGGTGCAGTGTATAGCTTCGTAATTTTTAAATTTTGTTATCAGTGTGAATAAGCAGTCTTGCATATGCGGATGACTTAGTTGTGATGGCAGATTCTATTGAAAGTTTGCAAAGTAATATTTCAGAGCTAGATCAGAAATGTAAGGACTATGGTATGAAGATTAGCATCTCCAAAACGAAAGTAATGTCAGTGGGAAAGAGATATAAACGGATTGAGTGCCAAATAGGAGGAACAAAAGTACTTAGGATGCATATTCTCACAGGATGGCAACATAGTGAAACAACTGTAAGCGAGGTGTAGCAAAGCTAATGCAGTGAGCGCTCAGCTACGATCTACTCTCTTCTGCAAGAAGGAAGTCAGTACCAAGACTAAGTTATCTCTGCACCGTTCAAACTTTCGACCAACTTTGTTGTATGGGAGCGAAAGCTGGATGGATTCAGGTTACCTTATCAATAAGGTTGACGTTACGGATATTAAAGTAGCTAGGATGATTGCAGATACTAGTAGATGGAAACAATGGCAGGAGGGTGTCCACAATGAGGAAATAAAAAAGAATCTGGGAATGAACTCTATAGATGTAGCAGTCAGGGCGAACAGGCTTCGATGGTGGGGTCGTGTTACACGCATGGGAGAAGCAAGGTTACCCAAGAGACTCATGGGTTCAGCAGTAGAGGGTAGGAGGAGTCGGGATAGACCAACGAGAAGGTTCCTGGATTCGGTTAATAATGATTTTGAAGTAATAGGCTTAACGTCAGAAGACGAACCAATGTTAGCACTGAATAGGGGATCATGGAGGAATTTTATAAGGGGGACTGTGCTGCAGACTGAACGCTGAAAGGCATAATCAGTCTTAAATTATGATGATAATGACGGTGATGATGATGATGATTAGTGTGAAGAAACGTGAAATATGATGTCCGACAAGGTTTAGTGTTTTGTCCACTTCACTTCCTGACCTACGTAAAGGGTGCGCCAAATGTATTGAAAGATTGTTCATAAACTTTGGTGTTTCGCTGAAGATCCAATAAAATAAGAAGTCCCAGACACACTCCTACATCACACAGGTGAGGGAATAACTGGATCATAACTGATTCAAATTCAACTCTAATTATTAGAGAAACGCATATTATATAATCCTACACAAATAAAAATGTCTCGCTGATACTACAAACAGTTATGAACGACGAAATAGTACATAAACCTGCTTGAATTGAGTTCATACGTACCCAGACAGGTAACAATGTGAGGCTCTGCCAAAATAATGGGTAACCTTCTAAAACGACGCTCAGTTCAGTTTGCTTTATAGTTAGAAAACTCTCTCAATAGTTCATCAACAGAAGCGAAAGCGTACTTTGGCTTCTTTCACGTTATACTGCGCAATGGCATAATATTTTCTGGCAGTGCAGCTAAGGTTAGAAAAAAACGTTTATCGATACAAGATTAATAACTGAAGTCGAACGTCGTGACCCCACAGCGTCAGGGTTTTTGCAATTCTTACGCTCATGTGGCGATACATCATTTCCCCAGTGGCGCTAAGGCTATTTTATTTTTAACATTAGCTGTAAGTTTTGAAAATTTCCCCGAGTGTTTGTCTGACAGCAACATACATCTGGTACCCTTCCTGACGTTTGTCATCGAGAGTTACGTCCTGGTAATGATGTATAATTGTGACGTCGAGGCGTTTCCCCAGTGCTTCGCCCGACTCCCTGGCAAGGAACCGGACTTTCGGCTTTTGGCCTTCGCGGTGAAAAGCAGAGAGAAGCGGACGTAGTGTAGGCGTCCTCGCGGACAAATGTCGCGGTGCTGTTGACCTTTCAGCGCCGGTGTCTTCCGCTCCTACTGTAGTGTCCAGAAGACGCCTGTGGGCTATTGCGGAATGGTCCCACGCGCTTTTCCAATTGTCCCAGTTGCCGCTCGAGAAACGAGTAAAGGCCTGCAACAAGCAGTGCGGTGTTATTGCTGTCGGAGTGAAAGGACCCTCGCGAAGATTTGAAATGATCACTTAGCATTGCGGTTTACGCCGTAGTAGCCGCCTTCCAATGCAGGAGGCATCTGTATCTACGGTCACACTCAGTAAACGACTGTGAAGTGTGTGACGGAGGGTACTTTCGAATGCACCTACCGGTTATGGAACGCGATGAGAAGGAGTGCCTAGTTCCTCTGTGCGATTTAATTTAGTTTCGTTTTTAAGATCGCTGGCCTCCAGTGTACAATAAGTAATCGTTCTACGACTTTCCATTATATTGGCTACTATGGTTTTCAAAACTAACGTATGTCAAAGCATGTACGATGTGATAAGTTTTCTGCCGTTGAAGATGGTTTAAGGGGCTCCGGAAAGGCTCAAAATCATGAAAAGTTCAATTTTTACTTTTTTGCGTTTTCTGAATCTGCAGACTATTACCTTTTAATAGATATATAATTTATTCAATTCCGAAGACTAAAACTATTTTTAAATTTTTTTTGAAATGTGTTCTACATGGGCGTTACCCACTGTGGCGCTGTTAAACTGCTGTCAAATGGTGTTATTATTAACGTCCGTGTTCATCAGGTACATTTTAGTGATGTGAGATAAAGTATGTGTTGTGGCTAACCTGTGATGGTTCAATATATATCGCTGGTGTGATTGTCGATTGTTTCATGTTTATTTACTCTGTCGTTATCTCGAAAATATTCGTAATTAATTCTGTTTCTTGAGTCTCTGTTTTGTTGAAGTATAATAATGAGTAAAAGTAAAGTTATTAGAAATCCTCTGAAGGCTTTTAAGAAAAGGAGAAATGTTGGAAAGCCAAAGGTATGTGTTATTACTGTAAACAATAAAGACGATAACCAAGTGAGTGAACCTAACGTCTCAAGTACACCTGCCCATAGCAGTCAAAGTGGGAAAGAAAATACTTCACAGAAGAAGCTTGGTTCAATGAGTGAAAACTATGAATGTTTTATGGGCGAATCGAATGTGAATGAAATATTTGATATGTCGGTTCTCAAAGGAATTTTTTCAAACTGTGTAAGATGTATTCATTGTAGTGAAGTTGGTCTGGAACTCTCCATAATAAAGCACGTAACTAGTGAAATACAACTGAAATGTGATAAGTGTTCACATATGACCACCTTTTGGAACAGTGTTGCAGTAACTGCAACTGAAGAAAATGGTAGCAAACTCTACGAACACAACATTAGATTTGTTTATTCCTTGCGTTCAGTTGGTAAGGGTGCTACTGCAGGTGCAATTTTCTGTGGCATCATGAATCTTCCAAATCCCCCAACCAAGTTTACGATCTATAATAAATTAATAGAGTCTAAAGTAGAAGATGTCTGTATAGAATCTATGAAGAACGCTGTGGAATAGGCAGTAATGGAAAATAATGGTAACAGAGATTTGACTGCAGCGTTCGATGGTACCTGGCATAAACGGGGACACACATCTCTTCATGGTGTAGTATCTGCCACCAGTATGTATACAGGGAAAGTTTTAGATGTAGCAGTAATATCAAAGTATTGTAGATGTCCACAAAAATATAAAGGTACACATGAAAATAATTGCAAAGCTAACTATAGTGGCAGTAGTGGAGGAATGGAAGTGGCTGGTGTTGCCAGTATATTCCAGCGTTCTGAGGCGTGTGATAATGTGCGATATGTTAATTACCTTGGTGACGGTGATTCTAAAATCTTCACACATGTTCAAGGACTGAAGCCCTATGGTGATGATGTTGTAGTGCAGAAATTTGAGTGTATTGGACACGTACAGAAGCGAATGGGAACAAGACTTCGGCGACTGAAAGCTTCGTACAAAAAACAAAAACTCAGTGATGGTAAAGGGTTGGATGGGAAGGGAAGGTTAACTGACAGTGTAATTGACAAAATACAGAACTATTATGGAATGGCTATTAGGCAAAATACACAAAGTGTCGACGAAATGAAGAAGGCTGTTTGGGCTCTTTTTTTCATACTTCTTCAACCGATGAATATCCCCAACGTAGCTTGTGTCCCAAAGAAGAAGACAGTTGGTGTAAATACACTCCTGGAAATTGAAATAAGAACACCGTGAATTCATTGTCCCAGGAAGGGGAAACTTTATTGACACACTCCTGGGGTCAGATACATCACATGATCACACTGACAGAACAACAGGCACATAGACACAGGCAACAGAGCATGCACAATGTCGGCACTAGTACACTGTATATCCACCTTTCGCAGCAATGCAGGCTGCTATTCTCCCATGGAGACGATCGTAGAGATGCTGGATGTAGTCCTGTGGAACGGCTTGCCATGCCATTTCCACCTGGCGCCTCAGTTGGACCAGCGTTCGTGCTGGACGTGCAGACCGCGTGAGACGACGCTTCATCCAGTCCCAAACATGCTCAATGGGGGACAGATCCGGAGATCTTGCTGGCCAGGGTAGTTGACTTACACCTTCTAGAGCACGTTGGGTGGCACGGGATACATGCGGACGTGCATTGTCCTGTTGGAACAGCAAGTTCCCTTGCCGGTCTAGGAATGGTAGAACGATGGGTTCGATGACGGTTTGGATGTACCGTGCACTATTCAGTGTCCCCTCGACGATCACCAGTGGTGTACGGCCAGTGTAGGAGATCGCTCCCCACACCATGATGCCGGGTGTTGGCCCTGTGTGCCTCGGTCGTATGCAGTCCTGATTGTGGCGCTCACCTGCACGGCGCCAAACACGCATACGACCATCATTGGCACCAAGGCAGAAGCGACTCTCATCGCTGAAGACGACACGTCTCCATTCGTCCCTCCATTCACGCCTGTCGCGACACCACTGGAGGCGGGCTGCACGATGTTGGGGCGTGAGCGGAAGACGGCCTAACGGTGTGCGGGACCGTAGCCCAGCTTCATGGAGACGGTTGCGAATGGTCCTCGCCGATACCCCAGGAGCAACAGTGTCCCTAATTTGCTGGGAAGTGGCGGTGCGGTCCCCTACGGCACTGCGTAGGATCCTACGGTCTTGGCGTGCATCCGTGCGTCGCTGCGGTCCGGTCCCAGGTCGACGGGCACGTGCACCTTCCGCCGACCACTGGCGACAACATCGATATACTGTGGAGACCCCACGCCCCACGTGTTGAGCAATTCGGCGGTACGTCCACCCGGCCTCCCGCATGCCCACTATACGCCCTCGCTCAAAGTCCGTCAACTGCACATACGGTTCACGTCCACGCTGTCACGGCATGCTACCAGTGTTAAAGACTGCGATGGAGCTCCGTATGCCACGGCAAACTGGCTGACACTGACGGCGGCGGTGCACAAATGCTGCGCAGCTAGCGCCATTCGACGGCCAACACCGCGGTTCCTGGTGTGTCCGCTGTGCCGTGCGTGTGATCATTGCTTGTACAGCCCTCTCGCAGTGTCCGGAGCAAGTATGGTGGGTCTGACACACCGGTGTCAATGTGTTCTTTTTTCCATTTCCAGGAGTGTATAACAAAGGATTGCTAACTGGTGAAGTGTAGTACACTCATAAGCATAGTCTGCCTCATGCAATAATGGAGGTGATAAAACCTATTTTCAGAGACTTAGCAACACCTGAACTGTTGAAAAAGTGTATTCACGGAAAAACTCAAAACCCCAATGAAAGTGTAAATAGTGTTATATGGTCGAGAATCCCCAAGACTGTATTTGTTGGAATAGAAACACTTCACTTTGGTGTGTATGATGCTGTTGCGACTTTCAATGATGGCAACATTGTAAGGTGCAAGGTATTTAGAAATATGGGAATGAAGATAGGTTCTAACATGGTACGAGCGATGCTTGCTTTAGACAAGGAACGCCTTCGGGCTGCAGACAGGGCTGTAAAGAGTCTAGAAATACAAGCAAGAGTAAACAGGAGGAGGAACAAGAGGAAGCTGGAGGAGGAGTTTGCAGAGGATGAAGATAATCCATCCTATGGACCTGGAATGCACTAAAAAGTTAATCCAATCTTTGTCGCTCGATTCCCAAAACTTTTATTTTCTCATACTAATTACATGTTTTCTAACGATCTTCCAAACATATTTGTTTCAAACTTTCAGTAAATGTTACACAGTACCTTCTGCATAATTTAACACAGCCTTTTACCAAAAAACTGTATATTTTTGAATACATAAATAAAAAATTGCAAAAAATGTTGTGAATTTTCATTACAATTGAAAAAAAATCATCTTTAATAACTGAACTAAAATTTTGTAAAATCCCTGTGTTAAGTTGTAGCCCATATTCCAATAAATAATCTGTAAAAAGTTCAACTTCCTACCTCAAATACTTTGTGAGGAAAGATGTAATTTATAAGCGTTATTATAACATTGCAAAAATAGGGCGTTCCGGAGCCCCTTAAGACCGAAACCGAAAGCAGAATAAATACCATTGTCACAGGCATATATTTTGTAATATTTAAGTGTTGGTTTTCCCTGCGCCCTATTCGAGATTTTAACTGTAGAGAAAAAGTTTGAAATTCGTTCGATGAACCCTCTACCAGGCACTTGATTGTGAACTGCAGAGGCCGCTCGGTTAGAGGCACCATGTCACGAATTGCGAAGACCCCTCCCGCCGAAGGTTCGAGTCCTCCCTCGGGCCGGCCGGAGTGGCCGAGCGGTTCTAGGCGCTACAGTCTGGAGCCGAGCGACCGGTACGGTCGCACGTTCGAATCCTGCCTCGGGCATGGATGTGTGTGTTGTCCTTAGGTTAGTTAGGTTTAATTAGTTCTAAGTTCTAGGCGACTGATGACCTCAGAAGTTGAGTCGAATAGTCATTTCCTCCCTAGGGCATTGGTGTGTTTGATGTCCTTAGCATAAGTTAGTTTAAGTTAGCTTAAGATGACCTCAGAGTTATCGTGTAGACGCAGTAGACACAGATTTATCGAACAGTTTACGCTAATTTATTGTCTACTCTATAAAGTCGTCCTTTTTAGTAATCTGACTTAAGCCAGTGTGGCACGAATTTTGAACCACGATGACACGGTCAAAAACTTCTATTCTCGTTCCATGTCGTTTAAGGTGAATTTCCAGAGCCGGCCGCTGTGGCCGAGTGGTTCTAGGCGCTTCAGTCCGGAACCGCGCTACTGCTACGGTCGCAGGTTCGAATCCGGCCTCGGGCATGGATGTGTGTGATGTCCTTAGGTTAATTACGTTTAAGTAGTTCTAAGTCTAGGGGACTGATGACCTCAGATGTTAAGTCCCATAGTGCTCAGAGCCATTTTTTTGAATTTCCAGTGCTACGAGGGACCGATAGCCAATGTTAAGTCGCTTTAAACGCGTAAGCATAATGATAATGATCATTATCATCTTTGTGCACAATATGGAACCAATAGGTAGGGGGAGTAGTGCTTGGGGGAGGGGTGGCGATTAGAGGGTCTGTGTAATGGCCTTATGTTCTTCACTAAATACTGAGCCTTGAAATTTTGTAGATAGACTGATTCCGAACTGTTGCCGTCGATCTTCGTCTGCCAATTCAGGTTTTTAAGCATCGCCGTGACACACACTCATGGCTCCAGCAAACCTGTCACCATTCCTGGCGCCCAGCTTTCAGCATCCCCTGTTAGTCGGAATTTCTAAAGTCACTGTGGGAAGTGGCAAACTAACGAGTTCGTTTCAAGAAACTACGAGTTTGAAGACATATATGCGGACGAATATCGTCATGCAGTCCCGAAAATAGAAATGGCAGAGACGTGCGAGAACTATAGCATAATCAGCTTAGAAGGCCATACATCCGAGCCACTGACAAGAATAATGTGGTGAGGATTTCCGACAAAACTGAATTGCGTTAGATGATATCAGTAAACGTCTACAGTTACATGACACTACTCTGCAGTTCGAACTTAGGCGCCTAGCAGTGGGTCCTTCGAACCACCTTCGGCCTGTTTTCTCTACCGTTCCACTAGCGAGTATCGCACCGGAGAATCGAACACATCAATCTTTACGTGCGGGCTCTGATTTCTCCTATTTTATCACGATAATCATTTCTGCCTATCTAGGTTGGTATCAACGGAATACGTTCGCGGTTGGAGGAGAAAGCTGGAGATAGAAATTTCGTGAAAAGATCTCTCCGCAGCAAGAAACGCCTTTGTCTCAATGTCTACCACCCCAATTCAAGGCACCGTCTCCCCTATTTCGCGACAATACAAACGAGTTGTTTTCCTTTGAATTTTTTCGATGACCTCCGTCAGTCCTATCGGGCAAGGATCCCACACTGTGCAACAGTACTCCAGAAGAAAACTGACGAACTAAGAGTAGGCAGGCTACTTAGTGGGTCTGTGCATCTTTTAAGATTTCTGACAACAAAACGCAGTCTTTGGTTCGGTTTCCTCACAACATCATACGTTCCAAATTTTGTTCACAATTATGATCTCTAGGTATTTAATTGAATTTACTATCAAAAACAATCTCGATCACAATTTATTTATTATGGTGACCGGTTTCGACCACTACTGTGCTCATCTTCAGACCAATGAGTAAGAACCTCGTTCTGGTGGTAAATCAATATCTGATTTAGCACCATAAGGAGGTTGTTACTCACTGATCTGAAGATGACTACAGTATTGGTCGAAACCGGTCACCGTAATAAATAAATTGTAATCAAGACTGTTTTTGATAGTAAATATTTGTAACACATTGATCATTGTTCACTCCCACAATGTATTCAAAAGTAATTTATTTAATTGAATTATTTACATTTGTGAGATTCATAGTTGGTGTTAGGATAGATGAAGGCTCCAGAGAGACGAATATGAAGCTGCGCCTTCGTTCTAGGCGCTTCAGTCCGAAACCGCCCTGCTGCTACAGTCGCAGGTTCGAATCCTGACTCGGGCATGGGTGTGTGTGATGTCCTCAGGTTAGTTAGGTTTAAGTAGTTCTAAGTCTAGTGGAGTGATGACCTCAGATGTTAAGTTCCATAGCGCTTAGCGCTATTTGAACCAAGTTCCGTCTGATAATGAAAGCAAGAACGAAGAAATATCATGACTCGTTCAACCGCGCTGCTGCTACGGTCGCAGGTTCGAATCCTGGCTTGGGCATGGGTGTGTGTGATGTCCTTAGGTTAGTTAGGTTTACGTAGTTCTGAGTCTATGGGACTTATGACCTCAGATGTTGTCCCATAATGCTTAGAGCCATTTGAGTTTTTGAACATGACACGTTCACAGGATTTTTCGACTTAGAAAAAAAGAATACAAAATGATACAAGATGTTCGGAGTCCACAAGAAAACAGGTGTAAGCTGAAGGGAAATATTAATAATATACTATGTGTACAAGAACCAAGAAATAACAATAAGAATGTAATATCAAAAACGAAGTGCTATGATTAGAAAGAGAATAAGACAAGAGTGTTGTTCTTCTCTCTGTTGTTCCATGTATACAGCGCAGAAGCAATGACAAAAATAAAGGGAAGTTTCAGGATTGAGAGAAAATTCATGGTGAAATGTTTTCTGCTACTTTCAAAGCAGAATAACACATTGCGTACCAAACAAGGACATAAAAACCAGGCTACGGTAGGCATAGAGGGCATTCTGGACTGTGACCTAGAAACGGACAATAGGCGTCGGTGGCAGAATATTGAGTGTAGTGGTTCAAACTGTTGATGTCGATTGGTCATAGCCTGCTGTGCTGCTAGTTTAGTTTAGATGTTGAAAAACATAGTTACGTGCTAAGACTTGATTTATTTTTACTAATATGTTACATATTATCTCAGAATACTTTGTGTGTGTGTGTGTGTGTGTGTGTGTGTTTGTGTTTTCGACATCTCCTCCTACACCACTGGACTGTCAGGCAATAATCGCTGTCACTGTAACAACCACCTGCCTATCATACTTCAAGACATAAGACGTCATTAACAGTGAGACACGTGAAAAACTGCCGCGTTGTACATGACGTTTAAGTTTATTACTTCTGTCTTACTAACTGTGTTCGTAACATACACTCCTGGAAATGGAAAAAAGAACACATTGACACTGGTGTGTCAGACCCACCATACTTGCTCCGGACACTGCGAGAGGGCTGTACAAGCAATGATCACACGCACGGCACAGCGGACACACCAGGAACCGCGGTGTTGGCCGTCGAATGGCGCTAGCTGCGCAGCATTTGTGCACCGCCGCCGTCAGTGTCAGCCAGTTTGCCGTGGCATACGGAGCTCCATCGTAGTCTTTAACACTGGTAGCATGCCGCGACAGCGTGGACGTGAACCGTATGTGCAGTTGACGGACTTTGAGCGAGGGCGTATAGTGGGCATGCTGGAGGCCGGGTGGACGTACCGCCGTATTGCTCAACACGTGGGGCGTGAGGTCTCCACAGCACATCGATGTTGTCGCCAGTGGTCGGCGGAAGGTGCACGTGCCCGTCGACCTGGGACCGGACCGCAGCGACGCACGGATGCACGCCAAGACCGTAGGATCCTACGCAGTGCCGTAGGGGACCGCACCGCCACTTCCCAGCAAATTAGGGACACTGTTGCTCCTGGGGTATCGGCGAGGACCATTCGCAACCGTCTCCATGAAGCTGGGCTACGGTCCCGCACACCGTTAGGCCGTCTTCCGCTCACGCCCCAACATCGTGCAGCCCGCCTCCAGTGGTGTCGCGACAGGCGTGAATGGAGGGACGAATGGAGACGTGTCGTCTTCAGCGATGAGAGTCGCTTCTGCCTTGGTGCCAATGATGGTCGTATGCGTGTTTGGCGCCGTGCAGGTGAGCGCCACAATCAGGACTGCATACGCCGAGGCACACAGGGCCAACACCCGGCATCATGGTGTGGGGAGCGATCTCCTACACTGGCCGTACACCACTGGTGATCGTCGAGGGGACACTGAATAGTGCACGGTACATCCAAACCGTCATCGAACCCATCGTTCTACCATTCCTAGACCGGCAAGGGAACTTGCTGTTCCAACAGGACAATGCACGTCCGCATGTATCCCGTGCCACCCAACGTGCTCTAGAAGGTGTAAGTCAACTACCCTGGCCAGCAAGATCTCCGGATCTGTCCCCCATTGAGCATGTTTGGGACTGGATGAAGCGTCGTCTCACGCGGTCTGCACGTCCAGCACGAACGCTGGTCCAACTGAGGCGCCAGGTGGAAATGGCATGGCAAGCCGTTCCACAGGTCTACATCCAGCATCTCTACGATCGTCTCCATGGGAGAATAGCAGCCTGCATTGCTGCGAAAGGTGGATATACACTGTACTAGTGCCGACATTGTGCATGCTCTGTTGCCTGTGTCTATGTGCCTGTGGTTCTGTCAGTGTGATCATGTGATGTATCTGACCCCAGGAATGTGTCAATAAAGTTTCCCCTTCCTGGGACAATGAATTCACGGTGTTCTTATTTCAATTTCCAGGAGTGTATTTCGCAGACAGTATCCACATATACCATTGAATGTACCTGCACAAATACATAATTGTACGCCATACATTTCAAGAGATATGATGGCATGAACTGAGATGCGTGGAAATTTGCCACCTCATACATCAAATTTTAACACACTTATTCTTTACTACTAAGACACTGCTGAGTCGAAGCAGCTTAAGAAAATCCCTGACAGCCGGCAGCGCTTTTGACGGCTTTCGAGTACGAAGTGCAAACGGCTGTAGGCGAAAACAACAGCCATCTATAGAGCTATGGAGAGGCGTTGCCATAGAGACATTTACAAAACGGCAGTGTAGACAAGCGAAGCAGCTGTTAATATTTATTTGTACATTATGTACATGTCTTTCTCCGACTGTTTCATAACTTCAACGGATTTGTGACGAATGCATGGAAATGGAAATTTTTTCGATATTACACTTCAGTTAATTTTTTGTTTCCGTTTCTAGTAGGATATAGGCAAAATGAATACCTAGGCAATGCCAGGTTTGTAACATAGTAAAAATGTAAATAAGTGATGATATATTACCAGCATACGTCGTAGCTGGTTATTGTACGCATTAGGACACATAAAAAGTGTGACATAATGTTCAAATTGTAATACATCGAGATAAACTTAAAGTTAGGGTAGGGCGTATTGAAACTACTATCATTTACTTCTTTTAACTGAAAGCATAATTTGTACGTCACCGCTTCTACAGTCTATCAGTTTCTTGTACCTTTTATTAAGTTTATAAATAAGTTTGTAAATTTGTGAAACTGCACAGTTAAACGAGTTATTAGTCCACCTTCACGTGATTTGACACCGAAATACCACACAGAACCATTAGGTGTGGCAGGTAAGTAAGAGATTGATATCAGTGGGAAACACGGCCCGTATTACATGTACTGACTGCAGCTAAAACGAAAAAAATAAATAAATATATATCTGCAGACAAAGAAATAGACCTCGAGACACTAATCATGTGCGAAATGGAGTGCAAAAGTGATGTGCCGTTTTCACGAGAGGACCACTCTCGAAACTTCGACTCGCCAATCTGTTGTCAGCACATGTGTCAAGCACGATAGATGTATTGTCATGCCACTCCTCGTTTTGCCGTGTCAGATGTCAGATGCTTACCACTTGACAGCTGACAGACGTCGCTGTTTCCTACCCACGTAGCAAACGGTGGTGAACGATCACAGATGATTCTAAAGAGCAGGAGAGATAAGCTGAGCTTCTCACGCTACGTATGAAGCTGGTGCCATATGTATCTGATTTGGAACACATTTTTTATTAGTACTGTCGCTGCGAATAATTCCAAGCTACTGTGGATAACATTTCGAGTAAGGGCATCATGCTATCACCTCGTCCACCGTATATTTTAACTGGCAGCCAAAATGATACAATTTACTAGCTTTAGTATAACTTCAGATTTCGTGAATAAGTTACTTGGATGTTTAGTTCCTAGAACGACGCTGGAAGTCGCCTGCTACTAGTAACATTTATTTTGTCTGATATGAGTTTTTGAGAGTGAGTTTCTACCTAAAGCACATCGGATTACATTGGGTTTCCGAATGCTTACTTTTTCTTACAAAAATATTCGTGTAATGTTCAAATGTGTGTGAATTCCTTAGGGACCAAACTGCTGAGGTCATCGGTCCGTAGACTTACACACTACTTAAAGTAACTTATGCTAAGAACTACACACACACCCATGCCTGAGGGAGTATTCGAACCGCCGGTGGGAGGGGCCGCGCAATCCGTTGCACGGCGGCTTAAACCGCGCGGGCACTCCGCGCGACATTCGTGCATGATGTAAGTATTAACTTAACGGTAGAAGACAAACAGGAACTTCTGACTATAACAGAGGAAGCAGCAATGTTTTTCTTTCTTCAAGTAGCGTCTTCCCCTCTAATTTCTCAAGAACACTTAGATGGCAAAAGTACAAACTGCAGTAAGCTATAGGGGGTAGTACCCGGTCCAGTCACATTAATGTGACGAATTCCTACGTTTGACGTCAACATGGAATAACCACTCACAGGCGGCAGCACTAGCAGTGGAGGGTAAATGAAGTGTCTGGATGGCTGGAGTGTGGGGGGCGCATGTAACTGTGCAGCCAATGTAGAGCGGAAACGGAGCGATCTGTCTGACTTGCAGAAGGCCATGATCACTGGCTTTCGGGCCAAGGATAGGAGCATTTTCAAAACGGCTAAGTTTGTAAACTGTTCGCCTGCCGTCATCGTTTAAGCAAAATGGCAGTGTCCAAAAGCGGGGCGCAGGCATCTGTGGTGCACAACGCACACTAGATGACTGAACTACTTAAACCTAAATAGACTAAGGACATCACACACATCCATGCCCGAGGCCGGATTCGAACCTGCGACCGTAGCTGGCGCGCGGTTCTGGACTGAAGCGCCTACAACCGCTAGGCCACAGGATATACCGCAGTTGGCCACTGCACTGGACTAAGCATGGCTCCTCATCGCTGTCAGAAGCTTCCAGAACCTCTGTGAATCTCTTCTGGCACATCACGCAACAGTCCATGCGACAACAGCTCAGTATTGAAGGTTTTGCCAGGTGTTTCACATTAATGTGACTGGGACAGTGTATCATGCTACAGTTTATATTCCGCTGGAATGGTAGTTATGCAAAACAGCATGACAGTTGTGAAACATGTGAAGATTATTGCGGAGCACGTGCATCTCTTCATGCTCCATATCTTCCATGAAAGCGATGACACCTTCCTGCAAGGTAACAGACCACCTCACAAGGCCAGAATCGTACGAGGGTTATTCAGAAAGTAAAAAACAATCGGTCGTGAAATGGAAAATACTGAGAAAATCTGATGAAGCTTTGCACAGATGCGTTGGGCACTGTGTCTAGAACGCCCGTCGATCGCATCGTGTCGCTCTTTTCAGTTCTCTGAGCTCACAGTGAGAACGTAGTGCTGGCTAGAAATTAGCGTCTCCCGCCAAGTATGAGGGCCTGGTGAAAGATTTCGCCTGAAGCTATGCAATCCACATGACATAACTGTCATGCGGTTCGTTCTACACGACAATTCTCAGCCGCACTCTGCAGGGGCAATGCAGATGCTCCTGCAGCGTTTTCGATGGGAAGTGTTTGATCACCCACAATACAGCCCGTAATTGGCTACCCCTGAGGTTCATCTCTGCTCAAGTGAACCTCTGGCTAGGAACACAATATTCTGACACAGAAAACGAGCTGCAGTCCAGAGTAGACAATTTTCGAAAAGCTCGGGCGGTTGTCTTCTATAACGAGGGAACTGAAAAGTTGGTACGATGCTACGACAGATGTCTTAAGTCTGAGCGGCGACTGTGTAGAGATGTAGCCGGAAGGTGTGACTAACCGTTGCAAATAAAACAGTTTTCATTTTCACTGTGGTTTCCATTTCGAGACCTATCGTTCCTTACTTTCCGAATATCCCTCGTACTATAGTGATTTGAGGAAGATGTTACTGATCTCACGCAGATGTCTTGGCCACAATACTCGCCTGATCTG
This sequence comes from Schistocerca cancellata, assembly GCF_023864275.1. Taxonomy (NCBI): domain Eukaryota; kingdom Metazoa; phylum Arthropoda; class Insecta; order Orthoptera; family Acrididae; genus Schistocerca; species Schistocerca cancellata. The sequence continues at coordinate 195,398,400 of NC_064635.1, forward strand.
AACCTCGTGGAACACACCTAACACGCTATCGCGGTCTAGTTCCTCACCCGTAAACCTTCGGCCCGTAATTTAACGAAACTGCGTGACCTGTGAGTATACACCTGGTGCCGCATACCTCCAGAAACCAGAAACCCCATAATCGCTGTTTTATTGCGTTCGAGAGGTAGATAGGAAGAACAAACTGTCTGACAGACAGCTGAATCCACCTCACTGGGTATCCCACACGGCAATGCCATACATTTACAGTTTTAGTGTACATGAAGCGGCGTCGTAATCATATATAGTTTGAGGCAGGTAAAATAACTCCAAACCTATTAAAAATGAGTACGTGCAGCGTAGTGCTGTGTTCGCTAAATTATAGCGGACAATACTACGAATTTTCTGAAGTCGCGATCACTTTGTATTTTTCTTGGAACTATACACCGTTTTCCGTGGCACTCAAAAGCACTTTTTCCTTAGCAAGGTGGAACTCGAGCAAATAAAATATGACAGCACTACAAACAACTCCTCCGCCGCTCCCCAGTCAGGAGAACAGGCAACACAAAAAATTGCCCCACTCTACCAAATGTTAGAAAAACAGGTCACTCACGTGCCGTTCGTGTGTTTAGCTGCGCAGTTGAAAGCCACTAGCCTGTGCTATATTCTTGCAGCGTTCTGGATCTGACAAAATTGTTATTTTTATGTTGGCGACACCAGTCTTCTGTCTCGTTTTTGTATCTGGATATACGTTTCTATACACTTTGTATGCTTTAAACGAAGCACATTAGAAGCAAAATTACTTTCTTTGTCCATTCATTGCTTTTCCTCCTTATGCCACAATACGAAAAATATTTATCACCTCTGTCCACGCCTTTCATAAATTTATCGCGCATCGCAATGCATTTTCATCTCTTTATGATTTAACCTTGTCGTGTTTTGTTTTGCTGTCGCAACCATGGTGCAATCGTGAATTGTTATCATGCTCACCTCCCTTTCATATTTCCATACCTACAACAAAATGGCAAGGCGTCGTTTTTAGAGATTTGTAGACCCTGAGGGAGAACGCTATTGATTCATATTGTACCACAAACTGTTGTTTTCGCATCCAAAAGTATTTTGGCGATAGCTGCACTGTTGTAATAATTTCCTGGATAAACGCGGTGTCACATCCCAACGTAAGGCGACAGTGCAGAGGGAATATTGTCCTTGAGCTTTTTTTCCTTCCCCAGTACATATTTCTAGATCGGTGATACATGCACTTACACTTTCGCAAATTATACGAACAAGCAAACCACATGTGATAAATATTCCCGAAACGAAGCCACGCTCTCCATGGTATCAGTGATCCATCATGAGAAATCTCCTATTCGTATACGGTCTGAAATTTATCTTGAAGGTACTTTGACACAGGTTCAGTTTCGTAGAGTCTGTTTCCCTGACCGCTCTGTAAGAAACTGTCATTAAATGCCACGATTTCCATATCTGCTCAAATCGATTACTGCTCATTAGGTTGCCAAAAATCGCTGTGTCTATTAGAAGATGTCTTGACCAATAGTTCTTCAAATATTCTTTTTTTATGTGCCCCATCAAGATTATCATGCCCAGAAAATTTTTCAATTAAATACCAGTTATATTCGAAAATTTGGGAGACTTACGAGATACTTTGTAAAGGTTGTTCTTTCGTTCGTAATACTAGTTTGACGGTGTCGACATCTGAACGGACAATTCGTCCACTAGAAATAACTCTACAGTGCTTATAATGCTACTGATTTCACTGGGAAGGCTTTTTACACCTATAATTCCTCTAAATGTTTCTAAAATAACTATCTTCTCTTTCTTCACCTAACATTCACTGTCAGAAGCTTCATCTAAATCGTTCACAATTGTCTCACTTTGGTCGGTTATAACACTGTTGTTTTCTTCTTCACTTCTACTGCCACAACAAGCAACCTCGTCTGAATCACTTCGAACATCAGAATAATTGTCTGCAAACAGTTGACGAAGAACCTCGATGTCCGTCAACTGTTTCTTTCGCACCATATCGCAGAAGGCAACAACTGCAGTAAGACCGTTTCGCGGTACTGATTGTTGGTGGTTAAAGGAAAGACAAAAATAAGTTGCCGGCCGAAGTGGCCGTCTGGAACCGCAAGACCACTACGGTCGCAGGTTCGAATCCTGCCTCGGGCATGGATGTTTCTGATGTCCTTAGGTTAGTTAGGTTTAACTAGTTCTAAGTTCTAGGGGACTGATGACTACAGATGTTAAGTCCCATAAAAAAAAAAAGTTCATATTGTTGATCACTGCACTGAACCCTTCAGTTCATATATAACCTTTTGTTAACTTGAAATACACTACTGGCCATTAAAATAGCAACACCACGAAGATGACGTGCTACAGACGCGAAATTTAACCGACAGGAAGAAGATGCTGTGATATGCAAATGATTAGCTTTTCAGAGCATTCAAGTAAGGTTGGTGCCGGTGGCGACACCTTCAACGTGCTGACATGAGGAAAGTTTCCAACCGATTTCTCGTACACAAACAGCAATTGACCGGCGTTGCCTGGTGAAACGTTGATGTGATGCCTCGTGTAAGGAGGAGAAATGCGTACCATCAAGTTTCCGACATTGATAAAGGTCAGATTGTAGCCTATCGCGATTGCGGTTTATCGTATTGCGACATTGCTGCTCGCGTTGGTCGAGATCCAGTGACTGTTAGCAGAGTATGGAATCGGTAGGTTCAGGAGGGTAATACGGAACGCCATGCTGCATCCCAACGGCCTCGTATCACTAGCAGTCGAGATGACGGGCATCTTATCCGCATCGCTGTAACGGATTGCGCAGACACGTCTCGATCCCTGAGTCAACGGATGGGGACGTTTGCAAGACAACAACCATCTGCACGAACAGTTCGACAACGTTTGCAGCAGCATGGAGACCATGGCTGCGCTTACCTTTGACGCTGCGTCACAGACAGGAGCGCCTGCGATGGTGTACTCAACGACGAACCTGGGTGCACGAATGGCAAAACGTTATTTTTTCGGATGAATCCTTGTTCGATTTACAGCATTATGATGGTCGCATCCGTGTTTGGCGATATCGCGGTGGACGCACATTGGAAGCGTGTATTCGTCATCGCCATACTGGCGTATCACCCGGCGTGATTTTATGGGGTGCCACTGGTTACACGTCTCGGTCACCCCTTGTTCGCACTGACGGCACTTTGCACAGTGGACTTTACATTTTACATGTGTTACGACCCGTGGCTCTACCCTTCATTCGATCCCTGCGAAACCCTACATTTCAGCAGGATAAAGACTTCAAGAAGAATATAATAATTCCAATCCCAAAGAAAGCTGGTGTTCACAGATGTGAAAATTACCGAACAATCAGTTTAATAAGCCACAGCTGCAAAATACTAACACGAATTCTTTACAGACGAATGGAAAAACTAGTAGAAGCCGACCTCGGGGAAGATCAGTTTGGATTCCGTAGAAATACTGGAACACGTGAGGCAATACTGACCTTACGACTTATCTTAGAAGAAAGAATAAGGAAAGGCAAACATACGTTTCTACCATTTGTAGACTTAGAGAAAGCTTTTGACAATGTTGACTGGAATACTCTCTTTCAAATTCTAAAGGTGGCAGGGGTAAAATACAGGGAGCGAAAGGCTATTTACAATTTGTACAGAAACCAGATGGCAGTTATAAGAGTCGAGGGACATGAAAGGGAAGCAGTTGTTGGGAAGGGAGTAAGACAGGGTTGTAGCCTCTCCCCGATGTTATTCAATCTGTATATTGAGCAAGCAGTAAAGAAAACAAAAGAAAAATTCGGAGTAGGTATTAAAATCCATGGAGAAGAAATAAAAACTTTGAGGTTCGCCGATGACATTGTAATTCTGTCAGAGACAGCAAAGGACTTGGAAGAACAGTTGAACGGAATGGATGGTGTCCTGAAGGGAGGATATAGGATGAACATCAACAAAAGCAAAACGAGGATAATGGAATATAGTCGAATTAAGTCGGGTGATGTTGAGGGTATTAGATTAGGAAATGAGACACTTAAAGTAGTAAAGGAGTTTTGCTATTTGGGGAGCAAAGTAACTGATGATGGTCGAAGTAGAGAGGATATAAAATGTAGACTGGCAATGGCAAGGAAAGCGTTTCTGAAGAAGAGAAATTTGTTAACATCGAGTATAGATTTAAGTGTCAGGAAATCATTTCTGAAAGTATTTGTATGGAGTGTAGCCATGTATGGAAGCGAAACATGGACGGTAAGTAGTTTGGACAAGAAGAGAATAGAAGCTTTCGAAATGCTGAAGATTAGATGGGTAGATCACATAACTAATGAGGAAGTATTGAATAGGATTGGGGAGAAGAGAAGTTTGTGGCACAACTTGACCAGAAGAAGGGATCGGTTGGCAGGACATGTTCTGAAGCATCAAGGGATCACCAATTTAGTATTGGAGGGCAGCGTGGAGGGTAAAAATCGTAGGGGGAGACCAAGAGATGAATACACTAAGCAGATTCAGAAGGATGTAGGTTGCAGTAGGTACTGGGAGATGAAGAAGCTTGCACAGGATAGAGTAGCATGGAGAGCTGCATCAAACCAGTCTCAGGACTGAAGACCACAACAACAACAACAATGCACGACCGCATGTTGCAGGTCCTGTACGGTCCTTTCTGGATACAGAAAATATTCGACTGCTGCCCTGGCGAACACATTCTCCAGATCTCTCACCAATTGAAAACGTCTGGTCAGTGGTGGCCGAGCAACTGGCTCGTCACAATACGCCAGTCACTACTCTTGATGAACTGTGGTATCGTATTGTAGCTGCATGGGAAGCTGTACCTGTACACGCCATCCAAACTCTGTTTGACTGAATGTCCAGGCGTATCAGGGCTGTTATTACGGCCAGAAGTTGTTGTTTTGGGTACTGATTTTTCAGGATCGAAGCACCAAAACTGCGTGAAAATGTAATCACATGTCAGTTCTAGTATAATATATTTGTCCAATGAATACCCGTTTATCATCTGCATTTCTTCTTGGCGTAGCAATTTTGATGGCCAGTAGTGTAGTTACTAGCATGAGCATTAGCTGTCAGAAAACGCGTGCAGAAGGAAAGACGTAAATTTAAATGTTTTTCTGGGCTGATTTCGTCACAAGTACTAAGCAAACGATGATTGACTGTCTGCGTAAGTCTGTCTTGTATCATTACATAAAGAATGTGAGGGATTGAAAGGTTTTTTTTCAATATCCTACGTCCATACCGTAATCAGATATAGAGAGAGAGACAGCGGGAAAGAGAGAATTCGAACTCCTCCCCTTTCGTATCAGTAACGTACCGAACTCGCAGCGACCAGTTACCCTTGTTTGTGTACGCATCCTTTCCAACGCCGCCACAGCCGCTACCGTGCGATGATGGATCAGGAGAGAAGTTGTTAGCACTGCGGCGGCGTTTCGACAGGCGGTAATTTGCCAGCTGAAGATGAGCGCGTCGGCCGAAACCTGTAATCAGTGCCCTTACACGGTGCGGCGTTACTCTACACAGGAGGAGGGTCGGCCCGTCCTCGGTAATAAAGAGCCGCGGCGGAGGGGCCAACCACAAAGGCGGCGCCGTTTGCATGCTAATGCTGGGCGCTCCAGCCGCACGGTTTGCGCCGGGCCCTGCCAGATAGGCGAGTCACTGACCTGGAAATGCAGGACGGCTCGCAGCCAGGAAGACTCAACCTTCACCATTAGAGTTTCTGGACCCAGAAGGAGGGCGACCCCGTCTGAGAGCCACTGAAGGCCTCTACAGCGATAATTGTGCAGCTTTTGTACGAGAAGTCCGTGCAAATTCCGAGAGATGGCACCAACGTTCGCGTATAGAGGTCGTCTTAGTAGAGATTCGTGCTGCTGTAAAAAGAGCGATGCGCGAAGCATCCAACCACTGCCACCGTCATTCCTTAGCAAAAGATCTTGCTGAAAACCCAAGGAAATTTCTGGTCTTACGTAAAATCGGTAAGCGGGTCGAAGGCTTCCATCCAGGAACTCACTGATCAGTCTGGCCGGGCAACGGAAGGCAGCAAAACGAAAGCTGAAATTTTAAATTTAGCATATGAGAAATCTTTCACGCAGGAGGATCGAAGAAACATACCACCGTTTGAGTCTCGTACAGATTCCCGCATGGAGGACATAGTGATAGACATCCCTGGGGTTGTGAATCAGCTGAATGGGTTGAAAATAAATAAATCGCCAGGTCCTGATGGGATTCCAATTCGGTTTTACAGAGAGTACTCTACTGCATTGGCTCCTTACTTAGCTTGCATTTATCGCGAATCTCTTGCCCAACGTAAAGTCCCGAGAGACTGGAAAAAAGCGCAGGTGACGCCTGTATATAAGAAGGGTAGAAGGACGGATCCTCAAAATTACAGACCAATATCCTTAACATCGGTTTGTTGCAGGATTCTCGAACATATTCTCAGTTTTAATATAATGAATTTCTTTGAGAGAGAGAAGTTGCTGTCCGTGCATCAGCAGGGGGTTTAGAAAGCATCGCTCCTGCGAAACGCAACTCGCTCTTTTTTCACATGATATCTTGCGAACCATCGATGAACGGTATGAGACGGATGACATATTCCTTAACTTCCGGAAAGCGTTTGACTTGGTGCCCCACTGCAGACTCCTAACTAAGGTACGAGCATATGGGATTGGTTCCCAAATATGTGAGTGGCTCGAAGACTTCTGAAGTAATAGAACCCAGTACGTTGTCCTCGGTGGTGAGTGTTCATCGGAGGTGAGGGTATCATCTGGAGCGCCCCAGGGATGTGTGGTAGGTCCGCTGTTGTTTACTATCTACATAAATGAATAGCAATGTGCGGCTGTTTGCTGATTATGCTGTGGTGTACGGGAAGGTGTCGTCGTTGAGTGACTAGGAGGATATAAAATGACTTGGACAGCATTTGTGACTGGTGTACAGAATGGCAGCTAACTCTAAATATAGATAAATGTAAATTAATGCAGATGAATAGTAAAAAGAATCCTGTAATGTTTGAATACTCCATTAGTAGTGTAGCGCTTGATACAGTCACGTCGATTAAATATTTGGGCGTAACATTGCAACACTGCACAGCGATATGAAGTGGGACAAGCATGTAATGGCAGTTGTGGGGAAGGCAGATAGTAAGTAGTCTTCGGTTCATTGGTAAAATTTTGGGAAGATGTGGTTCATCTGTAAAGGAGACCGCTTATGAAACACTAATACGACCTTTTCTTGAGTACTGCTCTAGCGTTTGGGTTCCTATCAGGTCGGATTGAGGGAGGACATAGAAGCAATTCAGAGGCGGGCTGCTAGATTTGTTACTGGTAGGTTTGATCATCACGCGAGTGTTACGGATATGCTTCAGGGACTCGGGTGAGAGTCTCTAGAGGAAAGGAGGCGTTCTTTTCGTGAATCGCTACTGAGGTTATATTTCGCGGAAAGACCACAAAGATAAGATAAGAGAGGTTAGGGCTTGTACAGAGGTATATAGGCAGTCATTTTTCCCTCGTTATGTTTGGGAGTGGAACAGGGAGAGAAGATGCTAGTTGTGGTACGAGGTACCCTCCGCCACGCACCGTATGATGGATTGCGGAGTATATATGTAGATGTAGATGTTCAATTAGTAGCATCTTTGGAAAAAACGCACACCAAGTTTCAGCCATATTGGTCTATTTCATAGTGTTTGGCATTCGTGTGAATCAAGGAAGTGATTGTCAAAAAATGGACGAGAAAGGATTTCGTATGGTGTTTAAACATTAATTTATGAAAGGCAAAACGCCTCAGGAGACTAAAGAGAAGCTTGATAAACATTATGGTGACTCTGCACTTTCGATTAGAACAATTTATAAGTGGTTTCAATATTTTCGGAGTGGCCATATGGGCACAAGTGATTCATGAACGTTCTGGACGCTCTGCAGAGGTTACGACTCCAGAAATCATTGATAAAATATATGATATGGTGATGGATGACAGAAGAGTTAAGGTGCGTGAGATTGCTAGTGCTGTGGCCATCTCGAAAGAATGGGTACATAATATTTTGCATAAACATTTTGACATGAGAAAGCTATCCGCAAGATGAGTTCCGCGATTGCTCACGCTTGACCAAAAACGGAGTCGTGTGAAGTGTTGCAAGGATGGTTTGCAGCTTCTAGCAACCCTACCACAACACAGGTCAAAAATTAATTATGATCGTAGTGTTGCTCACGCTGCTAAATATTGAATTTTCGGACAACAAAAAAGTTGTATTATGTGGCAGGTGTCATTACAGCACAGTTAATAAAGTCATTTCTTGAAATAATGGATAAACTAGGCACTCATCTTTTCGTGTTTCCCACGCTGGTGTCGTTGCGAACTCATGGCTCAATCGTCAAAAATCTAGGTAGTGATGATTTCAAGCTCGGATGCAAAGAGGCCTAGGTGTTATTCTGCGATATGCAAAAGTTTTATAGATGTATTTCATAAACCATTCTTGAAGATGAAACTTTTGCAAGTTAGGACAATGGTGATGTAAAAAAGTAATCAGCACCCCGAATTTAAGTTACACTTCTTTTTTTTATTACTTTTGTTACAGTATCACGTAACTCGTTCCAAAACATCACTACACAATATAAAACATACTTGAAAATATCTTCCTCACTGTTAAAGTTCACATTTTATAAACTGACAACAATGTGCGTCTTTTCAACATGACGACCAAAGCTTGACTTTCTTATAACCGCTTAGGCGCCCAAAAATCAGAGTAACAAGTACGTCAAAGATCATAGTGACAAAAGAAAGAATACACATAATATCATTGCAATATATACATATCGATGTATCGAAGTACCTCTACATTAATGAAATCAAATCTGAATGTTGACACAGAGATACGTTAACTACTTTACAGAAACACAGTAGAATATTGCTGGTATCGAGAGGTTGAGGTGAGGTGGCGTAATGGTTACGTAATTCAGGCACCATTACAAGCTGTTCAGGAAGAATCCACAGGACTTTAAGCGTCGTTTCGTCACTGTGGATGAAACATGGATACAAGGACGAATCTGCACCAAAAAAGGGGAAGACCATTCTTCGGCCGGAAAGGTTATGGCGACTTTTAGGATTCGCAAGGGACAATTCTCATCGACTATCTGGAAAATGGTAAAACTATTACAGTTGCATTTTATTCATCGTTATTGAACCATCTGAAAACCGATCTGCAAGAAAAACGCCAGCGATTGGACCGCAAAAATGTCCTTTTCCATCACCACACTGCACCAGCACACACCTCAGCAGTTTTGGTCGCAACATTAATGGAAATAGGATTCCAACTCGTTTCGCATTCCCCCTGTTCCCAGAATTGGCTCCCTCGGACTGCTGTTTGTTCCCCAATTTGAAGAAATGGCTGGCGGGACAAAGATTTTATTCAGACGCGGAGGTGATTGCAGCAACTAATAGCTGTTTTGCAGACTTGGACAATTCCTAATATTCGAAAAAAAAGCACTCCGTCTTCAGGCCACGAGTGGCCTACCGGGACCATCCGACCGCCGTGTCATCCTCAGAGGAGGATGTGGATAGGAGTGACGTGGTGTCAGCACACCGCGCTCCCGGTCGTAAGATGGTAGTCTTGACCGAAGCCGCTACTATTCGGTCGAGTAGCTCCTTAATTGGCATCACGAGGCTGAGTGCAACCCGAAAAATGGCGACAGCACATGGCGGCTGGATGGTCACCCATCCAAATGCCGGCCACGCCCAACAGCGCTTAACTTCGGTGATCTCACGGGAACCGGCGTATCCACTGCGGCAAGGCCGTTGCCACTATTGTTCGGATCAACAAATTAGAACAGCGTTGGACGAATTGTGTAAGTCTAGAAGGAGACTATGTCGAAAAATAAAAAAGGTTTACAGCAAACACGTAAGTAGTTTTCATTTTTGCACGAACTTTTCAAACGCTCCTCGTAAGATCAGAGGTAGCTACACAGTGTGTGTGTCCTTAATTCGACGGTTCAAACCCGCGTCTAGCCATCCGATTTAGGTTTTACGTGATTTCCCTCTCCAGTTAAATGCCGGGATGGTTCCTTTGAAAGGAATTCCTTCCCTATCCTTGACACAATCCTTGCTTGTACTTCGTCTCTAATGACCTCGATGTCGATGGGACGTTAAACCTAATCTTCCTTCCTTCCAACCTAAATCTATGGTATGCATAAATTACATTAATTTTGACGTGACAGCAATATGCCGATGACAAAGGATTTTTGGTTCTAAAAGCTAAATCTGATAATTTCACTGTATATCAGATGAATGATGTCCGCTAAAAAGGACAACAGACGGAATACACTGAAGCACCAAAGAAAGTGCTATAGGCATGCGTATTCAGATACAAAGTAAACAGGCAGAATACGGCGCTGCGGTTGGCATTATTGTCAGACCGGTTACTGCTGCTACAATGACAGGTTATCAAGATTTAAGTGAGTTTGAATGTTGTGGTATAGTCAGCGTACAAGCGATGGGACACAGCACATCCGAGACAGCGATGAAGGGATTTTCCTGTACGCCCATTTCAGTAGTGTACCGTGAATATTAGGAATCAAGCAAAACATCAAGCCTCCGACGTCGCTGCCGCCGAAAACAGATCCTTCGAGAGCAGGACCAACGAGACTGAAGAGAATCGTTCAGTGTGACAAAAGCGCAACACTTCCGCCAATTGCTCCAGATTTTAATGCTGCGTCATCAACAGGTTGGTTGGTTGATTTGGGGGGGGGGGGGGGAGACCAAACTGCAAGGTCATCGGTCTCATCGGATTAGGGAAGGATGGGGAAGGAAGTCGGCCGTGCCCTTTCAAAGGAACCATCCCGGCATTTGCCTGAAGCGATTTAGGGAAATCACGGAAAACCGAAATCAGGATGGCCGGACGCGGGATTGGAACCATCGTCCTCCCGAATGCATCAAGAGGTGTCAGCGTGCAAAGTATTCAACGAAACACACTCGATGTGTGCTTTCGGAGCCGAAGGCCCTCTCGTGTACCCTTGATGACTGCACGACATAAAGTTTCACGCCTCGCCTGGGCCCGTCAACACCGACATTGGACTGTTGATGACTTGAAACGTTGCCTCGTCGGACGAGTCTCGTTTCAAATAGTTTCAAGCAGGTGGACGTGTACGGGTACGTCGTCAACTTCATGAATTCATGGACCCTGCATGCACTTTTCAACTGGTGCAGGTGTGGGGCGTGTGTAGTTGGAGTGATATGGGACCCCTGATAGTCTAGATACGACTCTGACAGGTGACATGTACTTAAGCATCCTGTCTGATCACCTGCATCCATTCATGTGCATCGTGCATTCCGACTGACTTGGGCAATTCCAGCAGGACAATGCGACGCCCCATACGTTCAAAATTGCTAAAATGGCTCCAGGAACACTATCCTGAGTTTAAAAACTTTCGCTTCCCAGCATACTCCCTAGATATGAACATTTTGAACATATCTGGGATGCCTTGCAACGTACTGTTCGGAGGAGATCTGCATCCCTCGTACTTTTACGGATTTATGGACAGCCATGCATGTTTCATGGTGTCAGTTCTCTAAAGCACTACTTGAGACATTAGTCGACTCCACGCCACGCCGTGTTCCGGAACTTGTGCGTGCTCACAGGGGCACTTCACGACATTAGGCAGGTGTACCAGTTTCTTTGGCTCTTCGCTGGATATGCTGCTACTTAATATGATAAAATTCTCATGAATTATGTGCCCCTTCTGTATATCAGAGGTCGATTTTTAATTGGCAGCTACAGGAGAGAGCCGCTTTGAGCGTTATCACCTACATTTTCACATGCTAGAAGTTGACTCTGATGTAGCATAACAGGTTTTGACCACCACATAAAACTGCTAGAAATGACCCGTCCCTATCGACATGGTCCCACTGAAACGGCACGGCCTATTTCCTTTCCCATCCTTGGAACAAGCAGAGCCTGTTCTCCGTCTCTTAACGCCCTCGCTGTCGACGGGACGTTAAACCCTAATCTTCGTCCCTTCTTGATCCATCCCTCTCTGTACCGACAGTTTCAATTGCATGTATCGGCTTTCCTCGTGTGGTTCAAGTTTTCATATTAATGAAAGAAAGAAATTTATCGTTTGAGTCGGCGATCAATTTGAAAATTTCATCAGTAAAACCGTCCAAATCGTTTAACAATTTTATTATTTATTACGCCTTCTCGGCCACTGCCAACATCAGTTCTCTGCAGTTAAGATTAAAGAAACACAGAGACCAACAGGCGATTGTTATATAAAATTGCGCACGCCACAGGTAACTAAAGAGGGTGGTCATCACTTAACATTTCTGGGCTGAGATACCATGGTCCATACATAAGACTCTCCGCTGACGTTTCGCCTTCGACTGCGGAAGGCATCCTCCGAGGACAATCAGCGAACTGCAACGAGAGCGCGAGTGAGCACCGTATATAGGGTGTTACAAAAAGGTACGGCCAAACTTTCAAGAAACGTTCCTCACACACAAAGAAATAAAATATGTTATGTGGACATGTGTCCGGAAACGCTTACCTTCCATGTTAGAGCTCATTTTATTACTTCTCTTCAAATCACATTAATCGTGGAATGGAAACACACAGCAACAGAACGTACCAGCGTGACTTCAAACATTTTGCTACAGGGAATGTTCAAAATGTCCTCCGCTAGCAAGGATACATGCATCCACCCTCCGTCGCATCGAATCCCTGATGCGCTGATGCAGCCCTGGAGAATGGCGTATTGTATCACAGCCGTTCACAATACGAGCACAAAGAGTCTCTACATTTGGTACTGGGGTTGCGTAGACAAGAGCTTTCAAATCCCAACATAAATGAAAGTCAAGAGGTTGAGGTCAGGAGAGCGTGGAGGCCATGGAATTGGTCCGCCTCTACCAATCCATCGGCCACCGAATCTGTTGTTGAGAAGCGTACGAACACTTCGACTGAAATGTGCAGGAGCTCCATCGTGCATGAACCGCATGTTGTGTCGTACTTGTAAAGGCACATGTGTAGCAGCACAGGTAGAGTATCCCGTATGAAATCATGGCGGTGAATCGAGGAAGTACAGTACATACTGACGAAACTAAAATGAGCTCTAACATGGAAATTAAGCGTTACCGGACACATGTCCACATAACATCTTTTCTTTATTTGTGTGTGAGGAATGTTTCCTGAAAGTATGGCCGTACCTTTTGGTTACACCCTGTATATAAGCCATCCAGAGGGCGTCGCTGTCAATCACGTGACGTCGGCTGTGCTATGATCTCTGATATTGCCAACTTTCTCAATTGAAACTGATCGTTTGTCACGCTGTTGCTGCAATGTTGATATCCATATCTCATCGAGCTTAATGCCTTCATCTTTTCTATTAAAATTATTGCAGTGTTTGGCAATCTGAATGGCAACTCTTTAAATCAGAAACTTACTCGCCGAGGCTCTATGGTTTACTCAAGGTACATAAACTGCTGGTACCGTTGAGACCTATAGTCAGCGCAATAGGGTCTCCCACCCACGAATTAGCTGGACACCTTGCCTCGCTGTTGAAACCTCATATTGGTGGAACTGACAGTCATGTTAAAAATTCATATCACTTCATCAATATTATTAAGGAAATCAGTGTGGGCCCTAATGATATCCTGGTCAGTTTTGACGTGGTTCGCTGTTTACCATTATCCCGGCGAATGAAGCGATCACATGTATAGCGGACATTTTTCCTAGTGATATTTTGGCATTATTCAGACATTGCCTTACGAAAACATATTTTCAATATAATAATGTTTTTATGAACAGATTGACGGGGTGGCTATGGGAAGTCCTCTTAGTCCAGCGGTGGCTAACTTGTTCATGGAGAACTTTGAACAACAGCTAGAAAAAGACCCGCCAGATGGTACCGTTATGTAGACGATACATTTATTATATGGACCCACGGGGAAGAGAACTGGATGCCTTCCTGTTACATCTGAATAGTATTAATCCAAGAATTCAATTTACTATGGAAAAGGAAATCGATGGTCACGTGAACTTATCAGATGTGACTGTAATCAAACGAGAAGACCGTTCATTGGGTCATAAGGTTTTCAGAAAAGACACACACACTGATCGTTACGTGCAGAAAGATTCTAATCACTACTCAAGACATAAAAGAGGGGTGATTAAAACATCAATAGACAGGACGCACAAAATATGTGAACCAGCTCACTTCGATGAGGAGATTGAACACCTTAGAGTGACCCTCAAGAAGAATGAGTATTCCAACAGAGAGATAGATCGTGCACTACCTCCTAGACTGACAACTAGGACGGAGGAGGGTCGACACCAACCCAAGGGGAAAGTGTTCTTACCATTTATCAGTAAGGTCACTGATAATATTGGAAAAATTTTAAGGAAGTACGATGTGGAAACTGTTTTCACCCACCCACTACGAAAATAAAAGAATATTTAAAATGCGCAAAAAATAAACGACATCCTCTAGCTTCACCAGGTGTCTATAAAATTCCGTGCAGTTGTGGAAAGGTCTATATAGGCACAACAAAAAGAAGGGTCAACAGCCGTCTGGGTGAACATAAAGGGAACTGCCGCCTCGGACATATTGATGAATCGCCTGTAGCGGAACATGTGTTTCAGGAAGATGACAATGAAATAAAGTTTAGTGAGACGACCGTCGTAGCAAAGACGTCGCATTGTTATGCGCGAATGTAGAGAGAGGCCATTGAGATTGCCAAACACTGCAACAATTTTAATAGAAAAGATGAAGGCATTAAGCTGGGTAAGATATGGATGTAAACATTGCAGCAACAGCGTGACAATCGATTGGTTGCAATTGAGAAAGTTGGCAATATCAGAGATCATAGCACAGCCGACGTCACGTGATTGACAGCGGCGCCCTCTGGATGGCTTATATATACGGCGCTCACTAGTGCTCTCGTTGCAGTTCGCCGATTGTCCTCGGAGGATGCCTTCCGCAATCGAAGGCGAAACGTCAGGGGAGCGTCTTATGTATGGACCACAGCATCTCAGCCCGGAAATGTTAAGAGATGACAACACCTGCCGTGAAAGCCTTCATTCTATGATCAAAGCCTTCATTCTATGATAAAGAGGGTGGGTCCTGCCATTGGGGGTATGTAAGGCAGTTACGCTATACGGAGACGGATGGGAGGCACGTCATGCCAATTGAGTGACTGCAAGATGTGAATGCCACGGGTGGATAGAGGGTTTCGAGGTCCGCAGCGAATTGTTCCAGCCACTCTTCCACCCACTGATGCATGACCTGCTGGTTCAGAGAGGGTTCAAGCCTCTAAGGGAATGGCACATCCTTCAGCTTCGACAACCTTACTGGCCGTCTTGGGTGCTCTTTATACCAGTTCACTAGTTTTCCCTTACCGCCGTATACACCGGCACGCAACAGGATAAAATCTCCTTTCCAAATATTGATATCATCATCCTACGTATTTAAAAACAATAAATCTCCAAGTGAACAGGGCACCATACCGTATGAAATTTCAGTTGCGTTTTACATTCGATACGGTGCGTAATTAGCAGCTTCCTTACATCAGAAAAAAAGGAAAACAGAACATTTTGAACGACTATATATGGGACGCTCATATTCACAAAACGTGTACATTACTATACTCTGCAGAAATGATTAGCATGTAACAATGTCGGCCCACGGGTTCAAGGTCAATATCGATATCGCGGCGCAGGACCACCTACCGGTAAAAAGTTCCAGCCGCTCTCGTTGTCGCTTTAACTTGAACAGACGTGCAGGATGCGTCGCAGACGTATGTGCGAAACCTACAGTCAAACCAGTGGGTTTGAAAGAGGGCGCATTATTGGCATCAGAGAACGTGATGCAACCATCCGGAAAATTGCTGCTCTTGTGGGAAAGTTTCGGCAGTGTAACGGATGTGTGCGGAATGGTTCATGGAAGGCCGTAGAACACGACGAGACCTCAGCCGAATGGAATTGCACGTCAGATCTGCGTCCTCCTCGGCTCTGGCGCAACAGTGAAACAGTGTAAACACGTAGTACACTATCAGGGCTAACATTCCATCGCTGTTTATTACGGCATGGGCTACGTGGGCGTCTTACACTTCCCCGCCTACCTGTGCAGAAACGTGCTAGACGGCAATGGTGTATGGTACGACGTCACTGAGAACAGGAATCGCATCAGATAGTCTTTTCGAACGAATCAACGTTGTTTGTTTGAAAATGATGGCAGCATTTTGCTTCGCCGCAGATAAGGGGCGCGGCATCACAATGACTGCATTCGCACAAGGCATAGAGCGCCAACACAAGGCCTTATTGCTGGAGGGTGCTATTGGGTACAGCCACACATCCCAGTCGGTGAGTGTCCTTCGCACTGTGATTAGCGAGATAGTATAGATCCTACGATAACACTAAAATGGCCACACCAACTGCGAGTTTTACCGTGAGACTATACGCGTCTCTGTTACGTTGCAAACATTAAAAACATTGCCCCACCACGAAAAGTATAACGTTTCTCATTGGATAGACAGAATTTTTGTAGGTGGAGCTTAAGGTTAACATTGAGACCCTGATTGGTCAGTTGAAAACACAGCCAGATACCTTTTTCTTAAACCAACTTCGGTAAATGGTAGTAAAGAGGCTTCACTCATAACTGCAGAAGTCTCATCTGTTACATCCCCTTTTGCGTAATACTAGTGTCGATCGAACTTCATTGGTATTCACGTTTGCGACTTGAAGTTAAAATCTGAAACGCGATGATTTTTCTGTTATGTAATTATTCAGAAGCCACATCAGCCACTATAATTTACGACAAGTTAAATAAGTAATCAAAGAAAATTGAGGGTCTTTGTAGACCATTTTTGATAGTTTTCTCCTTTATGAAACTTAATTTTAATTAGATTATAGATGTAATATGGCATAGGTCATCTTTCGATCCATTACAGAACTTGGAAACCCATTCAGGGAATATTCGTTCACATTTTTGTTGAACGCAGTTGGTTTTTATCATCCTGTATTGAAATATTTCCTTTTATCAATAGTGCAATTTATAAACAATGTTTCGTGAGTAGAATAAAAATTCCAGTGGTAAACTTAACTGTTTTTTCGACGTTATTTTACCAGCTAACTATAAATAGGAAAGTCTTGAACCCCTTCCACTAAATTTAGTTGGTATTAAGATTCTTTTACAGGGAGTGCAGTGGAGCTGACGCTGAAATCATTAAGTATTTGGTTATATCATCGCTAGTCTCACTGAACTCTTCTGAACTCTACGTGTCATGTGTGTGGTCTGGCGTCTCCTTACCAGCAACAGGTCCCAGGTTCAAACTAGCCAGTTCCCTGAAAAACACGCTCAGAGCGTCGTTGCGCGAAAGTGGTAGGAAGACACGACTTAGAACAAACAGACACCACGCAGAATGTTAGACCTCATGGTGCTACGACCGACTCTCAACTGTATTGCGCTACCCTCAGGAAACTGAAGAGATGTCTTCATTGTGTCTGTCGCCACAGAAATGCAAACGAACTTCTCTTTATCAGGCTACCTTCCATTCAGAAGGCTGTTGCACGCAGCGGCTATTATATTGAATTGTAAATAATATATTTCAGCTATCAGTCGTCCTTTTGAAATTTTATTGGTAGATCTCTTTCTCCATGACAACGGGAGGCCTCACAAAAGTCTGCACATCCGAGAGGAGCTCACAAAACAAAATACTGTTCTTCCTCATCCACCCTATAGCCCGAATCTCGCACCTTCCCACTTCCATCTACAGGGTGGCGCACGAAATGTGTTACCAATTATCTCTTTCACAATTTACGACGCACATTAGATATCCCACTCTTATCTCTACAGCAGTACGAGCAGAGCTTGAAAAAACAAATGAGTTCCGAAATGACGTGTAATTCACGATACTGCCGCTAGGAGACTAGTAAGCAGTAATGGCTGACAATGGAAGACTGACGACACAGCAACGATCGGCAATTGTGTTACTCTTTCATGAAACGAAAAGCCTTGTTGTGACTCAGAGGGGTTTTCGACAACAGTTTAACACACGATGGGTCCCTTGCAAGAAGACCATCCACAGGTTGTACGATAAATTTGTACAGGAAGGAACAGTATTGGAAGCGAAGCGACCTCGGCCTAAGCCTGTTTGTTCGCCGGAGAATATTGAAGCGGTACGGGTTGCTGTACAGAGAAGTCCCGGGAAATCGTGTAGAAAGGCAGCAGTACAACTGGGAATATCCAGACGCTCTGTTCAACGCATTCATAAAAGTGACCTCCATATGTACCCGTACAAGATGACCTTTGCACAGAAGCTCACTGAAGAACACAATCAACAGAGACTACTGTTTGCTCAGTGGGCGGAGGATAGGGAAGAAACTCTCAACAACGTTTGGTTTTCAGACGAGGCGCATTTTCATTTAGACGGTGTGGTTAACAAACAAAATGTACGCTTTTGGGCCACTGAAAACCCGCAAGTGCTACATGAACGACAACATTATGCTCCGAGGGTTACAGCGTGGGCAGCAATTTCCAGTCACGGACTTATTGGACCCTTTTTCTTTGAAGAAACTGTGAACAGCGAGCGTTATTTGAGCATGCTTCGCAATAGCTTCAGTCCACAGCTTCTTGCTACTGCCTTGCCCTTCAACACGCAGTGGTTCATGCAAGATGGAGCAAGGCCACATACTGCAAACACTGTGTTGGAGTTTTTACACGAGCAGTTCGACATGTTGATCATTTCACTCAGGTTTCCTGGTCGCTTCAATGACGGACAAAATTGGCCCCCCAATTGTCCAGACCTCAATCAATGTGACTTTTTTCTTTGGGGGTACCTAACGGAAAAAATTTTCCCGAAACGTCCACGTGATTTAATCGAGCTCAGAAGACTTATTCTTCAAGGTTGCAGTGAAATTACGGAAGACATGTGCCGTCGGGTAATCACTAACTTCAGTGTTCGTTTGAAGGAAGTTAGGAAACGAAATGGTGGACATACTGGGCATGTGCTGAGTTAGAACAAATCTCCATGGACGGCTCTTCATTGTAGTATATGTTCCTTTCAGATTGTATTGGCAATAACGTTTATATTCAAAAACAAAATGGTAACACATTTCGTGCGCCAGCCTGTATTTAGCCCAATGGTGCATCGCAGGTGAAGCAGTACATGTATGACGGAGAGGCTGTTGATGCAGCAAGACGATGGCTCGGACGTGTACCAGTAAGCGGCACCATGGGGGCACGTAGGTCTTCTCAGTAATGTGGCATCAAGCCGTGGCACTGGACGGAGATTATATTGAAAAATAAGGTTCTTTCCCAAAAGAGTGGCGAATAATATCGTGTACTGGAATCCTGATCGAAACCAACAATCTTCCGAAAAAAAAACGTGTTGCATTAGTTACTGAATACCCCTCGTATATCAGGGGCATTTGAATCCTTCTGAAGCTGCCAAAGTCGGCTATTGGTGATAGGACTGTGAAGCAGAGACGCGAAGGAACAACCACACCTAAACCAATGCCAAGGAGACCCCATGTACTGACAGAAAGGGAACGTCGAGATATTGTATAAAACTGGCGGAAGGGGTCACAGATGTGTTCCAATGTGCTACCTGCAGGCCAGTTAGTACAATGATTGTAGTAAAAAACAATGGTCTAGTAACTCATCAGGAGACCTGCGTTTCTGTAGTCACTGGTAAGCGATGCTTGAGGAGGTGTAAAGCGCAACATCACAGAACATTGGATGACTGGAAATGAGTGGCTAGTCTCACTATACCCCACGGCAATCCGATGAAAAAGTTTGGTTTTCGAAGGCATGTGGAACGTTACCTGTTGGAGTGTGTAGTGCCAACAGAGGTAGTATGAAAGAGGTTGTGTTACGGTATGAGGGTGTTTCTAGTGGATCCGATGTTGTTGTTGTTGCTGTGGTCTTCAGTCCTGAGACTGGTTTGAGGCAGCTCTCCATGCTACTCTATCCTATGCAAGCTACTTACTGCAACGTACATCCTTCTGAATCTGCTTAATGTATTCATCTCTTTGTCTCCTCAACGATTTTTACCCTCCTCGCTGCCCTCCAATGCTAAATTTGTGATCCCTTGATGCCTCAGAACATGTCCTACCAACCGGTCCCTTCTTCTTGTCAAGTTGTGCCACAACTCCTCTTCTCCCCAATTCTGTTCAATACCATCTCATTAGTTACGTGATCGACCCATGTAATCTTCAGCATTCTTCTGTAGCACCACATTTCGAAAGCTTCTATTCTCTTCTTGTCCAAACTATTTATCGTCCATGTTTCACTTCCACAAATGGCTACACTCCATACAAATACTTTCAGAAACGACTTCCTGACATTTAAATCTACACTCGATGTTAACAAGTTTCTCTTCTTCAGAAACGCTTTCTTTGCCATTGCCAGTCTACATTTTATATCCTCTCTACTTCGACCATCATCAGTTATTTTGCTCCCCAAATAGCAAAACTCCTTTACTACTTTAAGTGTCTCATTTCCTAATATAATTCCCTCAACATCACCCGACTTTTGCTTAAGATAACGCTAAATACGGAAGGATATTGATACATTTCACAGCATTCTATACTTCGTACAGTAGAGGAAGAGATACAATAAAATGGGACACCTGATGACGTCCTTTCGATGTTGTGTATTTGTAGCTACCAGTTTGGGAGACTCGGTACACCATCTTCACGATGAGGGCTGGACTCCACTCGTACTCACGATCACACCACTGGCCAGCATCTATGAACTGGTTTCTCTAGACTACTGCAACCATCACCTATGAATTTGGAGTTCACCCACTCTGCGTCAGTTCGGCCTGACGAAAGTATATCTAATAGCCGAAATGATAGCTAAATAATACGTAACACCGAAAAGACGACTGCAGGTCTTTATTGCATGATTGGATGGCCAAAATCCCTCAAACATTCAATCAGAAGGGTGGAGATAGAGTTGAGGAACAGTTCATAGATGATGATTGTGTCTGCTTGACAATGCTCCCCGTCATAAACCAACATCTATTAATCAATGGCTTTTGGTATATACCGTTCTTCAAATGGACTAGCCGGTCCAGAGTACCGAACTGAGACCTACTGAATATCTTACAGGTGAGTCAGAATGTCGACTTGACACCACAGCTTAGCGCTCAACCTCACTACCCTATTTTTTCGGCTCTTGACGACGAATGGGCTGCCATTCATCCACAGATATCTCAAAGAAAATGTATCCACAGCAGAGTTGCGTGGTAGAGTAATTATGGTGTACCCGTACGTCGGGACAGTGATTGCGCACCAAAAAAAAAAAAAAAAAAAAAAAGGCTCTGAGCACTATGGGACTTAACATCTATGGTCATCAGTCCCCTAGAACTTACAAGAGAACCTCCCCATTGCACCCCCCTCAGATTTAGTTATGAGTTGGCACAGTGGATAGGTCTTGAAAAACTGAACACAGATAAATCTAGAAAACAGGAAGAAGTTGCGTGGAACTATGAAAAAATAAGCAAAATATACAAACTGAGTAGTCCATGCGCAAGATAGGCAACATCAAGGAGAATTGGAGCTCAGTGGTACAGTGGTCCCGTGGTTAGCATGAGCAGTCACCGAACGAAAGGTCCTTGGTTCAAGTCTTCCCTCGAGTGAAAAGTTTATTTTCTTTATTTTCGCAAAGTTATGATCTGTCCGTTCGTTCATTGACGTCTCTGATCACTGTAATAAGTTTAGTGTCTGTGTTTTGCGACCGCACCGCAAAACCATGTGATTAGTAGACGAAAGGACGTGCCTCTTCAATGGGAACCGAAAACATTTGATCGCAAGGTCATAGGTCAACCGATTCCTCCACAAGAAATCACGTCTGATATATTCTATACGACACTGGTGACGGCATGTGCTTCACATGACAGGAATATGCTGTCGACCCACCTAACTTGTACACTTGGCGAATAGGTAAAAAGATTCTTCTACCCTGCCCGATTTAGGTTTTCTTGTGGATGTGATAATCACTCCCAAAAAAGTGATGAAAACAGAAGAGTTTGTCACATAAATTGAAAACAAAAGAATTAAAATTTCCATTCGAGGCAAGACTTGAACCAAGGACCTCTCGTTCGACAGCTGCTGACGCTAACCACGGGACCACGGCACTACTGAGCTCATTTTCTCCTTGATGTTGCATATCTAGCGCATGGACTACTCAGTTTCTATATTTTGCTCATTTTTTCATAGTTCCACACAACTTCTTCCTGTTTTCTCGATTGATCTGTGTTCAGTTTTTCAAGGCCTATCCACTGTGCCCTTTTATAACTAAATCTGAAGGTGGTGCGATGGGGAGGTTCCCTTGTTAGAACTACTTAAACCTAACTAACCTAAGGACATCACACAACACCCAGTCATCACGAGGCAGGGAAGATTGCGCAGCAATCGCCGACATAGTGTAACTGAGGCGGAATAAGGGGAACCAGCCTGCATTCGCCGAGGCAGATGGAAATCCGCCTTAAAAACCACCCACAGGCTGGCCGGCACACCGGAACTCGACACTAACCCGCCGGACGGATTCGTGCCGGGGACCAGGCGCTCTTTCCCGATCCGGAAAGCAGCACGTTAGACCGCGCGGCTAGGCGGGGAGGGGGGGGGGGGAGGGGCGGGCTTAATGGTATGTATTGAGGCTATAGAAATGTTCACTTCTTTCCTTAAATAGCTCTTACTAGGTCCTGCCTGCCTTAACTAAACAGCCACGCCACAATTTAATATAAAGATTGAAACTGTTGTGCTATTCGTAATTTAAGTGTGGCATAACCTGAGCCTTTAGGAGATTTTACTTTTTGTGATCTGAGTCGAATTTAATTTAAACCTTGTGCTACCATTGGGTTTAAAATATAAATGCTATAATGTCTCAGTGCCCAAAAGCATTAGTTGTTTCAATTTGATCTTGCGGTAATTTTTTTCTCTTCTACCGATCGGCCCCCATGCCACCGCAGCTTTAAAGCTTAGCCTCCCTATTGAAATTTAATTGGTCACTGCGCCGTACCATTTCAAATATTACCTCTTACAGTCGATAGCTGACTTTTGGTGAGCAGTTTCGCATTTCTCTAACTGTTCCTTTGTAAAAAAAAAAAACACTTGGTTAAAAATTTGTCTTGAAATTACATTGAATCCGCAATGAGGGTGAGTTTCGTTTTAAATCTAGATCTGTTTTTTGGGTAAATGTTTTGCAGCCCATGATGCCGTATCTTTTTTTAAAGGATTTTTGCATTTTTTTAATCAATTGACCATCTAGTCGATTTTTAAGCTTCATTTTCAATAAGTCATTTGGTTATAATTTATTGGGGCAAATTCCCGTACTATTCCAAGTATTATTACTTAAAACCTATAGCTGGCTTTGGTCAGAGATTTTGTATTTCTCTGACTGTTATTTCAATTAAATTTAAAAAGGGCTTATGAGATTGGAAACTTTGAAAGGTCTCTGTTGGATTCCTTTCATGTTAATTTCTTAAATCTGTTGTCATTTACGGCATAAATTCCTCTTCTAAATTTACTGTGGCGTTTCTGACTATCTGGGAGTAGACTGAGCAGTGGAACGTGTTACTTTTACACATAAACAAGAACGATCTGTCACACTACTACACTTTAAAACACAGTTTATATGTAATTTATTTCACACAGTTTCATACGGAACCTACATCCGCTTTCTTTTATATACTGTATATGATAAGATACTGTCATCCCCCTTCCCTTCTGTGTGAGAGGATGAATGAGCAAATGTATTTCTAGTTGCATGCTTGATGGAAGCAGACAAGCCTGTCTGCTAGAGAACAGTAGGACCAACGTCGGAACAGGTACATCTACATCTACATCCATACTCCGCAAGCCACCTGACGGTGTGTGGCGGAGGGTACCTTCAGTACCTCTATCGGTTCTCCCTTCTATTCCAGTCTCGTATTGTTCGTGGAAAGAAGGATTGTCGGTATGCCTCTGTGTGGGCTCTAATCTCTCTGATTTTATCCTCATGGTCTCTTCGCGAGATATACGTAGGAGGGAGCAATATACTGCTTGACTCTTCGGTGAAGGTATGTTCTCGAAACTTTGACAAAAGCCCGTACCGAGCTACTGAGCGTCTCTCCTGCAGAGTCTTCCACTGGAGTTTATCTATCATCTCCGTAACGCTTTCGCGATTACTAAATGATCCTGTAACGAAGCGCGCTGCTCTACGTTGGATCTTCTCTATGTCTTGTATCAACCCTATCTGGTACGGATCCCACACTGCTGAGCAGTATTCAAGCAGTGGGCGAACAAGCGTACTGTAACCTACTTCCTTTGTTTTCGGATTGCATTTCCTTAGGATTCTTCCAATGAATCTCAGTCTAGCATCTGCTTTACCGACGATCAACTTTATATGATCATTCCATTTTAAACTACTCCTAATGCCTGCTCCCAGATAATTTATGGAATTAACTGCTTCCAGTTGCTGACCTGCTATTTTGTAGCTAAATGATAAAGGATCTATCTTTCTGTGTATTCGCAGCACATTACACTTGTCTACATTGAGATTCAGTTGCCATTCCCTGCACCATGCGTCAATTCGCTGCAGATCCTCCTGCATTTCAGTACAATTTTCCATTGTTACAACCTCTCGGTACACCACAGCATCATCTGCAAAAAGCCTCAGTGAATTTCCGATGTCATCCACCAGGTCATTTATGTATATTGTGAATAGCAACGGTCCTATGACACTCCCCTGCGGCACACCTGAAATTACTCTTACTTCGGAAGACTTCTCTCCATTGAGAATAACATGCTGCGTCCTGTTATCTAGGAACTCCTCAATCCAATCACACAATTGGTCTGATAGTCCATATGCTCTTACTTTGTTCAATAAACGACTGTGAGGAACTGTATCGAACGCCTTGCGGAAGTCAAGAAACACGGCATCTACCTGGGAACCCGTGTCTATGGCCCTCTGAGTCTCGTGGACGAATAGCGCGAGCTGGGTTTCACATGACCGTCTTTTTCGAAACCCATGCTGATTCCTACAGAGTAGATTTCTAGTCTCCAGAAAAGTCATTATACTCGAACACAATACGTGTTCCAAAATTCTACAACTGATCGACGTTAGGGATATAGGTCTATAGTTCTGCACATCTGTTCGACGTCCCTTCTTGAAAACGGGGGTGACCTGTGCCCTTTTCCAATCCTTTGGAACGCTACGCTCTTCTAGAGACCTACGGTACACCGCTGCAAGAAGGGGGGCAAGTTCCTTCGCGTACTCTGTGTAAAATTGAACTGGTATCCCATCAGGTCCAGAGGCCTTTCCTCTTTTGAGCGATTTTAATTGTTTCTCTATCCCTCTGTCGTCTATTTCGATATCTACCATTTTGTCATCTGTGCGACAATCTAGAGAAGGAACTACAGTGCAATCTTCCTCTGTGAAACAACTTTGGAAAAAGACATTTAGTATTTCGGCCTTTAGTCTGTCATCCTCTGTTTCAGTACAATTTTGGTCACAGAGTGTCTGGACATTTTGTTTTGATCCACCTACCGCTTTGACATAAGACCAAAATTTCTTAGGATTTTCTGCCAAGTCAGTACATAGAACTTTACTTTCGAATTCATTGAACGCCTCTCGCATAGCTCTCTTCACACTACATTCCGCTTCTCGTAATTTTCGTTTGTCTGCAAGGCTTTGGCTATGTTTATGTTTGCTGTGAAGTTCCCTTTGCTTCCGCAGCGGTTTTCTAACTCGGTTGTTGAACCACGGTGGCTCTTTTCCATCTCTTACGATCTTGCTTGGCACATACTCATCTAACGCATATTGTACGATGGTTTTGAACTTTGTCCACTGATCCTCAACACTATCAGTACTTGAGACAAAACTTTTGTGTTGAGCCAACAGGTACTCTGAAATCTGCTTTTTGTTACTTTTTCTAAACAGAAAAATCTTCCTACCCTTTTTAATATTCCTATTTACGGCTGAAATCATCGATGCCGTAACCGCTTTATGATCACTGATTCCCTGTTCTGCGTTAACTTTTTCAAATAGTTCGGGTCTGTTTGCTACGCTTTCTAAAAGCAGAGAGGTTTCTATCCTTAGTATGGTCCTGTCCGTCTCTTGTCATGTTGGTATAGGAAGCTGGCCCTCTGGCCACTTCCGTTTGTAGTGGGGAGCCACCCTCAGGAAGGGACCAGGTCAGTCTGTCCGTGGCGAGCGTCTGAAGTGGTAAGATCTCTGGCTAAGCGCGTGTCTGCTAAGTCCGTAGGACAATGGATTTCTTAAGTTCAGCCTAACTGAAAATTTAATCACCTTTATTTCAGGTTTAGCTCTAAAATATCTAATGTTATCTTAAATTGCAGCGCAGTGTAATT
Source organism: Schistocerca cancellata (assembly GCF_023864275.1). Classification (NCBI taxonomy): domain Eukaryota; kingdom Metazoa; phylum Arthropoda; class Insecta; order Orthoptera; family Acrididae; genus Schistocerca; species Schistocerca cancellata. Next base: position 195,424,740 of record NC_064635.1, read on the forward strand.
CTCGTGTGAAGTTCAGAATATATTCCGGTAGTTGCTTTGTCACTACTTTGTGAGTAAAGTGGAACCACGTGTTGATCAGTAACTCTAATTAGCGTCATCAATCTTAAATGCGAAAGTGCGTGAGATTATAACGTCTCGTCTTGACAATATTTTTCAATATAGCAACTTTTCTTTATGTTCAACCCACGTGGGGTGTACTTTGTGAAACCAGTACCACGTGCTTATACAATTGTTTGACCCATCAGGTTAATAATAAGACGATAGTAACCAGTTCGAGGTTTTTCTTTTGTAAATTGCTTTTCGATCTAATTTATTTTAATTATCAAAATTATTGTGGAGCTACACTCTTTGTGTAAACCAAGTTGACCACGTGAAGCATGTGGTGTAATCATCAAAGTAGCCCTCAGCTATTCTTTTCGGGAAGATTTCACAAAGAGTTAGTATGAATTTAGTATACCAGTGTGTGGTAATTACATGACGGACAGGATTGTGCTACGAACGTAACTTCTTTGGGTGAAAATTGAATCGGTTGGTAGTGGTCAATTTTCTCTTGCATATGTTTCAACGTTCTTCGTGTGTTATTTTATGAATGCAGTGTTGTATGCAGTCTCCCAATCTTGGCTCCATATTTGATGTGTTCCGTAAGATTACAATCTCACATTTTCACAATCCTAAATAAGGCACCAGTTTATTTATGAATCAAATTTAATATGCTGAAATTTCAATGATCAATGTTAAAATAAATTTCCAAATATAAACTGATTTATTTCTTTTTATTTAAATTCTCTTTTTATATACATATATATATCACCGGTTGTCGTATGACTATCAAAAGATTATAATTAATGTTAGTCTGGTTGGGAATTTGGTAAGCTAGACTGGATACCTGGTGAAACAGTTGCGTAGTAATGCAAGGTTATCTTCCCCAGACAGCTCACAGCTTTTAACCCGCTTTTATTGTCTATCAGTACCGCTTTCATAGCAAATTAAGCAACAACTTTATAACTTCAGTAAATAAACGGATCTGGTTTCGATTGCTTTGAGTCAGGAATTACCAGCTACAGAAAACTGAATGGCCTTCAGGTGTGGAGGCTATCTTATGCGAAAGAAATTGAATAACATTGCACAGAGTCTGCGTCAGGTTTTCTTAATTCTTAATATCGGACCTTAATTAAGAGCCCTAACTTGTTCAGATCCGCTGCTCAGCACACGTTTGGAATACTATCGTAAAATTTAGTCTACGATACTGGAGACCACGTTGACCTAGCCACCTCATGCGCTATCCACTTAGAGCCCGTATACTGGGCGGTGTTTACTACTGACATTCTTTGTGGCCGTTTCCCAATCACGTAAGCATACTGCTGCCCCATCGGCACACGGCGAGCAGTCCCGCATCAACAGTTTGATTCCGTTCGTCTTCGGCACTGCAGTAGCATACCACGTAGAGGCACACAACACTTTGACAGAGTCAGGATAGTAGCTTTACTTTCAGCAGGTCTACACAGCAAGATGTTGCCGATCGGTTACATGTCAATTAAAGTGATGTGTCTGAAGTGTGGAAGAAGTACAGGGAGACGAGAAATGTGAGCGACAGACCTCGCAGTGGTCGTTCTCGTATGACGACACCAATACAGGTTTCTTCTTCCAACTGCTGGCTCTCAGGCGCCCAGTGTCAGCTGCCAGAGATATTGGAAATGTCTTCTTCCGCACAACCTGGATTCGTATCTCACACCCAGTAGAGCGTATAAGATTTCATCAGAGTGGTCTTCCTTCCAGGAGACCAGTGAGAAGTTTTGCACTGGACCGACGCAATCGGAGGACTTGGGCTCTCGCACGTCAACTTGGACCATTACAGAACGGAGTAATGTGATGTGTTCTGACGAGACGAGGATTGGTTTTCGACCGGACACCTGTTGGGTTTGGAGAAGCGCTAGACGACACCAGGAACGCCAATACGTTTGGAGGTGGAAGTGTAATGTTGTGTTGTGGGCGGCAATAGTGATAGGACTACGGACTCTTCCTATCCCCATCTACGGCAAAATTCCCTACAGACGTTGGTAAGGCCCTCTAGACGTGCAGTCGGTGACAACTTCATCCCAGCCGATAACAGTGCAAGACCGCAGCGTACTGCAGCAGCGTCGCTATTCTCAAAGATGGGATATCAGCCGAATGTATTGGCCAGCACAATCTCCAGACATGAATGCAATTGAGGACGCGAGGGGCCTCTTGAAGGTGGCCACTGCACGGCGTCCGAAACCACCTGACGATCATCAGGACCTCACTGGAGCTCCCATTGAGGAGTGGGACCTCACACCCCAAGATAAACCTGATGGTCTCTTCCGGAGCATGCATGGCAGAGAGGAAGGACTCATCCGTATCCTCCCCAGGAAATACACACTACAAACCACTGATAATCGTCATCATGAGATGAAGATTTTCACTGTTTTTGTTTTCAAGATGTACACTTAGGAGAGGGGCTGTTTTGACTTGTAATGATTTTTTGTAACTAACCAAAACGCTCGTGTTTTCAGATGGAATTATGTTTACTTTGTTAAAGAGATACTGTACAAATCTCAATGGGTGTAGATTGTAGTAGACTATGATATTTCAAAACTTTTGTTCATGTGTGTATGTGTGTGTGTGTGTGTGTGTGTGTGTGTGGTGTGTGGTGTGGTGTGTTGTATATATGTACGTATGAGTATGTGTGTGTGTGTGTGTGTGTGTGTGTGTGTGTGTGTGTAGCGTGTACATTGGTGAATGATAACTGAACCTTGGCTCAGCCCTTCTTCGATTTGCTTGGGCTGTTTTCCCCAGTTAGGTTCAAATGGTTCAAATGGCTCTGAGCATTATGGGACTTAACATTTGAGGTCATCAGTCCCCTACATTTAGAACTACTTAAACCTAACTAACCGAAGTACATCACACACATCCATGCCTGAGGCAGGATTCGAACCTGCGACCACAGCAGCAACGCGGTTCTCCAGTAGGGTAGCACGCCTCGATGTCCCGATACGGTATCACAAGTTGAGATCAATCCATGACGAGATGACAGAGGACGACCATATTTAAAACGAAAAATGTATATACATTTTTTTCCGTATTCGTCTCCGTTTTGGAGATACATACGTACATCTAAAACGGGGAGTTCCTCTTTAATTTAAATGCCAATCCCAGTTAACGCATTTCTCATTTTATTCTTGCGTACTGAGCCCGTACAAGAGAAAAAAAAGGTGTTTGGAAGCTGGTGTGTTTGCACCATATGTTGAACGTCAAGTGTTGCCAGCCATTGTGAGAGATTTTTTAATTGCCACTTGTGTGCGTTTCTGTAGCTAAGTACAGAATTAGTGCTACTGGTATTGTAATTACCTGACATTGCCAGGTCAGCGATCTCTGCCAAAAATGCTTCCTAAACAGACGCTTTATCGCCGCCCAGAGTGCAGTCGATACTTATTCTGAATAGCAGATTCAGCAAAGTTACATTGCCTTCCCCGGATACGTGAATTGTAGAGCCTTCCGTATCCGATGACCTGAATATGGCAAAATAACTGTGCTCAAAATGGGAATAAGGATATGTATCAATTGCGAACCAGGCAATAAAACTTCTGTTTTCAAGCTTTTTCATATTATTGTTATTCCATTTCTTTTTGTCGAGCCTTGTTTGTTCCTAGACGAGACGGCCGAAGCGGTCAGTTGCAAAGGTGATGTCTATGTATGAACATACACCGTGTTTACGAACGAGTAATACGGGAACATCCACATGATTTACGCGACTGAAACAGTATACCGAAAGAGGCTTCTGCAACGACGCAGTCCAAGGAGACGGGTATATCAGTCCCTTCACCAACGCGCGGCGGATACAGGAGTGCTACAACCTACTCATCATGATGACCATGGGATGCCCCAGATCGTGAAGGAGAAATTTTTGACCTTATAAAAACACGTCCATCTATCAGTAGAAGGCGAGCGATGTGTTGAACTCCTTCACTCATGGACCTTGTAAGTACTTCAGCAGCATGGTCCTCATCTGAACGCTGTGCAATAATCGAAGTCACAACACCATGAACATTGTCTCGCATACCGGCAATTGGTATTATGTATGAACACCGACCAGCAAGATACCGTGGACCACGTCTTACGGACTGACGAGTCATGGTTCAAAAGACATGGTGTTATGGACTGAAACAACTTACACATCTACTCGTATGTTGAGGAGAATCTTCGTGTAACACGACGGCCTCACTCCAGACGAGATGCAGTGTTACCTTATGGGCAGGTTGGCTGTCATCGGTGGTGTACTACTTGACCCATTCATCCTGGAGGACAGAATTGGGGGAAGAGGGGGGGGGGGGGATGGGAGAGGTCAGGTTATTTGCATTTCTTAGAAGGTGTGCTTTCACCAATACTGGGTAAATTGCCCCTACGTACAAGACAACACCTATGGTATCAACTGGATGGTGCTCCAGAACGTTTCCTACTATGAGTAAGACAATGGCTGGACGACCATTTTCCAGCTACAGGTAGTCCCATTCCTTGCAGAGGATGGTCATCAAGATCTGACGCCTCTTTCTAATGGGTTTTCTCAAAGAGAAAATGTACAGATCGCAGATAACAAGCGAAGAAGGTTTCTTCGACGGCAGTGGCGATGCTTGAACAGGGACTTGGTAACATGAAGCGAGAGTTCAAACGGCGTGCTGATGCTTGGATTTGTGTAAGAGCGGAACATTTCGAGCATCTGCTCCAACGGGACTAAGACAAAACAAGGACGGTGAGACGTATTAATGTAATTATTAAATGAATTTGATGAATAAAACGAAATGAATAAAATGAGAAATGTGTTAATTGAGATTGGCATTCAAAGGCAGGAGAAACTCTCCTTTTTACAGTTACATATGTAACTCCGAAACGGTTACGAATACGGAAAAATTATATTGACATATTTTGTTAAGGTCCTTTATCGTCTCGCCAGGGGCTGAACTTAACTTTTGATACACCCTGTAAAAGATTGTTCGCTGACAATACTGTTGTAGCGCCTCAGTTACATGATTCGCAAACATTCCGAGAATGTTACCACACTAGACGGGCAGGGATCTGGCACAAGGATTCCACCTCAGGAGGAAGCGCTGGTGAAAGGGGCGATATCCGGCCGCCAAATCCAGAACAACATGCCGACTCCGTGAAGTTACACCATAATTCCAGTCAAAAGAAAGAAGAAGAAGAGGAAGAGGCAATGTGGTAGACTATAAAATTATCGTATGAGGGGACTGAGTAGACATATTCCGAGTTGGAACACATGTCCGGAAACATACCCTTTCCGTGCTACAGCCATATGAAAAAAAGTTGGTGACACGACCACTTTTACAAGTAATTCATTCGGCGTCACCCTGAAACGGTACGGCAGTTTCCGCTCTATAAGCAGCAGGTTTCGCTGCTCACTCGCACCTGGAAATACAAACAGAGGCGGCTGCGCAGCCAATTTTATTACACGACGCGGCCGGCCGCGTGTGCAACAGAACCCATGTGGACGGGTGGAAAGAAATGTGTAAGCCTTCATAATACGTATTTATATGTGTCGTGTATTATGCCTTTCTTGTACGTGAATGTGAATCTGCACATGAACTTTCCTAATCCTCCTCACACCTTTCCGTAAAGCGTGGCCAAATCTTAGTCGGTAAGTAGTTCTGTAGTATATTAGTGCCAACCTTACTCCTGGCTGGGGGATCAGAGAGACAGCACAGGTAGGTAAAAGTCGAGGACTTTCCAGTGTCACAAGATTTGGGGTGGAGAGGTTGGTCACGGCCAAGTGGTTCGACATCCCCTCCACCGGGGCCCAGGAAGACCTCCGGGTGCCCGCCATATTCTAGGAGTGTTACAGAAGACGGGTAAGTGAGCAGACGTGCCCTCAGTGCGTCTGTCTCAATGTTCACGCATGGAAGAGAGGTATTTGAATATTTGTACTAATTCTTTTATTTCCAGCTTCGGATTGTGTAAGGTAACGAATGTGCTCGTTTAATTCCCCCCTGTGTTAAAGTATCTGGTCCCCAGTTTGCCCGTTATCCTCCTCACATAGTGAATGTCCTATGTAAAATATTGGGAGACTTTGGTGGTATACATTTGGCCAACGAAATTCCGTTTTACCCGTAGAAATGTGCGTGCAGATTAGTATATAATATACCCGAGCTATAAGTTGTAAAATTGTAGTATCTGTGAACTGAAACAATTGCTGATATCGCTGTAAAGTCGAGTGATAATGTTTAAAATAAATAGGAAATCAACTGTCATCAATCTTTAACAAACCTTAAAAATCACAAAGAAGTCAAGTTAAAGGAATTTATTTAAAATAAAAGCTATAGAATGCAGGGACCCACACATCAGCGTGTGAGCCCTCCAGCCCCTTGCCTAGTATCGAAAAGAAAGGGCACGCTCTCTAGGTAGCGCTCTCAAGCTCCCCTCCCCAGTTATCCGCTGCGCAATTTTGATTCAGGGCTTGACGACATCAACTTTCATCTGGCGTCCCTAGGCAAGGAGGTTTCAAGGTAAACTTTCAACCCAGTACATCACTTGTTCTACAATTCCACTCCCTAATAACCACGGAAACAAAAAGGAAACAAACACTGTTGTTTACAGTCATACTTAAACCGTTTTGTCGTTTTCAAAGGAAGGTTAGCGTTCTGATCCACGACAACTACACTTCGATGTTGTGACCACTAAGTTTGATGCACACATTGCACCTACGAATCATGTTGTTGTACACACACTGTATCTCGCCTGGCGCTTCTGCAGTCTGTCCTGGAGCGACCGCAACTCGTCCCACCAGCTCTTATTCTGTCTCCAGAGGAGTCTCGCAAACAAAACTCTTCATTCAGCCACATGGGAAGAAGTCCAGTGGAGTAAATCCGGTGATCGTGGAGGCCATGCGATTGGGGCAACTCGGCCTATCCATTTGTGTCTGAAACGTTGGTCCAGATATTCCGGAACATGACGTGAAAAGTGAGCGGATGTGCCGTCATTCCTTGACGGACGTGCAGTCGCACAGCATCCATCAACACACCCAGTGCTTGCTGTGGGGAAGTCAGGTAGATTGACCCATGACCTTGTGTAGAGCATGTAATATCAAATCCAGAATACCTGCCCACACACTGAGACCAAATCTGTGTTGGACTCCCTGGACATGACTGTCATGTGTGCTTTCGTCTGCTCAGATATGACGGTTTCGAGAACTCAGAACACAGTCCCTAGTAAATTTACCTTCATCTGTGAAGAAAATGCACCGCGGTAATGCTAGGGGCTCGTTGATACAGCGGCGCAGAAACTGCATACAGAACTCAACGTGCGAGGCAAAATAGGCTGGTATTAGTGACTGTAACCTTTGGAGGGGGAACAGATGTAGTTGTTAGTCATGCGGAACATACCAGACGGTGCTGGGAGCAACATCCACTGCACGTGCTGTTCCTCATTTACTCGTTGACGGGTTCTGTTCAACGTTATGCCTCGCGATGACTGGGTGTTTGTGTTGTCCTCATCATTTCATCATCATATACGAGAGTGGCGAGATTGGACTGAGCAAAAGTTGGGAATTTGTACGGGTGCTCATAACCGCACAGTTGAGCGCCCCACAAAACAAACATCATCATCATCTTCTTCTTCAACGTCAATTCGGGTGTGCGGCGTCTCCTTGGAGCACCACAGTTACACCTGCTGACGGTCAAGCTACCCCATTTTCGAAGCTCTTGCGTAATTGTTGCCAAAAGAGTATGCGATGGAGTCGGACTTTGTGGGTAATGACCCTGATAAAGGCGACACGCGGCTCTTCCATCACCGTGAGCATCGTCATACATAAGGATCTTGCCCGTGTATTCTGCGAACGTATACTCAACCATGTTGCTCTAACACACACAGGTACTTGAATTAGATAATAGAGGTAGAACAGACGTTCCATTTCAAAATATCATCTACTCAGTCCCCTGTACAAGTCCTAAAAATTTCTACGGGGAATTTTAAGCACCCTGCAGCAAAATAATGTCGAATGTACGACTTAGGTATGTTGGAAAGTTTCTGGAGAAATGCAACGAAAGTATAAAGGAAATCGCATACAGGTAGTGAGTGCGACCCACTGCATTGTTTCAGTGCCTAGAGTCCCTGTCTTGTAGGTGTGACAATAGATATCCAACGAATCCAGAGATCTGCTACAAGGATCGTATAACAGCTCGACACAGCTCATACGAAATACGAGATTGTAACTGAAATGCTTTGGAGAGTTAAAAATCAGCCAGATTAAAGTGGCCACCGCGTATGTTCTACGCTAATGTGTAATAACTTCTCTAAGACGCCAGATGGCAACACAGGCAGTAGAAGTACGATGGTTGTCCAGAAAGTAAGTTCCGATCGGTTGCGAAATGGAAACCACAGTGAAAACCGGAAACGTTTCGTTTGCAACAGTTAGGTACGCCTTCCAACTACTTCTCTACATAGTCGCCGCTCCAACGTCGAGTGCTGTCGTAGTGTTGTATCAACTTTCCAATATCCTCGTCGTAGAAAGCAGCCGCCTATGCTTTCGGCCAGTTATCTGCACTGGTCTACAGCTCGATGTCTGTGGAAAAATTTTGTCTTGATAGCCAGCGGTTCTTGTGAACAGAGATGAGACTCAGGGGGCGCCAATTGCAGACTGTATTGTGGGCGATCAAACACTTCTAATCGGAAACGCTGCAGGAGCGTCTTCATTGCCCCTGCGGTGTGAGGCCGAGAATTGGCATGAAGAAGCAACTGCTCGACAGTTGTGTTATGTGGGCTGCATGACACAGGCGAATTCTCTGTAACCAGGCCCTCATATATGGCGGGTGACGCTATTCCCTACGCATCTTTACGTGCTCACTGTTCACTCGAAACTGAAAAGGGCGACGCGGCACGATCGACGGGCATACTAGAGACACTGCCCAACACATCTGTGCAAAGCTTTACCAGATTTTCCCAGTGGTTTCCATTTCGCCGCCGATCGGAACTTACTTTCTGGACAACCCTCGTATATGAAGATTGTCTGGAGGAGGGATGGGGAGGGGGGGGGGGGCGGGGAGGGTCGGACACTGACAATCTAGTTATAGTTGTAATGCGGGAACAGAGCGTTTAACTAAGCATGGTCATTGACTTTTGAGTCAAGGGTGGAAGCATTTCCGGAACAGCTGTTTGTGAATTGTTCTTGGGTCGCCTTGGTTAAACTATACTGGGTATGGTTAAACAGGGCTGTCAAAATCTGTGCGCCGAGGTAACTGTCGTGCGCCATGGCCCATGACAGGGTGATCTATGGATGCGCAGATACATAATACGGGCCAACAGACGTACAACTGTTGAGCGTTTGACCAGCCATATGAACCAACGTGTATCCACAGGACATGTGGCCTGTAATTGAAGAAGTGTCATGATGATCTCTCCATTGGCAAAAGATTCCGGAATAGTCCCCCATTCGGATCTCCGGGAGGGGACTGCCAAGGGGGAGTTTACCATGAGAAAAAGATTGAATAATCAACGAAAGGATAACGTTCTACGACTCGGGGCGTGCAATGTCAGAAGCTTGAATGTGGTAGGGAAACTAGAAAATCTGAAAAGGGAAATGCAAAGGCTCAATCTAGATATAGTAGGGGTCAGTGAAGTGAAGTGGAAGGAAGACAAGGATTTCTGGTCAGATGAGTATCGGGTAATATCAACAGCAGCAGAAAATGGTGTAACAGGTGTAGGATTCGTTATGAATAGGAAGGTAGGGCTGAGGGTGTGTTACTGTGAACAGTTCAGTGACCGGGTTGTTCTAATCAGAATCGACAGCAGACCAACACCGACAACGATAGTACAGGTATACATGCCGACGTCGCAAGCTGAAGATGAACAGATAGAGAAAGTGTATGAGGATATTGAAAGGGTAATGAAGTATGTAAATGGGGACGAAAATCTAATAGTCATGGGCGACTGGAATGCAGTTGTAGGGGAAGGAGTAGAAGAAAAGGTTACAGGAGAATATGGGCTTGGTACAAGGAATGAAAGAGGAGAAAGATTAATTGAGTTCTGTAACAAGTTTCAGCTAGTAATAGGGAATACCCTGTTCAAGAATCACAAGAGGAGGAGGTATACTTCGAAAAGGCCGGGAGATACGGGAAGATTTCAATTAGATTACGTCACGGTCAGACAGAGATTCCGAAATCAGATACTGGATTGTAAGGCGTACCCAGGAGCAGATATAGACTCAGATCACAATATAGTAGTGATGAAGAGTAGGCTGAAGTTCAAGACATTAGTCAGGAAGAATCAATACGCAAAGAGGTGGGATACGGAAGTACTAAGGAATGACGAGATACGTTTGAAGTTCTCTAACGCTATAGATACAGCAATAAGGAACAGCGCAGTAGGCAGTACACTTGAAGAGGAATGGACATCTCTAAAACGGGCCGTCAAAGAAGTTGGGAAGGAAAACATAGGTACAAAGAAGGTAGCTGCGAAGAAACCATGGGTAACAGAAGAAATACTTCAGTTGATTGATGAAAGGAGGAAGTACAAACATGTTCCGGGAAAATCAGGAATACAGAAATACAAGTCGCTGAGGAATGAAATAAATAGGAAGTGCAGGGAAGCTAAGACGAAATGGCTGCAAGAAAAATGTGAAGACATCGAAAAAGGACAGACTCAGCATACAGGAAAGTCAAAACAACCTTTGGTGACATTAAAAGCAACGGTGGTAACATTAAGAGTGCAACGGGAATTCCACTGTTAAATGGAGATGAGAGAGCAGAGAGGTGGAAAGAATATATTGAAAGCCTCTATGAGGGTGAAGATTTGTCTGATGTGATGGAAGAAGAAACAGGAATCGATTTAGGAGAGATAGGGGATCCAGTATTAGAATCGGAATTTAAAAGAGCTTTGGAGGACTTACGGTCTAATAAGGCAGAAGAGATAGATAACATTCCATCAGAATTTCTAAAATCATTGGGGGAAGTGGCAACAAAACGACTATTCACGTTGGTGTGTAGAATATATGAGTCTGGCGATATACCATCTGACTTTCGGAAACGCATCATCCACACAATTGCGAAGACAGCAAGAGCTGACAAGTGCGATAATTATCGCACTATCAGCTAACAGCTCACGCATCGAAGCTGCTTACAAGAATAATATACAGAAGAATGGAAAAGAAAATTGAGAATGCGCTAGGTGACGATCAGTTTGGCTTTAGTAAAAGTAAAGGGACGAGAGAGGCAATTCTGACGTTACTGCTAATAATGGAAGCACGGCTAAAGAAAAATCAAGACACTTTCATAGGATTTGTCGACCTGGAAAAAGCGTTCGACAATATAAAATGGTGCAAGCTGTTCGAGATTCTGAAAAAGGTAGAGGTAAGCTATAGGGAGAGACGGGTGATATACAATATGTACAACAACCAAGAGGGAATAATAAGAGTGGGCGATCAAGAACGAAGTGCTCGTATTAAGAAGGGTGTAAGACAAGACTGTAGCCTTTCGCCCCTACTCTTCAATCTGGACATCGAGGAAGCAATGATGGAAATAAAAGAAAGGTTCAGGAGTGGAATTAAAATACAAGGTGAAAGGATATCAATGATACGATTCGCTGATGACATTGCTATCCTGAGTGAAAGTGAAGAAGAATTAAATGATCTGCTGAACGGAATTAACAGTCTAATGAGACCACAGTATGGTTTGAGAGTAAATCGGAGAAAGACGAAGGTAATGAGAAGTAGTAGAAATGAGAACAGCGAGAAACTTAACATCAGGATTGATGGTCACGAAGTCAATGAAGTTAAGGAATTCTGCTACGTAGGCAGTAAAATAACCAATGACGGACGGAGCAAGGAGGACATCAAAAGCTGACTCGCTATGGCAAAAAAGGCATTTCTGGCCAAGAGAAGTCTACTAATATCAAATACCGGCCTTAATTTGGGGACGTAATTTATGAGGATGTACGTCTGGAGTACAGCATTGTATGGTAGTGAAACATGGACTGTGGGAAAATCGGAACAGAAGAGAATCGAAGCATTTGAGATGTGGTGCTATAGACGAATGTTGAAAATTAGGTGGACTGATAAGGTAAGGAATGAGGAGGTTCTACGCAGAATCGGAGAGGAAAGGAACATGTGGGAAACACTGATAAGGAGAAGGGACAGGATGATAGGATATCTGCTAAGACATGAGGGAATGACTTCCATGGTACTAGAAGGAGCTGTAGAGGGCAAAAACTGTAGAGGAAGACAGAGATTGGAATTCGTCAAGCAAATAATTGAGGACGTAGGTTGCAAGTGCTACTGTGAGATGAAGAGGTTATCACAGGAAAGGAATTAGTGGCGGGCCGCATCAAACCATTCAATAGACTGATGACCAAAGAAAAAAAATGAACCAATGGCTGCCTGCAGTGTCTCCTGAATGACTGTTCAGCGAACGTTGCTGAATATGGGCCTCTGTAGCAGGCGCCCGGTTCTTGCACCTATGTTGACTGTTGTTCATCGGTGACGAAGGCTGGAATTTGCCAATAGCATATCTTGACGTCCACTGAGAGGCACAGGTGGCCTTTCAGGATGCATTACGTTTTATGCTCCATCAAGTTGAAAGATAACACCCTACAGCAACCGCCGGAAGTGTCTAGGCTGGAGCATTATGGTCTGTGGAATATTTCCGCGGTTTTTCCTGGGTGACCTCGTCGTACTGGAAGACACAATGGATCAACACAAGTATGCATCTATCCTTGGGCAGCATGTCCACCACGTCTTGCACTTTGTTTTTCCTCTACACGAAGACTTCTTCCAGTAGCACAATGCAGTGTATACAGATCGCGGTGAAAGTGAAAGATTTGAAGAGCACCAAGGTATCTTTGCCGTACTCCTCTAGCCCCAGATTTAAACCCAATCGAGAATCTGTGGGACCATCTCAATTGGGCTCTTCGCACCATGGATCCTCCAACTGACAAAGCTAGCACATCAGACCGCGGCACAGGAGTCGGCATGGCTCCACATAACTGTCGGTACCTTCCAGAACTTCACTGACTCTCTTCCAACATAACCGCGCTAAAATAGGTGGTTATTCAGGCTTTCGACAGGTGGTCACGTATATACGAAGGCTACCAGCTCTCGTGAAGCCCTGTTCTTTAAATTTAGGGAATATGTGGTTCAAGAAGACCTCCTTATGGTGCAAACCATCGTATACCGCGCATATGGAAGAACGATTGGGACCTAGACAGAGGAATATAAGCAGTCATTTTTCCATAGCTGCTGGTAAACCTTTCGGGATGTGAGATCGTCGAGCAAGAAGCTCTTCACGATGTTTCGTCCAGGACTGCGCTGGACATCTTCAGAGGCGCTCCTCCACTTAGTCTTGCCAAGGATGAGCGCCTCTGAAGATGTCGAGCGCAGTCCTCGACGAAACGTCAGGGACGGAAGAGTTTCTTGGACGACGACCTCACATCCCGAAAGGTTTACGAGCAGCTATGTCATCCGGTCGTGAAAACCTTCATTCTATAGTCATTTTTCTGTCACTCAGTATGTGTGAATGAATTTTCGCTGAAAACTGATAAATGTTGGTGAACCGTATCGGTTCACTTTCTTTTTACAAACTTCCCGCTTCACCTTCATGAGTTCGCGGCCGCGGTATAGAGTGCGCTGTGTATCTAACGAGAGTGGTTGTGGTGTCGCGGTCGGGGAAGAGGGGCGCTGCCGCGTGGTACGGTGAGCTGGGACCCGTGGTGCTTCGGCAGCCACGTCCTCCTCTCTCGGTGTCAAGAGGGTCACGTGGCTCGAATTTGTGGTGAGGCTCTCTGACTTTGGGTACTGGGAGGCTTGTGCGTGCGATGGTTTTCTGGGGTCCCAGACTAGAGCTCACGCAGGTATTACTGAACTGATTGATTTGCCGTGTGGTAACGTATTGCACGTGGAAGCTGATTCGTGGCCGCGGAATTAAGCCTCCTTCTTGCTCCTTCCCCTAGTGTGAATTTTGGCTTCGAGAAACCTACTCCTTGTCCGAAAGTGCAGATCGAACTTTGCATGGGGGCTAAATTATAATTAAATATGAATGCAAATATTTTTAGTAGCTGTATGTCCGATTACGCAAGTCTCGTAAACGGCTGGCCCTGACAACTAATTGTTACGCTATCTGACTGCATAGAATGACAACAAAGAATGTAAGAAAATTTCTGTTAACACAATTAACTAATTAAGTCCCCAGCAACTATAAAATCTACGAATCCAACAAAGCACAAGTGTAGCTGTTCTGTATGTGGTAGTATGACTCAACGCACATCTGGCACGGTTCTTCTTCAACAAGACAAGAATTTTTAAATATCATTTATACTGACGTGATAAAAGAAAATTAGAAATACTATAATTGTGCAAGAAACCCAGAATTACACTCTAATACAAGAACACAAGCCAGATGCTTTGTTGACTGAACCTGTAATGACACATTATTCAGGACACACAAATAAATAGACAACATAATATTTATTACCTTCATATATATTGACGAAAAGCACTCTGACCATTACAATATCTCCATTGGAATAACATCTGCTATCTCTCCCATCACATAGCTGCATAAAACATCGAACAAACACTCACTACTACCCCATCTCATTCCAACTTCAGCTACAAGCAGTGTCCACCACAACTTCTCGGCAAGAACTGCCTGTCGCTGCGTCTCAATAATCACTGCCAGTGGAGGCGGCGGAACAATACTCTCTGGCGCGATTTTTGGCGCTGTGGCTCAGTGTAGCCACCTTTCATATGCCTTTCCTCCACGGGCTAGAATTTGATGGTATTTTTGCCAGCATTGGTGGTGAAAATACCACCAAATTCGTCAAAAAAAATACAGACAAAAATAAAAGATAACATTAATACGTAAATATCATATAACTAGATAAAATTTTGGCTTTGCACTGACCTTTCAATAGCCTAATATACAAAATACACTAAGCAATACAAATTCTTTCATACATGTGACTTTACATAATAGTTTACACAAGTATTATGTGGTTAAACAGTTCAATCAATAGCGTCAGCAATGACGAATATGTACAGGTAAGAGTCTCATAACTTTTCACAAACAGTAATACACAAAACATCAGTTTATACAAATATTCACATAAAATGTTTACACAACAAGTGGTTGACAGTTCCAGCAGTAGCACCCAGCAATGTTGAGTAGGTGCAGACTCCAACAGGTGACATCATTTCAGTAGAAGCAGTCCATCAGTGGCACCCAGCATTGTGGAATAGGTGCAGACTCCAACAAGTGACATCATTTCAGTAGAAGCAGTCCCTCAGTGGCACCCAGCATTGTGGAACAGGTGCAGACTCCAACAGGTGACATCATTTCAGTAGAAGCAGTCCATCAGTGGCACCCAGCAATGTTGAAGAGGTACAGACAGCAAGAAGTAACATCATTTCAGTAGAAGCAGTTCCATTTGTGGTACCCAGCAATGTTGAAGAGGTACAAACAGCAACAAGTCACATTTCTCAGTAGAAGCAGTTCATCAATGGCACCCAGCATTGTTGAGTAGGTGCAGACAGCAAGAAGTAACATCATTTCAGTAGAAGCAGTTCCATTTGTGGTACCCAGCTATGTTGAACAGGTACACACAGCAACAAGTCACATTTCTCAGTAGAAGCAGTTCATTAATGGCACCCAGCAATGTTGAGTAGGTGCAAACAGCAACAGGTGACATCATCTCAGTAGAATCAGTCCATCAGTGGCTCCCAGCAATGTTGAGTAGGTGCAGACAGCAAGAAGTAACATCATTTCAGTAGAAGCAGTTCCATCTGTGGTACCCAGCAATGTTGAAGAGGTACAGACAGCAAGAAGTAACATCATTTCAGTAGAAGCAGTCCATCAGTGGCACCCAGCAATGTTGAACAGGTGCTACAGCAACAAGTGACACCATTTCAGTAGAAGCAGTTCCATCAGTGGCACCCAGCAATGTTGAACAGGTGCAGACACAAACAAGTGACATTATTTCAATAGATGCAGTCCATCAGTGGCACCCAGTAATGTTGAACAGGTGCAGACACCAACAAGTGACATCATCTCAGTAGAAACAGTACATCAGTAGCACCCAACAATGTTGAACAGGTGCTACAGCAACAAGTGACATTATTTCAATAGATGCAGTCATCAGTGGCACCCAGCAATGTTGAGCAGGTGCAGACATCAGTCCATAATATTCACTATCACTAATCACACTGTTGATCAGAGTTTATCAGCAGAAATGAAACATGTCCTAGTGGCACCAATCACGTAGAAAAAGAGCAAGTAACAGTCCATAATATTCATTATCACTAATTAGACAGTTCATCAGCAGTAATTAAACATTTCCAGGTGGCACCAATTATGTTGAACAAGTGCAGGTAACAGTCCATAATATTCACTATCACTAATCAGACAGTGCATCAGCAGAAATTAAACATTTCTAAGTGTCACACATCAATTTGAACAGGTGCAGGTGTGAACAACAGTTTGAATGCACACACAATTGCTTTTACAAAATTATTATCAATGCTCTTACACTAAACATACAAATCATAACAAACACACAAATGATGTCAGATAATTGTCATATTAACTATTACAAGTACACAAACATCAGTAACCTATAATATTTATGGGTGTCAGTGCAAGCCACTACAAACAAATAAAATAATATTTAGGAGATAGGTGGATAGGATTAGGAAAGGAAAACACACAAAACACACTCACTCATCTTTCATCCACATTAAGTACTACTGTGTAATTGAACAGTGTTAACTGTGTACATGCACTTCTTTCAAAATTTCATGTTCATCATGTGTATCAAGTAATAGTGGCAGCAATGTATAACAGTCAATAATAGTTAAGTCAACGTCATAGTCATCATGTCAAGACCAATGTTTGCCGAGCCAGATCAAAATGTACGGTTGCTGAACAACTGTCAGTGTGCCAATATATGCAACTTCCTCTCTCCAAAAAAAAAGTACATACTGCTTAGTGATTTAACAAAGTGTGTGTAGACAATCTTCCTTCCATTTTAGTGTTCTAGTCTGCTATCTTCATCCTCCTTGTTCCATATAGACCAACAACAAAAAAAAAAAATATGCACCTCACTTACTTTACCTCTTATACACCAAAACTCCAATCAACTTCATATAATCTCAATACCTCAATAATACCTCTTCAATACGTCGATACATATAAACCTTATTGCCAGTATCATTTCACTTCCATAACAACTCTTTCCTCTAGTCAGTCTCCTCGAATAAGTACAGATAAAATCCTAATGCAAACCTCCTTATCCCATACAATCCGAAGACACACTGTCAACACACAACCTCTGTGTAATCCATCTGACCAAAATCTTCTACTCATTATGAATTATAAACAAAGAATGCATACATGACCTCTAACAGACTTAGTTCGAATAACTCTCAGTAATTAAGTACGATTACGGAGTGTGAATGATCCTAATTTTTCACAGTGTGGACACCACTTCAAGAATTATGGCAAACAGAAGCAAACATGTGGAGTATTTCTTGTGTCAAGTGTCACTTCCTATTTCAATTGCTCACGAAAAATGCAGTGTAATAACTGTGTTGGTATGTCATGTCGTTAGCTTCCTTCCTATTGGCATACATTTATAGAGCTTTCATAAAACCTCCAGCTCATGTGACTTCTATGAAGTTTCTTGTACTAATGTCGTTCGTCGAATTATAGCAGTTCATTTTCTTATCTTAAAAATATAAGGCACTGAGCGTAAGCAAGGCAAGCAATAGCGAGTAAATATACCAGTAGTGAACAGAATGTCAACAAGTGGATGCAGCACAATTCTTACAACGAGGCTCTGCCAAGCGAACAATCTGTAACTAGTACCATAGTGTAACCTAAACTCTATGTTTGTACACTGTACATCAGCATTGCTATATACCAAATTAAAGTATAGTTATGACAACAAGCAGAAATGTGTAAATGTGCAATCCATACGCATAGCAGTAAACATATATCTTACGTACTAAACAGGTCTTTAGCATCGTATCTTAGTAAGTAAACATGAAGGCGCAAGCAGATAAATCACAAAGTATAACTTACATACCTAACCACATCAGCACAATTAATCAGGTGACAATTATAATTTAAATAAATAGGCACAGCAGGCACATAATTAAAAATATGACATCAGTGAAAAAGCAGTGCAGCCAAGCGATGCATAAGATACACAAGTAACAATCCAGTTCATTAATAATCATTGTCAAAATCAGTTAACGTACGCAAGCACGTCGCTTCACAAGTAATTTCATTGAACATGTAATTAGCACAAAGTATGAATCACGTAATCGCGAGCGGCAAATTACGTCTAAAGTACGTACCTAAGTGGTAATATGTTACCTGAAAAATATACTCAATTAATAATTACCTTTTTAGTTTATTACTTTCTTCTTCGAAATGACATTTTTCCTGAAATTTTCTCGATAGCAAGTCGTCTTAACGTCGGACACGCACAGAATTTACCTGAAGTTCTTAAATATTTTAGAGAACCGTATCCTGAAAAATACTGAATGTTAATAACAGAATTCATCAAGTCACTATAGCTTTATACTGAATTTAGTCGGAGAAATTAGACTGTGTATTTATTTACGGCTGTCAGTGCATTCGCACTGAGTGCTCGATCAGCTGTAGGCGCGTGACGTAGGAAGTGATTGTTTGCGGTCAACGACTGCCTTGTGCGGCGCGCAGACTTGACTGTTGCTTTGAGTATATGCCACCGCCAAAACACAGCGCACTATCCTTGTACTCTCCGTGTGTTTACATACAACTGTTAGTTTCTCAAAAGTATGTCATTCTACAAAAATTTTTCAAAAGTATATCATTCCACAAAAATTTTAACGTTAGATATGTGATGTATTCCCTTAGAGCGTCGTGATTTAAGAGTTTCTACTTCTACAGTGTTATCATGAATAATTTTGCGAATTCTATATGGGCCGTTATAAAGCAGAAAAAATTTGCGACACAAGCCTTTTCTTTTGTGAGACAAACGATGAGACTTAATTAACACCTTCTGACCAACTGACAAGATTTTTAAACGACCAGGATGCTTAGCTGATTTCTCTCTTCTAGCAGCCGCAGATGCAATATTTTGTAGAGCCAGGTTGACAACTTCAGAATGCCGCAGTTTCCGTGTAGGCGGAAAAGGAACGATTTCAGAAATGCGATTTGTCGGTGCTTTGTTTTTTAATATCAGTATAGGTGGTAAAGAAGTTGAGTCGTTAGGAAGTTCATTCAGAATGTTTTGAAAAATATGAAGATACTGATCCCAAGTTCTGTGATTCTGATGACAATAAAGACGACACAATTTATTGATTTCCTTCATCCATCTCTCTGAAGCGTTAGATTGAGGGTGAAAAAGTGAAATGAAAATCGGTTTAATTTTACGACGCTGTAGAGTACGAAGCCAAATTTTAGAACGAGACTGTGATCCATTATCTGATATAACCTTATCAACATGACCCACTTCTTTAAGAAAATGTTTGATGAAAGCATTAGATACTGAACGAGCTGTTGCTTTGCGTAACGGTGTAAAACACACATATTTTGATGTCAACTTCACTGCTACGAAAATGTACGCAAAACCACTGGACCGAAAAAATCGACTGCAGCCATGTCCTTTAATTTTGCTGGAATGATAGGAAACAACGGTGCTCTGTGAGAAACTGTCGGCGGCTTAGCCTTTTGACATAATTTGCATTTGGCAAGAACAAATCGAATACGTTTTTCCATATTATTGAAGTAG
Organism: Schistocerca cancellata; assembly: GCF_023864275.1. NCBI lineage: Eukaryota > Metazoa > Arthropoda > Insecta > Orthoptera > Acrididae > Schistocerca > Schistocerca cancellata. The sequence continues at coordinate 195,444,528 of NC_064635.1, forward strand.
CAATTTTCTCGTAATTTATGAAAGCATTTTCTGGGACCAAAGTGTGCATAACTGAAATGCGTATACCAAATCAGCTTATTAACCCACTCATCAGGAATACAAACTAACCAAACAGAGTTGTCGACCGATTTTCGTTTAAAAAGAATGTCATTGCGAACTAAATAATGCTGACTAATCGCTACGCTTTCCTTTCTCTTCCACTTCTCCTTAATGTCCTTCCAGATTGGATCCTTATTTTGCTCCTTAGCAATGTCCTGGAGCGAAGACGAAATAAAGTTCTCAAACGCAACACCTTGAATATACATCAAACAATAATTGTTTTCCTTGCAGTCCTCTTCAGCACTTTGTTTCAAACCCATAGGTGCACGTGATAAAGCATCAGCAACAATATTTGAAGAACCCTGTATGTAAACAATACTAAAGTCAAATTCCTGTAAGTACAACGCCCATCGTGACAATCTGCCATGAGTTAATTTTGTCGACATAAGAAACTCAAGAGCTCGATGATCGGTGTAAACCTTAGTATGTCTGCCAAACAAAAATGTGCGAAATTTTGTAAAAGCCCAAACAACAGCCAAAGCTTCAAGTTCCGTAATCGAATAATTCTTTTCTGATTTAGAGAGAACACGACTTCCAAATGCAATAGTCTTTTGTACTACAGCGCCGTTTTCTTCTATCTCTTGAAATAAATGTGCACCTAGGCCTTTGTATGATGAGTCCGTCGCCAAACAAAAATCTTTAGATAAATCCGGGTGTGAAAGAAGTGGAGCAGCAACTAAAGCATCACGAAGTTGTTCAAATTCTGACTGAGCTTCCTCATCCCAACACCAATTAGATTTCTTTCCAGATAGTTCACATAAACGAGGTGTGGCCAAATCGTCCAATTTAACAAAGCGTCTAAGACAATTACAGACACCAAGAAAACTACGAACATCACGTTTTGTGGTAGGAACAGCATAGTTACGAATAGCGTCTAATTTCTCTGGATCAGGAAGAATACCTTCTGTAGAAATAATGTGACCGAGAAATTTCACCTGTGAACGACCAAATTCAGATTTCTCCAAGTTCACAGTAATGCCAACTCTTGCAAAGATACGTAACAATGAATCCAAAATTTTGTTGTGCTCACTCCAAGAATGTTTAGCAATAAGAATGTCGTCGACATAAGAAGTAATATTGTCACGAAGATAAACAGGTAAAATTTCATTTAAACTACGAATGAATGCTGCTGAAAGTAAAGTCCAAACGGTAATTTACGAAATCACATTTAGGTAAATAGTCATATCCGGTTATTGTTTACTTACTCACTAGATAGATTGATAGTCGAAGAGTTGTTTTGATAGATGCAAAGAATAGTAAAAGAGTAGGCAGCGGTACAGAAAACTAAAAGAGAAATAGCACCACTACAGCTCGGGGCCCTATGCTCGCTACGGCACATATTCACTTAAGAGTAGTGAATCCCCTGAGGACATTAAATGCTGCACATAAATTCCAGTTTGTGACTTAGTGGCAAATTTAGCGGAAGTGCGTACAGAAATTGAGCTAACCATGCACATGGATGTATGTCATTCTTAGAATTGCGGAAGATCTTAAATTTCCGAACAGTCAAAAAGTGTTTATAGTCAAAGTTTTCGCCTCGTGGCGACAAAGACCTACCGCGTCTGTCCCAGTACGAATGTCGATTATTGTCAAGTTCGCGCGCCTGGCGCTCTCTTGCTGCATCTCGTAAATGAAATAAATTACTTTCTTCAAAACCCGCTATCGGTGATTCCAAATTTCTTCTGCTATCTTTTCCTACGATTTCGCCTTCGATCTGTTTGACTTGCTTTCGTAATGCCTCACCTTCCCTTTTAACGCGTTCATTAAATTTTCCCTGATTTTCAACATGCTTATTTATGTTCTGGTACTCTTCGGTTTCTGAAAATGGCAATGGAGCTGTGTCATCTGAATCTCTGTCCCCATTTAAACTAAGATTTGTCAATTTATCTGAAATCTCCTCCACTCTTTCCGATAAGTCACCAATTTGTTCTTTCTGTTTATTTACGTCTTCCGTAAGTGTCGCGACTCGCGTTTCAGTATTAACGCATTTAGTAGTTAACTGTTCATACTGTTGTGTTAGGTTATTTAGTCTGTCATTTGGTACGGATTCCTCGATTCTCTCAAATATTTCTTCCTTATCTTTTGCACGTTGTAAATTTAACTCTGAAAATTTCTGTACTATCACGCGATCTCTTTCTTCCTGTTCTCTATCCTGTTCCCTTTGTCTAATCTCTACTGCAACTAATCTATTATTGTGAGCATTCAAAATCGGTTGTACTTCTTCTCGAATTTCTTTCTTTAATTCATCTTTCATGTTTTTGAAACATGTCCCTATTCGTGAGTCTAACCGTGTTTCCAAAGTTCCAATCTCTGTTTTAAATTCAGATCCTAACTGTGATCCCAATGAGTCTAACCGTGTTTCCATTGTTTCCCTATCTGTTTTTAATTCAGATCGTAACTGTGATCCCATTGTTCCCATCTCAGTTTTAATTGTTACTATTTGTGAGTCTAACCGTGTTGCCACTGTTTTTAATTCAGATCCCAAATTTAATATTGCACTCATCAACTGCTCCGTGTTAAGTTGTTCGAAATTCTTTTCACCCCTAACATTTCCCACAAAACTAACTTCCTTCTGCATAGCCATAAAGCTATCTGTATTCGATACTATTCCAGAATCTTCTGTCGTTAATCTCGGGTTCTGTGAATTTTCTGATTGAGAAAAATTTTGAAATGGTTCCGGACTATTTTCCCGACTTATTACATTGTTTTCCACTTCACTATCCATCATACTGTTTTCCTCTGTTGGCGAGTTCGCCATGTTAACAATTTCGTCATTCTCACTATTCATCATTTTTGCCTTTTTCATCGATCGCGTAATCATTTACAAAACATACAAAACTCGTCACTATATGAAAATTACACACAATGACACTTTATCACCAACAATATCAATCACACGAAATGCTTCCTTCAAACACGATTAACGAACAATAGAAGAATGACAATTACCAATCTACACATGCAAAATAGACTACAATTACTAAACTACAAATTACTACTACAATACTACTGTCTACTATTTTTACAATCAGAAGATTCCAAGGGACGATCCTGGCAGGGTCGCCACGTGCATGGGGGCTAAATTATAATTAAATATGAATGCAAATATTTTTAGTAACTGTATGTCCGATTACGCAAGTCTCGTAAACGGCTGGCCCTGACAACTAATTGTTACGCTATCTGACTGCATAGAATGACAACAAAGAATGTAAGAAAATTTCTGTTAACACAATTAACTAATTAAGTCCCCAGCAACTATAAAATCTACGAATCCAACAAAGCACAAGTGTAGCTGTTCTGTATGTGGTAGTATGACTCAACGCACATCTGGCACGGTTCTTCTTCAACAAGACAAGAATTTTTAAATATCATTTATACTGACGTGATAAAAGAAAATTAGAAATACTATAATTGTGCAAGAAACCCAGAATTACACTCTAATACAAGAACACAAGCCAGATGCTTTGTTGACTGAACCTGTAATGACACATTATTCAGGACACACAAATAAATAGACAACATAATATTTATTACCTTCATATATATTGACGAAAAGCACTCTGACCATTACAATATCTCCATTGGAATAACATCTGCTATCTCTCCCATCACATAGCTGCATAAAACATCGAACAAACACTCACTACTACCCCATCTCATTCCAACTTCAGCTACAAGCAGTGTCCACCACAACTTCTCGGCAAGAACTGCCTGTCGCTGCGTCTCAATAATCACTGCCAGTGGAGGCGGCGGAACAATACTATCTGGCGCGATTTTTGGCGCTGTGGCTCAGTGTAGCCACCTTTCAACTTTTACAAATAAGCGTGATTGTCCCTCCCGTCTCCTTACCGGGACCTAGGTAAATCGGAGAGGAGCCGAGCTGAGTTGAAAATTTCTGTTTAGATTTCTTAGTCCGTGCTCGGCAGCACTTCTGGAATTATTTTTGTATTGTATCATCTTTTTTTAAATCCACAATCCTTGTGCATTTTTTTTTTTTTGTCATCTGTCTACTGACTGGTTTGATGCGGCCCGCCACTAATTCCTTTCCTGTGATAACCTCTTCATCTCACAGTAGCACTTGCAACCTACGTCCTCAATTATTTGCTTGACGTATTCCAATCTCTGTCTTCCTCTACACTTTTTGCCCTCTACAGCTCCCTCTAGTACCATGGAAGTCATTCCCTCATGTCTTAGCAGATGTCCTATCATCCTGTCCCTTCTCCTTATCAGTGTTTTCCACATATTCCTTTCCTCTCCGATTATGCGTAGAACCTCCTCATTCCTTACCTCATCAGTCCACCTAATTTTCAACATTCGTCTATAGCACCACATCTCAAATGCTTCGATTCTCTTCTGTTCCGGTTTTCCCACAGTCCATGTTTCACTACCATACAATGCTGTACTCCAGACGTACATCCTCATAAATTTCTTCCTCAAATTAAGGCCGGTATTTGATATTAGTAGACTTCTATTGGCCAGAAATGCCTTTTTTGCCATAGCGAGTCTGCTTTTGATGTCCTCCTTGCTCCGTTCGTCATTGGTTATTTTACTGCATAGGTAGCAGAATTCCTTAACTTCATTGACTTCGTGACCATCAATCCTGATTTTAAGTTTCTCGCTGTTCTCATTTCTACTACTTCTCATTACCTTCGTCTTTCTCCGATTTACTCTCAAACCATACTGTGTACTAATTAGACTGTTCATTCCGTTCAGCAGATCATTTAATTCTTCTTCACTTTCACTCAGCTTCAGCCATCTCGCTGAGCAGTGGAACTGTGGCCTGAGGTCTGTTGCAGCGTCTTGGACAGTGTGGTTTGCCGCCTTACGGAACTCCTGGACTGGACGATAACTCCTTCGAGGGGAGAGCATCTGCGAAGTTTGGAAAGTAGGAGACGAGGTACTTGCAGAAGTAAAGCTGTGAGGACGGGGCGTGAGTCGTGCTTGGGTAGCTCAGTTGGTAGAACACTTGCCCGCGAAAGGCAAAGGTCCCGAGTTCGAGTCTCGGTCCGGCACACAGTTTTAATCTGCCAGGAAGTGCCATACAGATTCTCAGTTTTCTCTCCCATTCTTCTGTATATTGTCAGCAGGATCTGTAAATCAGTTTGTGCGATATTCTCACACTTGTCGACTCTTGCTATTTTCGAAACTGTGTCGGTGAAGTATTCCTGAAAGACTGACGGTATATTGCCTGTCTCATACATTCTACATAAGAACGTGAAGAGTCGTGTTGTTTTCACTTCTTCAAGTGATTTTCGGAATTTGATGGAATGGAATCCATCCCTTCCGACTTATTGGACCTTAAGTCTTCCAAAGCTCTTTCATATTTTTACTCTAATACTACATTCACATCTATTCTCTGACGACTTCTGTTTTATCACGGCTGGCCGTTGTGGCCGAGCGGTTCTAGGCGCTACAGTCTGGAACCGCGCGAACGCTACGGTCGCAGGTTCGAATTCTGCCTCGCGCATGGATGTGTGTGATGTCCTTAGGTTAGTTAGGTTTAACTAGTTCTAAGTTCTAGGGGACTGATGACCTCAGACGTTAAGTCCCATAGTGCTCAGAGCCATTTTTGTTTTTTGTTTTTTTGTTTTATCACGTCACCAGATTATCCCTCTCCCGATAGAAGCCTTGAAAAATGGCTTCAAATGGCTCTAAGCACTATGGGATTTGATGTCACCAGTCCCATAAAGTTAGAACTACTTAAACCTAACTAACCTATGGACATCACACACATCCATCCCCGATGCAGGATTCGAACCTGCGACCGTAGTTGCAGCGCAGTTCCGAACTGAAGCGTCTAGAAACGCTCGGTCACAGCAGCCCGCAGAGGAGATGAACTTCTTAGCCAACACCGCTTATAAGCAATATTTATTGTCGATCACCGGCCTCAGTAAGCATGTTTGCTATATTCAAGTTTACGAATGCGTTCATATAGTGTGAAATTACACACAGATACAATGAAGTATAATAGCAAGTGCATTATAATAGCAAAACTGTGTCAGAACAAACCGGCATAGAGGCCTTCAGTGCATTCTTTCCACCTATCTGTTTTCTCTCTCTCTCTCGCCGGCCGGTGTGGCCAAGCAGTTAAAGGCGCTACAGTCTGGAACCGCGTGACCGCTACGGTCGCAGGTTCGAATCCTGCCTCGGGCATGGATGTGTGTGATGTCCTTAGGTTAGTTAGGTTTAAGTAGTTCTAAGTTCTAGGGGACTTATGACCTTAGCAGTTGAGTCCCATAGTGCTCAGAGCCATTTGAACCAATCTCTCTCTCTCTCTCTCTCTCTCTCTCTTCTCTAAATAGTGGAATCCCATTGTACTCATAATGATACCGCCATAGTCTTTAACATCACCGAAGGTTGTCTTGATTTTTCTGTATGTTGAGTCAGTTCCTCCGACAGTCATTTATTTTTCGATTTCTCATTTAAATACCACGAAAAAATATATGAATTGGTTTTGCAATGCCTGTGTATTAGTATATCTCCGTGTTTTCGTTTCTTAACGATGCCTATCATGTCTCGTTCACATTGGCCTTTCTTCCAAAACGCCTTTAGATACCTCGTTGTGAAAGCAAGGCTTTCAGAAAATGTTAGAACAACGGGTGGATGAAGGAAGTGCGAGCGAGCTGGGAAATAACAAACCTGCGAAAGGAGCTGTTCTCACTGTGAACAGCAGTGTTTACTGCCGCAGACGGACAGAGAACTGCGAACAGGTTCGAGAGAAACTGTGCGACTCGCCTGAGAAGACCCGGAAACCTGCTGAACAATAAAACTGGCTTCTTGTTAGCGATTAACAGGTTTCTACTACAGCGAACAGGGCTTCCTGCGGAATAAAAAGAAAAACTCACTATGCAGAAATGTCATTTTTTTCAAATATGATGGTCCTCCGGTATCTGTCACTGCAGCAGAATAAAAACACGGTCATTTTTTCCTCTAATCTTATACTTAACCAGTTAGATAATTGTAAGTGGGAACGAATCAAACAGCACCGAATAAACAGACACGGCCTAATAGAGAGATGAAAAAAAAGTAACTACCACTCCACAGGTCAGATAATTCTCCATCTGAGGCTTCTTCTAATTTACAGAGTGTACAGAAATTATTTATTGTTCGACCAGTTTTCGGAAATAACACATTATTAAGAACCTTATTTTGGCACCCATCACATTTTGTCGGCAAGAAAAAAACATGAAAAATAATTCGGAATGAAATTCAGTCGTCATCTGCAGATATATTATAATTACGCGTCGCCGGTTTCTAGCAGACATTTCATATTGTATAGCTAATTTGTTTACATTACAATCAAATTTCTAGGAGACATTGCATTTCGCAGAGCTCATTTCTTTAAAATATATGACTTCACTATGTCCTTTACGACCAAGATTGCCACCAAGTTTCTCTTTATACACACGTCAAAAACGTTTTGCTTCACCTGGGTTCCGAAAGTTCCGGAACCTGTACAGGAAATTGGAATGGAGATCAACATAAACATCATCTCCGCCATTTTTATGGCTCATGAAAATCGTACACACCATGTTGTGCCACAATACAGAGAGACTATCAGAGGTGGTGGTCCGATTGCTGTACACACCGGTACTTATAAGTCACAGTAGCACGTCCTCTTGCATTGATGAGGCCTTTATTCGTCGTGATATACTATCCGCAAGTTCATCAAGGCACTGTTGGTCCAGACTGTCCCACTCCTCAATGGCGATTCGGCGTAGATCCCTCAGAGTGGTTGTTGGGTGACGTGGTCCATAAATAGCATCTTAGGCATGTTCTATAGGGTTCATGTCTGGAGAACCTGCTGGCCACTCTAGTCGAGCGATGTCGTTATCGCCGGCCGGTGTGGCCGTGCGGTTCTAGGTGCTTCAGTCTGGAACCGCGTGACCGCTGCGGTCGCAGGTTCGAATCCTGCCTCGGGCATGGATGTTTTTGATGTCCTTAGGTTAGTTAAATTTAATTAGTTCTAAGTTCTAGGCGACTGATGACCTCAGAAGTTAAGTCGCATAGTGCTCAGAGCCATTTGAACCATCTGATGTCGTTATCCTGAAGGAAGTCATTCACAAGATGTGCACGATGGTGGCACGAAGTGTCGTTCATGAAGACGAATGCCTCGCCTATATGCTGCTGATACGGTTGCGCTATCGGTCGGAGGATGGCATTCACGTATCGCACAGCCGTTACGGTGCCTTCCATGACCACCAGCGGCGTACGTTGGACCCACATAATGCCACGCCAAAACAGCAGGGAACCTCCACCTTGCTGCTCTCGCTGGATATTGTGTCTAAGGCGTTCAGCCTGACCGGGTTGCCTCCAAACACGTCTCCAGTGAATGTCTGGTTGAAGTCACTCATCGGAGAAGAGAACGTGATGCCAATCCTGAGCGGTCCATTCGGCATGTTGGTGGACCCATCTGTACCGCGCTGCACGGTGTCGTGGTTGCAAAGGTGGACCTCGCCATGGACGCCGGGAGTGAAGCTGCTCATCATGCAACCTATTGTGCACAGTTTGAGTCTTAACATGACGTCCTGTGGCATCACGAAAAGCATTATTGAACATGATGGGTTTGCTGTCATGGTTCCACCTCGCCACAATCCGTAGGTAGCGGTCATCCACTGCAGTAGTAGCCCTTGGGTGGCCTGGGCGAGGCATATCATCGACAGTTCCTGTCTCTCTGTGTCTCCTCCATGTCCGAACAACATCGCTTTGGTTCACTCCGAGACACCTGAACACTTCCATTGTTGAGAGTCCTTCCTGGCACAAAGTAACAATGCGGACGCGATCGTAGCGCGGTATTGACCGTCTAAGCATGGTTGAACTAAAGACAACACGAGCCGTGTACCTTCTTCCTGGTGGAATTGCTGGAACTGATCGGCTGTCGGACCCCCTCCGTCTAATAGGCGCTGCTCATGCATGGTTGTTTACGTCTTTGGGCGGGTTTAGTGACACCTCTGAACAGTCAAATCGACTGTGTCCGTAATACAATATCCACAGTCAACGTCCATCTTCAGGAGTTCTGGGAATCGGGGTGATGCAAGACTTTTTTTGATGTGTTTATATTCGTCCCAGCTTTCTTTTCATAATCGTGACACTGGTTCCATTCTTCAGTGGTAAGACAAATTTTGCATTTCTTTGAATTTATTTTGTATGACGACGTCCATACACTTAAACAAACATTTTCAGTGTGGCAGCAACTAACATTAAACCAAGTACAACACACTACATCGGAGACAGGTATTGAGAGAAAAAGAGGAGGGGGAGATGGGAGTGAGACAGAGAAAGAGAAAATCTGCAGTTTTTTTACTAATGAAAGCTACAAAAAAAATTACTTCACTTCCATTCACTTTTTATTACCTCATTAATCCAGAAAAGTACAGCGCAGTTTCTATGAAATCGAAAGGCGACGAATTAAGTCCCGTGATTGCCAGCGTAGCTCGTACTGAGTGCTGTGGTCAGCTGTAATCAGTGCTTGTTACGGCAGCTCGTAATCTTGCTTCCGAGGTAATACACTCAGGTGCTGAATCTAGTTTCAGTCATGTAGCTACTAGCGTGGGACACATCCTCCACATTCTACTACAGCTTTCAAACGAGTGAAAGGTTTACCACCGTTTTTATTGACTGCAGTCACCAAGTCTCGCTCTGAGACACACAGGTAATTCACACAGACCAGACATATTGCCTTGGCGTGACGCAGTGACCGATTTGTAAACAATTTTTTTTATTACACAGTGTGTTTAAGGGAAAGTATTTTTCTCCGTAAATTATAAAAAATAAATGAAAGGAATATTTACTGTGCTTAACCAGGTAAACGTAAGAAGAATTTGAAACGTCCCCTTAGAAGAATTATACAAGACTGGGCTTAAACTGACACACAATATTTTTTTAGCGCAACGCAATGTGACTTTCAGAAATCCCTACAAAGGAATGGCCCTGACTAACATTAACCTGTACCTTTCACAAATCACTTACCTTACAAAAATCTTCGTTACTCCAGCTACTGCAATACAGCGAGCGCCACTACTGCCAGCTAAATAAAAGATTCAAACTACAGAAGGCACTAACTACTGATAGGCATAGTTAGCAATTGAAAGATGTTAATAGAGAACAAACAATGTATTTACCTTAACAGTCATAATATATATAGCAGTTCATGACATCCAGTCTTACAAATTTCAAAACTCCGCCATCTCTCTCCCCACATCCACCACTGCTGGCGGCTCACCTCCAACTGCGCAACGCTACGCGCTGTTCACATCCGACTGCCCAACACTACAATGGCAGACAACAATGCAAACTAGCCACAGACTGCACACAGCACAGCCAGTGATTTTCATACAGAGCGCTACGTGGCGTTACCAATAAGAAAACCTAAACAGCCTACTTACAAATTCCTCCTTCCGCGAAGTAAACATACTTATTTTACACGGATTTGCAGCAACGTTTTTTTGTTTATTTTTTACCGTAGAACACTATCTATTTCTGCCGTGTATCTGCAAGATGGAAACCAGCTCTTTAGAATCGATTGAAATCAAATTTCTATCAGTTTTAGTTACGCTGACAATTTTTTGGATGGATGCAACACGCTACGCATTAGGTTACTAATTTTGAGTGGTAGGGGTAGCGGTCCCTATTAATTACTTGAGAGAAGATGAATGGTTCAAATGGCTCTGAGCACTATGGGACTTAACACCTGAGGTCATCAGTCCCCTAAAACTTAGAACTACTTAAACCTAACTAACCTAAGGACATCACACACATCCATGCACGAGGCAGGATTCGAACCTGCGACGGCAGCGGTCGCGCGGTTCCAGCCTGAAGCGCCTAGAACAGCTCGGCCACAGCGGCCGGCAGAGAAGATGAACACCGCTTATAAACAATATTTATTGTCGATCACCGGCTTCGGTAAGCATGTTTACTATCTTCAAGTTTGCGAATGCGTTCATACAGTGTGAAATTACACACAGATACAAGTAAGTACAAGTGCATTATAATAGGAAAACTGTCAGAACAAACCGGGATAAACGCTTATTACATGTGTCCTGTACCAGCTGTACAAATAATGTTTCTAAAGCATTCCCAGGTATGTAAGGAAGGAGATGAACGATGCGTCGGTAAATCGATTAAAATCACAGTTCTCGCGTCCTGTGTCACGCACTACTATATACTCCACCGCAGCCTGCGCACCGCTCAACTGGGAGATGATGGCCGAGACTGGCCCAAAAATTGACAGTTGCCACTGACAGGTATCTCTAGTGTATTCATGAACTTCTTAGTTTAAGTTATTTACGTAGTTTAACAACAGCAAGATTTCTGTTTCGTCTCGATAAAAGATTACTAAACACCTTCTAAAAAAATTATTATACAATAGTTATTAAAGCAGAAGGTAACAGTTTATTACGTTCACTTGTGCAAGTGCGCCTATGTAGAAGCTGGTTTCCACAAACTGATATAAAATGATAAACTGTACATTGTTGACCGACCTTCGGGTGGAATCGAAACTCAATAAAGAAAAAAAAATGCTTACCGACTCCGCCCCCCCCCCCCTCATCTACCGAGGTGTTTCATCTGTGGTGCAGTTTACAGTGAGTGTTTAGTGTAGTGCATCTCCTTCCATAGTTGAGAACAGACACCATACTGTCGCTAGGTGTGTTTTTTTTTTCAGCTCCTGCAAACAGAAACCAGACTGTCGCCGTGTTTTTTAATTGTGCCTATTAACTGTATATTTTAATCGGAATCACCACCCCTTTGTTTTTGTATTACATTCGCAATTTTTCGCCGTGTCCCAGTTTCAGTCACCGTTTTATCGCCTGTTTTTATTTTTATGATATCTCCTAATTTTGTTTTTAACTTTTCTGTAGGCTGCAGAGCGGCATATTACGCTGCTGCCAGCCACCCCCCCCCCCCCTCCCACAATAAAGGAAAAAAAAGGAATTGTTGACCGAATCCTTCCAAGACCCAGGCACTCATTGTAGGTCGTACTACTCGCTCCTTCTGGCTTCTTGATTTTTCCCTTACCATTTGCGCCCGTCCTGTCCGCCTCTCCCCCACCCTCACCTACCTTGGACTAACCATTGACCGCCACCTCACCTGGATCCCTTATCTTCACTCATATCTATCTCCCTAAACTCCTCTCTGGGGGATGAACCCCTCTACCATCCTCGACACCTACAGATCCTTGATCCATCCCATTCTCTGATATGCCAGTCCTGCCAGAATCACCTCGCCCCCCCCCGCCCCCCTCCCCAAATTCTATAAGTCCCTCCAGATCCTCGAGCATCACGCACTCCACCTCGCCTTCGATACACGACTCCCGCCCCCCCCACATAGATCCTCAATGGCACGGTTCCATTCCCCAATCGCTCCTTTTACTCCAACCTATCCGAGTCCTCTACACCTACCGCAGACTTGATACCCCCCTTCCCCTGGTTGCTCCTCTCCTATCACTGCCCACTGCCGTGCCTTAACCGTTGTGTCCCCTCTGCCTCTACATCCTTAATCTCCTTTACCAGGTTGCTTCCGTCAACTCTCCATCCCGGATGATGCCCTCTCTCCCTCGATTTATCCCTCCTATCAACTTTCATCCGCACCTACCCCTCCCTACCTCTGTCCTTTTCCCAGGCTCCCTCTTCCCCCTTCCTTTCCTGCTTTTCCCCACCTACCCACGAGTCCTTTTGCTCTCCCCTCCTCCGCCTTCCCCACTCCTTCTCGCATCTGCCCTGGGTCCCTTTTTTATGTGTCTTCTCCCTCCATCCGCTCCCCCCTTTTTGCTTTTCCTCTTCCCCTCCCTTTTTTCCCCTCATCTGTCTGCGTCCTCCCTCACCCATCTGCCTTAAGCTGTGGTGTGGTATCTTCGTCTCTGCTCTATAGTTCTGTGTTTAAGTGGGTGTTGAGTGTTCTGTGCTCTTTTTTAAGTGTTGTGAACAGAAAGCATACTGTCACTAGGTGTGTTTTTTATCTTTTTCAAATGGAAACAAGACTGTCACTGTGTTTTTAAAATTGCACCTGTCTACTTCTGTGTGTCTTCATTAGCATCTTCAACACATGTTTTTCTATTTTAACTTCTACAACTTTCCGCCATTTTATAGTTTTTAAAAAATTCTCTGTTTTATCTCCTGTCTTTTATTGTTTGTTTCGATTCCATTAAGGGAAAAAAAATTGTTGACCGTGTGCAGACAGATTTTCCGGTGATGGAGTATTCATGTAGGTGAGGTGTTCAAATGAGTGCCCATTTTTCTGTATACACAACTTACTGCGCCTTGTGAAAGAATTACATACAAGATACAAATAAGGCAAATCTGCAAGCTTTCGTGGCTGCAGTCATAGAAGATAAAAATCTTCTAGGTGCATAGACCCCGTCACAATGTATTCAGCAAAGCATGAACACCAGAACATCATGAAGAAAATCCCAACATCCGGATCGCAGTGTCGATCACTTAGAAAAAAATGAAGAAGATGAAGATAATGCGCCCTTTATCTGACAAGGGGACCGAACCTAATAGTATCACAGATTTCGTCCAAATTTCTGTTGCAAGACTACACTGGTTTTGGGGTTTGATTTGAAAGAGTACATGCGACTGCAAGTTTACACCCTGACAGCAATCGCTTTAACTTGTAAACCTTCGACATGTCTACCAGGCTAAATTGATTCAGCCCTCTGGCAGTGGTTGCGAATGCTAGCCTCCATTGATGGTTATTACTTCTATCAGATGTTAAATAAAAATTTAATGGTGAAAAAAATTAATGAAATAGTGGTCCTGTCATTGTTGCAGGCAATTAGTGATGGGTGATTATTACATCAACAAGGGATTAATCTTTCATAAAAATTTCAAGAGATTATTAATCACCAAATAGGACAAACAACATAAGTTAAGCGAGCTGCCAAATAAATTAAGAACATTTGGCAACACAAATTGAAGCAACAAATAACTATGGATAACGCAATCTGAAGTCACCTAAAGCAGCATAGACTTTGAAGGATTTATTCTGCACAGAGGCTACACTTCTTTGGTTCCGCTAAGAACAAGTGGCGAGACCGTGAGTTTGATTGCCCTAGCAAGCCGGAGCAACAGTACTATACCCCTGTCTCGACGTGTCTCCCTGTCTCATGTAAAGGACGTGGCGCAAACGCCTGCAGGGTAGCGATGTGTGGCACGTGTAATTCGTTATCGCGGTCAGTTGATCTGTCAGACGAATCGCAATTACTCTCCAACGGAGCCCTGAAATAGCGGCAGATTCCAGCGTGTGACACTCTCGTATGCCGGTCACACCATGGACCACTTAGACTCACTTATACAGCGGTCCGAAGAAGGAGATCAAAGATCAAGGCAGCAGACCTGATATGAATAAGATTGTCCTCGGCACCTAGAGTTTTCTGATATGATTGGGATCCAAACTGTTCGTACACCTGACTTCATGACAGGCTCCCCCGTCAAGACCAGGCCCAATGCTAAGTCACACTCACGACAAGTCTTCCAAGTGCACTCCACTCACAACAAAAATCAAGATCAGGCTCTCCTGAATCAGAAGACAAAATTTCACCACTCATCCCCTTCTAGGAAAACATGGGAAACTCCAAAAGTGCACCAACACAACTGCCCCTACACGGGTTTGTGCCAATCAGAAGATTCCATGAGCGCCATGTCTCGCCTCCAGCTCGTCTGTTCTACCTCCTGGCCAATCCTAACCAAAGTTCATAGTATTCTTTTCCCAGCTGAAGAAGCAGCAGATCCCTTACCCGTAAATCCCCGTAGAGGGAGTTCCGTTCCAGAAAATTTCCCATGGCCTGCTCAGTCAGCATATTTTGAGAGTTTTCGATTAGGCCTGAAGTCAACAATACATTTATCATCTTGATGAACCGAACATTACAGCATTTCTGACCAGCTGCCTCGGGTAAACTATGAGAACTGCTTTTGAGTCCCAAAATATACCATTCACAGCCGCCATAAATGTTGTCTTCCATTCTAAAATTCTTGTGTATGCCTGAAGCTTTCCGAACATTCGATAGACAGAGAGGGACACAACCTAATGGCTCTATTAGCAAACTCACAGAATGGGCGTTTATGTCAACATCAAAACGCCTTGGCCAGGCGACCTACTTTCTCGCTGACCTAATTTCTCTCCTGTGCCCAGTCCCTGCCATGGACAGAAATTTCCAACAGTTAGTTCCAGTAGGCAGTTTTTCGGCTCTTCGGCTGAAAGCTTTGTGTACGCACAGGTACGAGAAATTCCTGGGATCAGGGATTCTGGCCCGATCAGGAATTCTGGCCCGATTAAGTGCTTTAAGATGTTCCTCTTCCTAACAGCTGCACGTCCCGAATGTCCACTGCATGATTTACCGTTAAATAACCAAACCTACTGCTTGTTCTCGACTCCAAAAAATACTATTCAAAGGAGAACAACCATGAAGATCCCACATGAATTAACAGCGTACATGCTCCCACCAACACCTTCTCATGTATATTAGAACAAATAAGCCCTCGGTCACAAATATTAATTCAAAATTGACCAGGTTTCGACGCTACTATGAGCGTCGTCTTCAGAATTAGACTAACTGTTCTAAAACATATTAGTTATATAATGCAGTAATAAAATTAAAGTTTGTATTGACATGCTGCAACCCTTGTTCACAATACGAGCAGCCCTTAGCGGCTCGCCATCTCACTTACAACTGTTCATGACGTCGCCTTTCCGGCTTAGATCTTTTTTAATATGTGACTTGTAAGTACTGCATCTTTTTCCAGTCAGTACAAACCTTAATTTTATTAATGTATTGTATACCTAATATGTTTTAGAATAGTTAGTCTAATTCTGAAGACGACGCTCATAGTAGCGTCGAAACCTGGTCAATTTTGACTTAATAATTGTGAACAAGTGCTTATATGTTCTAATATAATTCTGACACGGTCACTTAACATTAGCAGCTATGTTCAAAGTTTTACCTTCTCATGTTGATAACAGCCTGTCCTCTCATACAAAATGAGGTGTGTGTGTGTGTGTGTGTGTGTGTGTGTGTGTGTGTGTGTGTGTGTGTCAATTCGTGACTTGGCGCCTGTAACCACGCGGCACACAAAATGATGTATGGGGTGTAATGCCAACATTAAAGAAAAGTACGCCAGCCGGCCGTTGTGGCCGAGCGGTTCTAGGCGCTTCAGTCCGGAACCGCGCTGCTGTTACGGCCGCAGGTTCGAATCCTGACTCGGGCACGTATGTGTGTGATGTTCTTAAGTTAGTTAGGTTTAAGTAGTGGACTGATGATCTCAGAAGTTAAGTGCCACAGTGGTTAGAGCCATTTTTTGAATAGTCCGTCCCTGGTAGCTGAGTGGTTACAAACCAGCCCGTGGTTCGATGGTCACGAGTTACAGACGGCTCAATTACAAGATTTTCTCGCGCTTACTGGCAATGCGGCTCCGAACAATGCTCCCTCATATCCTCTCGCCAGAGCAAACGACGCCTGGGGGACAGTTTAACATACAGACTGCCACAGGGGAATGCCGCGACTTAATTGCGATAGCGGCGGCCTGCAGACACCGTGCAGCGGTCGTCGCTATAGACTTCGACAGCGCCTTCGATAAAGTGCATCATCGTTTCCTGTTTTCGGTGGCAGCCCGAATGGGCATCCCCCCTCCGTTTCTCGACGTCATCCGGCGTCTTTACGACAGTGCCAGTTCACGTGTCCAAGTCAATGGACGTTTAGCAGGGCCGGTACCTATCTGTCGTTCGATACGGCAGGGGTGCCCCCTCTCTACCCTCCTGCATGCCATGGCCCTTGAGCCCCTTATTGGGGGCTTGACGACCAAGCTCTCTGGCCTCACCCAAGCCAACACACTTTTCGCTGTCGGGCATATGCTGATGACCTCCTCCTCCTCCTCATTCGCTCCGGCTCTGAGATTCGAGAAGTCCTCGAATTGATTACCCGTTATGGGGCTGCCGCTGGCAGTGCCATGAATGTCGCCAAATCTTCTGCAATGCACATTGGATGAGGCCTCCAGGAGGGTGAAGTGGCACCCCTGCCGCTTGTGCGGACTTTCCGGTACCTGGGCAATACCTTTACCGCCACGGTCACACGCACGGCGGCAACGAATTTCCGTCGCCTGTTACACGTCGTCCGCAACGACGTCCGCCAGAACCTCTTGCGCCGCCAGGACACACTTCAACGGGTTGCGTTAATTAACCTTTATGTGGCGTCAAAATTGGTTCACATCGCGCAAGTTCTCCCTCTGCCAACTGCAATTGGGCGCAACCTTCAGGCGGCTTTTGGCTATTATCTCACGGCTGGTTCAATGTTTAAAGTCCGTTATGAGACACTCACCCTGCCCCCACGGTATGGTGGCGTCGGGCTCGTAAATGTCCGTATGCGAGCTGCAGCCTTGTACATGAATACCATGAGAGAACAGTGGATGGGCCAGGGTACATCTCTAACACGCAGCTTGCTTGAGGTCCTCCTACCTGCTTCCCCCTCACCACCGGTGTCTGTCGGCCATATCGTGCCTCATTTGTCCCATATTTCGACCTTTTTCGTCGACTACAGTTATACACATACCAGTCTCCCAGATACACGCCCACCTAGGACTAAGTATTTTTACAGCCTGTTGCTGCACTGTGTTCCCCGGAATGTGATGGAGACCAAACATCCCTCCATCCAGTGGCCCATAGTGTGCACTACCGTCCACCGGCCCTTCCTCCCTACGCACGTCCGGGCACTGTGGTATCACGTAGTCAACAGGAAATTTGCCACGAAGCAGCGACTGCACAACATTGGCTTGTCAGAATCCCCTCTTTGTCTCCTTCGTCAGCGACTGATGAACACCGTCTGACATGCGCCTCGTCGCAAGATGTATGGCGCTTCGTGCAGCAAATCATTGCCTGTTATGTCCGGGTGCCACCAGACACAATCAAACCTCGAGTGTTTCTATACCCGGAGGAGCGACATTTTCCCGCCGCCAAATGCCATGCTATTACGTGGGTCAAAGGGTGGGCGGTCGCTTATCTCTTTCATGAGGGACCTAGATCCCGCCTCGACTTCTGGACCTATTTACGAACAGCAAATGCAGCTCTCGAAAACGCGCCACGTTACCGAAAATTACTTGCTAACTATCTTCGAGCGGTCTTTGTTAGACCTCCACTGAGTTGGGGGGTGCCTGGCTCAGAGGGCACCCACCCCTCCTCCCCCGGCGGTGTCTGAGTTTCAACCGCCTACGATCTATTCTACGTCTGACCGCCGCGGATGGGAGAGCGAGTCGCGGATTGCGCGGATTTTATTTCTTTTTGCATTTCCCTTTTCCTTTCTTTTTCTTTACCCTGAATTTACATTTCTTTTCTCTTTCGCCGGTGTGTTCACGTATGTTCATGATGTTAGTGAATATTACAAAAACACGTGCAAATAAATAAATAACGACGCCTTCCGCTACTGTTGACTCCTGAGTCTCCCACTTCCCTAAGCACCACAGGCTCGGTCGTGGTGAGGAGGACACTGTGGCCAGGCCTCGGGTTTCGACCCCTGCCCACTTAGCCCCCCGAGACCCCACCGGTCCACTACAAAAGAATAAAAAAAAGGAAAAAAAAGTGGTCAGCGCGACGGAATGTCATACCTAACGGCCCGGGTTCGATTCCCGGCTGGCTCGAAGATTTTCTCCGCTCAGGGACTGCGTACTGTGTTGTCCTTATCATCATCATTTCATCCCCATCGCCACGCAAGTCGCCGAAGTGGCGTCAAATCGAAAGACCTGCACCAGGCGAACGGTCTACCCGACGGGAGGCCCTTAGCCACACGCCATTTCCATTTCCATTAAAGATTAGCCTTGAATATGAAAATAACTGAGAGAGTTACTTGTCTTCTCTCAACATTATACACAGGGTTCGGTCAGGAGGACACTCACAGACGTGGTAGTTTCAGATGTCCAAAGTTTAAAAAAAAAATTAAAATAAAATAAATAAATGTCGAAGATGTGCAAGGGAGGAGGATGTACACCACGCTGGGCAAGAGATTAATGTGACTTTCGTGCTGTAATGTCTCTTGCAGCGGTCTCTCCGCGATATTTTCAGAAATTTTATAAATTACACTCCTGGAAATTGAAATAAGAACACCGTGAATTCATTGTCCCAGGAAGGGGAAACTTTATTGACACATTCCTGTGGTCAGATACATCACATGATCACACTGACAGAACCACAGGCACATAGACACAGGCAACAGAGCATTCACAATGTCGGCACTAGTACAGTGTATATCCACCTTTCGCAGCAATGCAGGCTGCTATTCTCCCATGGAGACGATCGTACAGATGCTGGATGTAGTCCTGTGGAACGGCTTGCCATGCCATTTCCGCCTGGCGCCTCAGTTGGACCAGCGTTCGTGCTGGACGTGCAGACCGCGTGAGACGACGCTTCATCCAGTCCCAAACATGCTCAATGGGGGACAGATCCGGAGATCTTGCTGGCCAGGGTAGTTGACTTACACCTTCTAGAGCACGTTGGGTGGCACGGGATACATGCGGACGTGCATTGTCCTGTTGGAACAGCAAGTTCCCTTGCCGGTCTAGGAATGGTAGAACGATGGGTTCGATGACGGTTTGGATGTACCGTGCACTATTCAGTGTCCCCTCGACGATCACCAGTGGTGTACGGCCAGTGTAGGAGATCGCTCCCCACACCATGATGCCGGGTGTTGGTCCTGTGTGCCTCGGTCGTATGCAGTCCTGATTGTGGCGCTCACCTGCACGGCGCCAAACACGCATACGACCATCATTGGCACCAAGGCAGAAGCGACTCTCATCGCTGAAGACGACACGTCTCCATTCGTCCCTCCATTCACGCCTGTCGCGACACCACTGGAGGCGGGCTGCACGATGTTGGGGCGTGAGCGGAAGACGGCCTAACGGTGTGCGGGACCGTAGCCCAGCTTCATGGAGACGGTTGCGAATGGTCCTCGCCGATACCCCAGGAGCAACAGTGTCCCTAATTTGCTGGGAAGTGGCGGTGCGGTCCCCTACAGCACTGCGTAGGATCCTACGGTCTTGGCGTGCATCCGTGCGTCGCTGCGGTCCGGTCCCAGGTCGACGGACACGTGCACCTTCCGCCGACCACTGGCGACAACATCGGTGTACTGTGGAGACCTCACGCCCCACGTGTTGAGCAATTCGGCGGTACGTCCACCCGGCCTCCCGCATGCCCACTATACGCCCTCGCTCAAAGTCCGTCAACTGCACATACGGTTCACGTCCACGCTGTCGCGGCATGCTACCAGTGTTAAAGACTGCGATGGAGCTCCGTATGCCACGGCAAACTGGCTGACACTGACGGCGGCGGTGCACAAATGCTGCGCAGCTAGCGCCATTCGACGGCCAACACCGCGGTTCCTGGTGTGTCCGCTGTGCCGTGCGTGTGATCATTGCTTGTACAGCCCTCTCGCAGTGTCCGGAGCAAGTATGGTGGGTCTGACACACCGGTGTCAATGTGTTCTTTTTGCCATTTCCAGGAGTGTATGTAACTCGGTACATATCTCGAAATATCTCTTCTTATCTTACCGATTATAAATGCAAAGTAGTTTCAAGCCCAATTATTCCTTGGAGCGTCCATTTACTCCATGGAATAGCTTCTCTGCTATCTATGTTTTATAAAGAGAATGAAGGGACTTCTTGCCGATTAGTCGTGAAAGAAGGAGGATGTATATGTATGTATCGTTGAGCTAGTCGCCATGTTGATGAAATTCTGTATGAGAAGGAATTTAATACATGAACTAAACTAAAGTAAGTGTGTTCGCGTATTATTTAACTGATTATTATTGACAGTGTCTGCTTACTACGCTGTGTTGCACGGGATCAGTGGGGAACGTCTGATTTACACTGGACGAACCTGCCGTTTTCTATGCTCAAGATATCCAGTTACTTCAAATAAATAGGCTAACACGGTCTTACCAGCAGATCTCCGGTCTTCCCCATGTGATCACCGAAAGTTAATAATTATTACAAATGTTTCCAGGAGATCGACTGACAATTTTCGTCGCACCGAGACTTCGAAATGGCTTCACTGCCTTATGGAATTTAAGTTAAGCTCAATTTAATCAGGATAGAACAGTATTGAACTGTGTGAATGTGATAAGCCTGCTTTGTGAATGAAAATTCCCTTAAAATACGCATGTTTTTACTATCCTGATCAGTGAAGCTAAATCAGGCCGGTGTGAGAGAGATTTTTAAATTTTAGAGCCCACAAAAAAAAACAATATTAAAGTGTCGTCCCGACGTGGTTACAGAAATTACAGAAACGTGAACTAACGCAGTATTATTGCCAAATGTGTGCAAACTGGACCGACATGCTATTACTCTTGTCTTAGCTGCTGAAGACAAACACCGGTAGACATCCATTAGAGAATGAAGAATGTGTATGAGGCAGCATGTGTGTCGTAAACATCCGTTATGGAATGGTGTGCCAAGTTCTGCGCATAATGCACGCCCCCGTATCGCAAATGTTGTATCGCAGAGGCTACCCCAGCTCAAGTGAGGGACGGACGAGCACGCGGCCTGCAGCCCTGATCTCCTCGGTCCCTTAACAAAAGAGTTGAAGGTTCGACAGTTAGTGTAGAGTGAGCACGTGCAGCAGACAGTTACAGACTTCGTCACGCGGCAGGGCATGGTGGTTTACCAAACGGGTATCTTCAGCCTGCTGCATCGGCGGGACGATTGCTTCAATAAACGGGGCGATTTTGGCTGATTGCCATACCCATTCTGGACTGCATGATTTATTTTTTTTTGGTCATCAGTCTACTGACTGGTTTGATGCGGCCCGCCACGAATTCCTTTCCTGTGCTAACCTCTTCATCTCAGAGTAGCACTTGCAACCTACGTCCTCAATTATTTGCTTGACGTATTCCAATCTCTGTCTTCCTCTACAGTTTTTGCCCTCTACAGCTCCCTCTAGTACCATGGAAGTCATTCCCTCATGTCTTAGCAGATGTCCTATCATCCTGTCCCTTCTCCTTATCAGTGTTTTCCACATATTCCTTTCCTCTCCGATTCTGCGTAGAACCTCCTCATTCCTTACCTTATCAGTCCACCTAATTCTCCACATTCGTCTATAGCACCACATCTCAAATGCTTCGATTCTCTTCTGTTCCGGTTTTCCCACAGTCCATGTTTCACTACTGTACTCCAGACGTACATCCTCAGAAATTTCTTCCTCAAATTAAGGCCGGTATTTGATATTAGTAGACTTCTCTTGGCCAGAAATGCCTTTTTTGCCATAGCGAGTCTGCTTTTGATGTCCTCCTTGCTCCGTCTGTCACTGGTTATTTTACTGCCTAGGTAGCAGAATTCCTTAACTTCATTGACTTCGTGACCATCAATCCTGATGTTAAGTTTCTCGCTGTTCTCATTTCTACTACTTCTCATTACCTTCGTCTTTCTCCGATTTACTCTCAAACCATACTGTGTACTCATTAGACTGTTCATTCCGTTCAGCAGATCATTTAATTCTTCTTCACTTTCACTCAGGATAGCAATGTCATCAGCGAATCGTATCATTGATATCCTTTCACCTTGTATTTTAATTCCACTCCTGAACCTTTCTTTTATTTCCATCATTGCTTCCTCGATGTACAGATTGAAGAGTAGGGGTGAAAGGCTACAGCCTTGTCTTACACCCTTCTTAATACGAGCACTTCGTTCTTGATCGTCCACTCTTATTATTCCCTCTTGGTTGTTGTACATACTGTATATGACCCGTCTCTCCCTTTAGCTTACCCCTACTTTTTTCAGAATCTCGAACATCTTGCACCATTTTATATTGTCGAACGCTTTTTCCAGGTCGACAAATTCTACGAAAGTGTCTTGATTTTTCTTTAGCCTTGCTTCCATTATTAGCCGTAACGTCAGAATTGCCTCTCTCGTCCCTTTACTGGTCCTAAAGCGAAACTGATCGTCATCTAGCCTAGCGCATTCTCAATTTTCTTTTCCATTCTTCTGTATATTATTCTTGTAAGCAGCTTCGATGCATGAGCTGTTAAGCTGATTGTGCGATAATTCTCGAACTTGTCAGCTCACTGCATGATATTGCAACGGAAACCAAGCATCGATGCACATATGGCCGCTCGCTGATTTTTGTGATTTTGGCTCAGAGGGCCTTTTTGATCTTGCTCATTGCACGCAAACATTGCACGGTGGTGAAAGGATCACAGTTCATCACATTTGCCATTTCTCGAGTACACTGATGTGTATCATTGTGGATTAATGCGGGTAAACGATCTTTATCAAACCCGGAAAGTCTTCCTGAACGTGGAGAGTCACTAACGTCAAAACGACCGTCATTCAAACGAGAAAGCCATTTTCTTGTCGTGCTCCGTCCAGTGGCGTTATCCCCGTATACGGCGCAAATTTTTGTGGCTTCCTCCGCTGTTGCCGCCGCTCTTTTGAATTAAAACAGAATATGTCGGAAAAGTTCCGATTTCGCCACTCGGTGCAAGCCCCGTTCACGAAAATCGTGGCCACACCATAACACCACCGCTTCCGAATTTTAGTGTTGGCACAAGACACACTGGCAGACGACGTTCACTGGACTTTCGCCAAACCCACATTCTGCCGTCGGATCGCTGCATTGTGTACGGTGATTCGTCACTCCACACAACATTTTTCCACCGTTCAGTCGTCCAATTTTTATGTTCGTTACACCAAGCGAGGCGTCGTTTGGCATTTACCGGTGTGATATGTGGCTTACGAGCAGCCGCTCGAACAAGAAATCCAAGTTTTCTCACCTCCCGCCTAACTGTCATAGAACTTGCAATGGATTCTGAAGCAGTATGAAATTCCTGTGTGATGATCTGGATAGATGTCTGCCTATTAGACATTACGACCCTCTTCAACTGTCATACTACTTGCAATGGATTCTGATGCGTCGCAGCTCGTGGTCGTGCGGTAGCGTTCTCGCTTTCCACGCCCGGGTTCCCGGGTTCGATTCCCGGCGGGGTCAGGGATTTTCTCTGCCTCGTGATGACTGGGTGTTGTGTGCTGTTCTTAGGTTGGTTAGGTTTAAGTAGTTCTAAGTTGTAGGGGACTGATGGCCATAGCTGTTAAGTCCCATAGTGCTCAGAGCCATTTTATTTTTGATTCTGATGCAGTATGCAATTCCTGTATGATGGTCTGGATAGATATATGCCTATTACTCGTTACGACCCTCTTCAGCTGTCGGCGATCTCTGTCAGTCAACAGACGAAGTCGGCCTGTATGTTTTCTTATTTTTTTTCCTTGCTGTACGTGTCCGTTCACTATCACATCGGAAACAGTGGACCTAGGGATGTTTAGGAGTGTGGAAATCTCGCATACAGACGTATGACACAAGTGACACCCAATCACCTGACCTCCCTGGAAGTCCGTGAGTTCCGCGGAGCGTCCCATTCTGCTCTCTCACGATGTCTAATGATTAGTGAGTTCGCTGATATGGAGCACATGGCAGAAGGTGGCAGCACCATGCACCTAATATGAAAAAAAGTATGTTACTGGGTCGTGGCCCGATACTTTTGATCACGCAGTGTAGTTGGTGCAGCTGCGGTAAGCACTGTCTCCAGATGGCGCAGTGTTCTAGTAAGCGGGAAATCTCAGGGTAGAGTCTCTGTGTGGCGTACATTTTCATTCGTCGCCGCCGATCCTGCATAAAGTGCCGATGCAGCTGATATTTTCTTTCTGACCTCTCCACCCTCAATTGATATTAAACGGTATCTTCCAACAACATAGAGCGGGACGAGGCGTTGCCCCTGCTGTGCTGACGTACGGAGGGTGTTGGCTTGGTGAGGATGTTCTCCATATTTGTCACTCACTAAGCCCAGCGTTGATCACAGAAAGTCACACTACGGTTGGTTACTTCTGACATACACTCTGATCAGCTAGAACATTATCACCACTGCCCTACTAACGATATAAATGTCCGCAGCTCGTGGTCGTGCGGTAGCGTTCTCGCTTCCCGCGCCCGTGTTCTCGGGTTCGATTCCCGGCGGGGTCAATGATTTTCTCTGCCTCGTGATGACTGGGTTTGTGTGATGTCCTTAGGTTAGTTAGGTGTAAGTAGTTCTAAGTTCTAGGGGACTGATGACCATAGATGTTAAGTCCCATAGTGTTCAGAGCCATTTGAACCATTCGATATAAACCCGCCGAAGTGAAGCAGCGTCTCCTGGCGACGAAAGGCTGCTGGCCACACACGCGCAAAGTGCATGCAGTACCTGCGAGTGTGCCGTTCGTGTGTGGGAGGGGCGCACGTTCTAGCTGAGTTTGACCGAGCGCATGTGGTGGTAGCCTGGCGGCTGGGCACAAGCATTTTGGAAGCCGCACGACTCGTCACGTGTTCGAGTAGTACTGCAGTGAGTGTCTTCAACACGTGGCGAAACTAAGGTGAAACCGAGTGCAGCCGTCGTGGGGCTGGACTGCCAACTGTCATTACATATGTCGGACGTCCAAGCTTGACCGACTGGTAAAACAGCACAGTGGTGGAACTATCATCTGGAGTTAATGCTGGACACAGTGCAAACGTGTCTCAACACACAGTCCACCGGACACTCCTATAGTTGGGCCTCCGCGACCGACGACCCATGCGTCTGCCAACATGAACGCCACGACATCGGCAACTGCGACAGAAATGGGGGAGTGGACGTTGGAGGACCGGTAGAGCGTTGCATGGGCTGATGTATCCTGGTATCTTCTTCATCCTTCCCTTCAGAGGAACAGCTCCTTGACACCTGTAGTGCGAGACGGAGACAAGCTGGCGGCGACTCCATTGTGCGTTGCATGGGCTGATGAATCCCGGTATCTTCTTCATCCTTCCCTTCAGAGGAACAGCTCCTTGACACCTGTAGTGCGAGACGGAGACAAGCTGGCGGCGACTCCATTGTGCGTTGCATGGGCTGATGAATCCCGGTATCTTCTTCATCCTTCCCTTCAGAGGAACAGCTCCTTGACACCTGTAGTGCGAGACGGAGACAAGCTGGCGGCGACTCCATTGTGCGTTGCATGGGCTGATGAATCCCGGTATCTTCTTCATCCTTCCCTTCAGAGGAACAGCTCCTTGACACCTGTAGTGCGAGACGGAGACAAGCTGGCGGCGACTCCATTGTGCGTTGCATGGGCTGATGAATCCCGGTATCTTCTTCATCCTTCCCTTCAGAGGAACAGCTCCTTGACACCTGTAGTGCGAGACGGAGACAAGCTGGCGGCGACTCCATTGTGCGTTGCATGGGCTGATGAATCCCGGTATCTTCTTCATCCTTCCCTTCAGAGGAACAGCTCCTTGACACCTGTAGTGCGAGACGGAGACAAGCTGGCGGCGACTCCATTGTGCGTTGCATGGGCTGATGAATCCCGGTATCTTCTTCATCCTTCCCTTCAGAGGAACAGCTCCTTGACACCTGTAGTGCGAGACGGAGACAAGCTGGCGGCGACTCCATTGTGCGTTGCATGGGCTGATGAATCCCGGTATCTTCTTCATCCTTCCCTTCAGAGGAACAGCTCCTTGACACCTGTAGTGCGAGACGGAGACAAGCTGGCGGCGACTCCATTGTGCGTTGCATGGGCTGATGAATCCCGGTATCTTCTTCATCCTTCCCTTCAGAGGAACAGCTCCTTGACACCTGTAGTGCGAGACGGAGACAAGCTGGCGGCGACTCCATTGTGCGTTGCATGGGCTGATGAATCCCGGTATCTTCTTCATCCTTCCCTTCAGAGGAACAGCTCCTTGACACCTGTAGTGCGAGACGGAGACAAGCTGGCGGCGACTCCATTGTGCGTTGCATGGGCTGATGAATCCCGGTATCTTCTTCATCCTTCCCTTCAGAGGAACAGCTCCTTGACACCTGTAGTGCGAGACGGAGACAAGCTGGCGGCGACTCCATTGTGCGTTGCATGGGCTGATGAATCCCGGTATCTTCTTCATCCTTCCCTTCAGAGGAACAGCTCCTTGACACCTGTAGTGCGAGACGGAGACAAGCTGGCGGCGACTCCATTGTGCGTTGCATGGGCTGATGAATCCCGGTATCTTCTTCATCCTTCCCTTCAGAGGAACAGCTCCTTGACACCTGTAGTGCGAGACGGAGACAAGCTGGCGGCGACTCCATTGTGCGTTGCATGGGCTGATGAATCCCGGTATCTTCTTCATCCTTCCCTTCAGAGGAACAGCTCCTTGACACCTGTAGTGCGAGACGGAGACAAGCTGGCGGCGACTCCATTGTGCGTTGCATGGGCTGATGAATCCCGGTATCTTCTTCATCCTTCCCTTCAGAGGAACAGCTCCTTGACACCTGTAGTGCGAGACGGAGACAAGCTGGCGGCGACTCCATTGTGCGTTGCATGGGCTGATGAATCCCGGTATCTTCTTCATCCTTCCCTTCAGAGGAACAGCTCCTTGACACCTGTAGTGCGAGACGGAGACAAGCTGGCGGCGACTCCATTGTGCGTTGCATGGGCTGATGAATCCCGGTATCTTCTTCATCCTTCCCTTCAGAGGAACAGCTCCTTGACACCTGTAGTGCGAGACGGAGACAAGCTGGCGGCGACTCCATTGTGCGTTGCATGGGCTGATGAATCCCGGTATCTTCTTCATCCTTCCCTTCAGAGGAACAGCTCCTTGACACCTGTAGTGCGAGACGGAGACAAGCTGGCGGCGACTCCATTGTGCGTTGCATGGGCTGATGAATCCCGGTATCTTCTTCATCCTTCCCTTCAGAGGAACAGCTCCTTGACACCTGTAGTGCGAGACGGAGACAAGCTGGCGGCGACTCCATTGTGCGTTGCATGGGCTGATGAATCCCGGTATCTTCTTCATCCTTCCCTTCAGAGGAACAGCTCCTTGACACCTGTAGTGCGAGACGGAGACAAGCTGGCGGCGACTCCATTGTGCGTTGCATGGGCTGATGAATCCCGGTATCTTCTTCATCCTTCCCTTCAGAGGAACAGCTCCTTGACACCTGTAGTGCGAGACGGAGACAAGCTGGCGGCGACTCCATTGTGCGTTGCATGGGCTGATGAATCCCGGTATCTTCTTCATCCTTCCCTTCAGAGGAACAGCTCCTTGACACCTGTAGTGCGAGACGGAGACAAGCTGGCGGCGACTCCATTGTGCGTTGCATGGGCTGATGAATCCCGGTATCTTCTTCATCCTTCCCTTCAGAGGAACAGCTCCTTGACACCTGTAGTGCGAGACGGAGACAAGCTGGCGGCGACTCCATTGTGCGTTGCATGGGCTGATGAATCCCGGTATCTTCTTCATCCTTCCCTTCAGAGGAACAGCTCCTTGACACCTGTAGTGCGAGACGGAGACAAGCTGGCGGCGACTCCATTGTGCGTTGCATGGGCTGATGAATCCCGGTATCTTCTTCATCCTTCCCTTCAGAGGAACAGCTCCTTGACACCTGTAGTGCGAGACGGAGACAAGCTGGTGGCGACTCCATTGTGCGTTGCATGGGCTGATGAATCCCGGTATCTTCTTCATCCTTCCCTTCAGAGGAACAGCTCCTTGACAGCTGTAGTGCGAGATGGAGACAAGCTGGCGGCGACTCCATTGTGCGTTGCATGGGCTGATGAATCCCGGTATCTTCTTCATCCTTCCCTTCAGAGGAACAGCTCCTTGACACCTGTAGTGGGAGACGGAGACAAGCTGGCGGCAACTCCATTGTGCGTTGCATGGGCTGATGAATCCCGGTATCTTCTTCATCCTTCCCTTCAGAGGAACAGCTCCTTGACACCTGTAGTGCGAGACGGAGACAAGCTGGCGGCGACTCCATTGTGCGTTGCATGGGCTGATGAATCCCGGTATCTTCTTCATCCTTCCCTTCAGAGGAACAGCTCCTTGACACCTGTAGTGCGAGACGGAGACAAGCTGGCGGCGACTCCATTGTGCGTTGCATGGGCTGATGAATCCCGGTATCTTCTTCATCCTTCCCTTCAGAGGAACAGCTCCTTGACACCTGTAGTGCGAGACGGAGACAAGCTGGCGGCGACTCCATTGTGCGTTGCATGGGCTGATGAATCCCGGTATCTTCTTCATCCTTCCCTTCAGAGGAACAGCTCCTTGACACCTGTAGTGCGAGACGGAGACAAGCTGGCGGCGACTCCATTGTGCGTTGCATGGGCTGATGAATCCCGGTATCTTCTTCATCCTTCCCTTCAGAGGAACAGCTCCTTGACACCTGTAGTGCGAGACGGAGACAAGCTGGCGGCGACTCCATTGTGCGTTGCATGGGCTGATGAATCCCGGTATCTTCTTCATCCTTCCCTTCAGAGGAACAGCTCCTTGACAGCTGTAGTGCGAGACGGAGGCAAGCTGGCGGCGACTCCATTGTGCGTAGCATGGGCTGATGAATCCCGGTATCTTCTTCATCCTTCCCTTCAGAGGAACAGCTCCTTGACACCTGTAGTGCGAGACGGAGACAAGCTGGTGGCGACTCCATTGTGCGTTGCATGGGCTGATGAATCCCGGTATCTTCTTCATCCTTCCCTTCAGAGGAACAGCTCCTTGACAGCTGTAGTGCGAGACGGAGACAAGCTGGCGGCGACTCCATTGTGCGTTGCATGGGCTGATGAATCCCGGTATCTTCTTCATCCTTCCCTTCAGAGGAACAGCTCCTTGACACCTGTAGTGGGAGACGGAGACAAGCTGGCGGCGACTCCATTGTGCGTTGCATGGGCTGATGAATCCCGGTATCTTCTTCATCCTTCCCTTCAGAGGAACAGCTCCTTGACACCTGTAGTGCGAGACGGAGACAAGCTGGCGGCGACTCCATTGTGCGTTGCATGGGCTGATGAATCCCGGTATCTTCTTCATCCTTCCCTTCAGAGGAACAGCTCCTTGACACCTGTAGTGCGAGACGGAGACAAGCTGGCGGCGACTCCATTGTGCGTTGCATGGGCTGATGAATCCCGGTATCTTCTTCATCCTTCCCTTCAGAGGAACAGCTCCTTGACACCTGTAGTGCGAGACGGAGACAAGCTGGCGGCGACTCCATTGTGCGTTGCATGGGCTGATGAATCCCGGTATCTTCTCCATCCTTCCCTTCAGAGGAACAGCTCCTTGACACCTGTAGTGCGAGACGGAGACAAGCTGGCGGCGACTCCATTGTGCGTTGCATGGGCTGATGAATCCCGGTATCTTCTTCATCCTTCCCTTCAGAGGAACAGCTCCTTGACACCTGTAGTGCGAGACGGAGACAAGCTGGCGGCGACTCCATTGTGCGTTGCATGGGCTGATGAATCCCGGTATCTTCTTCATCCTTCCCTTCAGAGGAACAGCTCCTTGACTCCTTGACACCTGTAGTGCGAGACGGAGACAAGCTGGCGGCGACTCCATTGTGCGTTGCATGGGCTGATGAATCCCGGTATCTTCTTCATCCTTCCCTTCAGAGGAACAGCTCCTTGACAACTGTAGTGCGAGACGGAGACAAGCTGGCGGCGACTCCATTGTGCGTTGCATGGGCTGATGAATCCCGGTATCTTCTTCATCCTTCCCTTCAGAGGAACAGCTCCTTGACACCTGTAGTGCGAGACGGAGACAAGCTGGCGGCGACTCCATTGTGCGTTGCATGGGCTGATGAATCCCGGTATCTTCTTCATCCTTCCCTTCAGAGGAACAGCTCCTTGACACCTGTAGTGCGAGACGGAGACAAGCTGGCGGCGACTCCATTGTGCGTTGCATGGGCTGATGAATCCCGGTATCTTCTTCATCCTTCCCTTCAGAGGAACAGCTCCTTGACACCTGTAGTGCGAGACGGAGACAAGCTGGCGGCGACTCCATTGTGCGTTGCATGGGCTGATGAATCCCGGTATCTTCTTCATCCTTCCCTTCAGAGGAACAGCTCCTTGACACCTGTAGTGCGAGACGGAGACAAGCTGGCGGCGACTCCATTGTGCGTTGCATGGGCTGATGAATCCCGGTATCTTCTTCATCCTTCCCTTCAGAGGAACAGCTCCTTGACACCTGTAGTGCTAGACGGAGACAAGCTGGCGGCGACTCCATTGTGCGTTGCATGGGCTGATGAATCCCGGTATCTTCTTCATCCTTCCCTTCAGAGGAACAGCTCCTTGACAGCTGTAGTGCGAGACGGATACAAGCTGGCGGCGACTCCATTGTGCGTTGCATGGGCTGATGAATCCCGGTATCTTCTTCATCCTTCCCTTCAGAGGAACAGCTCCTTGACACCTGTAGTGCGAGACGGAGACAAGCTGGCGGCGACTCCATTGTGCATTGCATGGGCTGATGAATCCCGGTATCTTCTTCATCCTTCCCTTCAGAGGAACAGCTCCTTGACACCTGTAGTGCGAGATGGAGACAAGCTGGCGGCGACTCCATTGTGCGTTGCATGGGCTGATGAATCCCGGTATCTTCTTCATCCTTCCCTTCAGAGGAACAGCTCCTTGACACCTGTAGTGCGAGACGGAGACAAGCTGGCGGCGACTCCATTGTGCGTTGCATGGGCTGATGAATCCCGGTATCTTCTTCATCCTTCCCTTCAGAGGAACAGCTCCTTGACACCTGTAGTGCGAGACGGAGACAAGCTGGCGGCGACTCCATTGTGCGTTGCATGGGCTGATGAATCCCGGTATCTTCTTCATCCTTCCCTTCAGAGGAACAGCTCCTTGACACCTGTAGTGCGAGACGGAGACAAGCTGGCGGCGACTCCATTGTGCGTAGCATGGGCTGATGAATCCCGGTATCTTCTTCATCCTTCCCTTCAGAGGAACAGCTCCTTGACACCTGTAGTGCGAGACGGAGACAAGCTGGCGGCGACTCCATTGTGCGTTGCATGGGCTGATGAATCCCGGTATCTTCTTCATCCTTCCCTTCAGAGGAACAGCTCCTTGACACCTGTAGTGCGAGACGGAGACAAGCTGGCGGCGACTCCATTGTGCGTTGCATGGGCTGATGAATCCCGGTATCTTCTTCATCCTTCCCTTCAGAGGAACAGCTCCTTGACACCTGTAGTGCGAGACGGAGACAAGCTGGCGGCGACTCCATTGTGCGTTGCATGGGCTGATGAATCCCGGTATCTTCTTCATCCTTCCCTTCAGAGGAACAGCTCCTTGACACCTGTAGTGCGAGATGGAGACAAGCTGGCGGCGACTCCATTGTGCGTTGCATGGGCTGATGAATCCCGGTATCTTCTTCATCCTTCCCTTCAGAGGAACAGCTCCTTGACACCTGTAGTGCGAGACGGAGACAAGCTGGCGGCGACTCCATTGTGCGTTGCATGGGCTGATGAATCCTGGTATCTTCTTCATCCTTCCTTTCAGAGGAACAGCTCCTTGACACCTGTAGTGCGAGACGGAGACAAGCTGGCGGCGACTCCATTGTGCGTTGCATGGGCTGATGAATCCCGGTATCTTCTTCATCCTTCCCTTCAGAGGAACAGCTCCTTGACACCTGTAGTGCGAGACGGAGACAAGCTGGCGGCGACTCCATTGTGCGTTGCATGGGCTGATGAATCCCGGTATCTTCTTCATCCTTCCCTTCAGAGGAACAGCTCCTTGACACCTGTAGTGCGAGACGGAGACAAGCTGGCGGCGACTCCATTGTGCGTTGCATGGGCTGATGAATCCCGGTATCTTCTTCATCCTTCCCTTCAGAGGAACAGCTCCTTGACACCTGTAGTGCGAGACGGAGACAAGCTGGCGGCGACTCCATTGTGCGTTGCATGGGCTGATGAATCCCGGTATCTTCTTCATCCTTCCCTTCAGAGGAACAGCTCCTTGACACCTGTAGTGCGAGACAGAGACAAGCTCGCGGCGACTCCATTGTGCGTTGCATGGGCTGATGAATCCCGGTATCTTCTTCATCCTTCCCTTCAGAGGAACAGCTCCTTGACACCTGTAGTGCGAGACGGAGACAAGCTGGCGGCGACTCCATTGTGCGTTGCATGGGCTGATGAATCCCGGTATCTTCTTCATCCTTCCCTTCAGAGGAACAGCTCCTTGACACCTGTAGTGCGAGACGGAGACAAGCTGGCGGCGACTCCATTGTGCGTTGCATGGGCTGATGAATCCCAGTATCTTCTTCATCCTTCCCTTCAGAGGAACAGCTCCTTGACACCTGTAGTGCGAGACGGAGACAAGCTGGCGGCGACTCCATTGTGCGTTGCATGGGCTGATGAATCCCGGTATCTTCTTCATCCTTCCCTTCAGAGGAACAGCTCCTTGACACCTGTAGTGCGAGACGGAGACAAGCTGGCGGCGACTCCATTGTGCGTTGCATGGGCTGATGAATCCCGGTATCTTCTTCATCCTTCCCTTCAGAGGAACAGCTCCTTGACACCTGTAGTGCGAGACGGAGACAAGCTGGCGGCGACTCCATTGTGCGTTGCATGGGCTGATGAATCCCGGTATCTTCTTCATCCTTCCCTTCAGAGGAACAGCTCCTTGACACCTGTAGTGCGAGACGGAGACAAGCTGGCGGCGACTCCATTGTGCGTTGCATGGGCTGATGAATCCCGGTATCTTCTTCAGCCTTCCCTTCAGAGGAACAGCTCCTTGACACCTGTAGTGCGAGACGGAGACAAGCTGGCGGCGACTCCATTGTGCGTTGCATGGGCTGATGAATCCCGGTATCTTCTTCATCCTTCCCTTCAGAGGAACAGCTCCTTGACACCTGTAGTGCGAGACGGAGACAAGCTGGCGGCGACTCCATTGTGCGTTGCATGGGCTGATGAATCCCGGTATCTTCTTCATCCTTCCCTTCAGAGGAACAGCTCCTTGACACCTGTAGTGCGAGACGGAGACAAGCTGGCGGCGACTCCATTGTGCGTTGCATGGGCTGATGAATCCCGGTATCTTCTTCATCCTTCCCTTCAGAGGAACAGCTCCTTGACACCTGTAGTGCGAGACGGAGACAAGCTGGCGGCGACTCCATTGTGCGTTGCATGGGCTGATGAATCCCGGTATCTTCTTCATCCTTCCCTTCAGAGGAACAGCTCCTTGACACCTGTAGTGCGAGACGGAGACAAGCTGGCGGCGACTCCATTGTGCGTTGCATGGGCTGATGAATCCCGGTATCTTCTTCATCCTTCCCTTCAGAGGAACAGCTCCTTGACACCTGGAGTGCGAGACGGAGACAAGCTGGCGGCGACTCCATTATGCTTTGGGGGAACGTTCAGTGGGTATCCATGCTTCCAAAGGAGCTCGTGCAAGGCACCAGGACTGTCAAGGAGTGTGGTACACTGGTTGCAGACTGCGTACAACCCCTAACGACGATCATGTTTCTCGACAGCAGTGGCATTTTTCAACAAGATAATGCGCCATACCACAAGGCCAGGAATGTGATGCAGCGGTTCTAGGGACACACTGCCGATTTCTAATTGATGTCCTGGCTCCGCAACTTGCCAGATCAGAACCCAATCGACCACATCTGGAATGTGATTGGACGTTGCGTCGGAGCTCAGCACAACTGGCGGGAATTAGGTGTGTGCAGATGTGGTGTCATCCCCCTCTAAAGAACTACCAAGGCCTCATTGCTTCGATGCCCAGGGGTGACGCCCCTGTTAACCAAACCGAAAGTATGGCTCTTAGGTAGCTGGTCATGATCTTCTGGCTGATCAGTGTATCTGTGGAAAATTCCTCTAACGCTTATACCCTACTGACCATTAAAATTGCTACACCACGAAGATGACGTGCTACAGACGGGAAATTTAACCGACAGGAAGAAGATGCTGTGATATGCAAATGATTAACTTTTCAGAGCATTCACACAAGGTTGGCGCTGTGGCGACACCTACAACGTGCTGACATGAGGATAGTTTCCAACCGATTTCTCATACACAAACAGCAGTTGACGGGTGTTGCCTGGTCAAACGTTGTTGTAATGCCTCGTGTAAGGAGGAGAAATGCGTATCATCAGGTTTCCGACTTTGATAAAGGTCGGATTTCAGCCTATCCCAAATGCGGTTTATTGTAACGCGACATTACTGCTCGCGTTGGTCGAGATGCAATGACTGTTAGGAGAATATGGAATCAGTGGGTTCACGAGGGCAATAGGCCGTGCTGGATCCCGACGGCCTCGTATCACTAGTAGTCGAGATGACAGGCATCTTATCCGGATGGCTGCAACGGATCGTGCAGACACGTCTCGATCCCTGAGTCAACAGATGGGGACGTTTGCAAGACAACAACCATCTGCACGAACAGTTCGACGACGTTTGCAGCAGCATGGACTATCAGCTCGGAGACCATGCCTGCGGTTATCCTTGACGCTGCATCAGAGACAGGAGCGCCTGCGATGGTGTATAATAAACCTCGTGTAAGGAGGAGAAATGCGTATCATCAGGTTTCCGACTTTGATAAAGGTCGGATTTCAGCCTATCCCAAATGCGGTTTATTGTAACGCGACATTACTGCTCGCGTTGGTCGAGATGCAATGACTGTTAGGAGAATATGGAATCAGTGGGTTCACGAGGGCAATAGGCCGTGCTGGATCCCGACGGCCTCGTATCACTAGTAGTCGAGATGACAGGCATCTTATCCGGATGGCTGCAACGGATCGTGCAGACACGTCTCGATCCCTGAGTCAACAGATGGGGACGTTTGCAAGACAACAACCATCTGCACAAAAAGTTCGACGACGTTTGCAGCAGCATGGACTATCAGCTCGGAGACCATGCCTGCGGTTATCCTTGACGCTGCATCAGAGACAGGGGCGCCTGCGATGGTGTATTCAACGACGAAGCTGGGTGCACGAATGGCAAAACGTCTTTTTTTTTTTTCGGATGAATCCAGGTTCTGTTTACAGCATCATGATGGTCGCATCCGTGTTTGGCTACATCGCGGTGAACGCATATTGGAAGCGTGTATTCGTCATCGCCATAGTGGCGTATCACCCGGCGTGATGGTATGGGGTGCCATTGGTTACACGTCTCGGTCACCTCTTGTTCGCCTTGACGGCACTTTGAACAGTGGACGTTACATTTCAGATGTGTTACGACCCCTGGCTTACCCTTCTTTCGATCCGTACGAAACCCTACATTTCAGCAGCATAATGTACGACCGCATGTTGCAGGTCGTGTACGGGCCTTTCTGGATACAGAAAATGTTCGCCAGCACATTCTCCAGATCTCTCACCAATTGAAAACGTCTGGTCAGTGAAGGCCGAGCATCTGGCTCGTCACAATACGCCAGTCACTACTCATGATGAACTGTGGTATCGTGTTGAAGCTGCATGGGCAGCTGTACCTGTACACACCATCCAAGCTCTGTTTGACTCAGTGCCCGGCCGTATCAAGGCCGTCATCACGGCCAGGGGTGGTTGTTCTGGGTACTGATTTCTCAGGATGTATGCACCCAAATTGGGTGAAAATATAATCACATGTCAGTTGTAGTATAACATATTTGCGCAATGAATGCCCGTTTATGATTTGCATTTCTTCTGGTGTAGCAATTTTAATGGCCAGTAGTGTACAATCTTAGTTCGACTTTATGCCTAGCCGGGCTAGAGGCGTTGTTAATGCAGACGTGGCAGCTCTGTGTACAAAATTTCGGTACTCTCCATCGTCCCAAATTACCCGCAAATTTAATTATTTATTTTTCTAATTAGGCCGTACGCTGCATACACACGATGAGTATAGTTTTCTTCTTTACTATCCATCCTGGTTTTGCAGTGCTAACGCCCAGCCGACTGGTGTTTGTGTGCATCCGATGCGAGACTGCCTGCTGGTTGTTTCACTTGGACGGTGTGCTTCAGGTCTCGTTGGACTGGTCTGACTACCTGCTCGCTGGGCGTCGCCACCGCTGTACGGATCAGAGGTCATTCCGGCAGGCAACCGACATCCAGCGTGTGCATCCCTTCACGCCCCGTACTGATTGCGAAATAACATATTACTCAGCACTATTTGCGGGCGGGGTTAATGCGTCATTTCCAACACTGGAATTTTGTGTGGTCAGCGCTGCATAACCTGTTAGAGTTCATAAGTACGTACAGAGGTAGTACTAAATTATATAAAATAGCACCTAATATTGTGAGTGGAATATTTGTCATACAAAAGAGCCCGTAAGCGTCTAGTGAATTCATGCACGTAACTGACGAATAAAACGCAGTATTTTTCAATACTGTCCCTCACTATCTATTAAGGTATCCCTTCTACAGTGCTTATTGCCGACGCCTTGCAGCGAAGGCTAAATAATAATGGTCATCCATATGCAATGAAGACACACACTCCAAAGAAACTTACCATTTGGCTGTCTAGTTGCACATACCTCATAACCCGCTGTTTCTTAATTCTGGTCATAAACGGAACGAAATTTTCACTGTATTCACAGGGTCGCCTACGTGTGGAACAACCCTGCTAACCTAAGAAAAGAAAAAATTTCAATACATAAAATGAAATTTAAAGTCAAGTAATAGGAAACGGAAGAGCTAGAAGACTCTGAGGGATTTTTTAAAATGACATTACGGTCATTTTGGAAGCCACCCGCGGTCTAGGGGTAGCGTCTTTGATTCATAATCAAAACGTCTTCGGTCCCGGGTTCGATCCCCGCCACTGCCTAAATTTTGATAAATAATCAGCATTGGCGGCCGAAGACTTCCGGCATAAGAAGTCAGCCTCATTCTGCCAACGGCCTTGTCAAAGAGAGCGGAGGAGCGGATAGAGGTTCAGGGCACTCTTGTCCTAGGGGTGGGAAATTGCCCCTAAAGGCGGAAGACTCAGCAATGATCAACGACATGAGGATGCAGAAGGCAATGGAAACCACTGCATTAAAGACACGTAACGTGTATCCACAGGACATGCGGCCTGTAATTGAAGAAGTGTCATGATGATCTCTCCATTGGCAAAAAATTCCGGAATAGTCCCCCATTCGGATCTCAGGGAGGGGACTGCCAAGGGGGAGGTTACCACGAGAAAAAGATTGAAAAATCAGCGAAAGGATAACGTTCTACGAGTCGGGGCGTGGAATGTCAGAAGCTTGAACGTGGTAGGGAAACTAGAAAATCTGAAAAGGGAAATGCAAAGGCTCAATCTAGATATAGTAGGGGTCAGTGAAGTGAAGTGGAAAGAAGACAAGGATTTCTGGTCAGATGAGTATCGGGTAATATCAACAGCAGCAGAAAATGGTATAACAGGTGTAGGATTCGTTATGAACAGGAAGGTAGGGCAGAGGATGTGTTACTGTGAACAGTTCAGTGACCGGGTTGTTCTAATCAGAATCGACAGCAGACCAACACCGACAACGATAGTTCAGGTATACATGCCGACATCGCAAGCTGAAGATGAACAGATAGAGAAAGTGTATGAGGATACTGAAATGATAATGCTGTATGTAAAGGGGGACGAAAATCTAATAGTCATGGGCGACTGGAATGCAGTTGTAGGGGAAGGAGTAGAAGAAAAGGTTACAGGAGAATATGGGCTTGGGACAAGGAATGAAACAGGAGAAAGACTAATTGTGTTCTCTAACAAGTTTCAGCTAGTAATAGCGAATACCCTGTTCAAGAATCACAAGAGGAGGAGGTATACTTGGAAAAGGCCGGGAGATACGGGAAGATTTCAATTAGATTACATCATGGTCATACAGAGATTCCGAAATACTGGATTGTAAGGCGTACCCAGGAGCAGATATAGACTCAGATCACAATATAGTAGTGATGAAGAGTAGGCTGAAGTTCAAGACATTAGTCAGGAAGAATCAATACGCAAAGAAGTGGGATACGGAAGTACTAAGGAATGACGAGATACGTTTGAAGTTCTCTTACGCTGTAGATACAGCAATAAGGAATAGCGCAGCAGGCAGTACAGTTGAAGACGAATGGACATCTCTAAAAAGGGCCATCACAGAAGTTGGGCAGGAAAACATAGGTACAAAGAAGGTAGCTGCGAAGAAACCATGGGTAACAGAAGAAATACTTCAGTTGATTGATGAAAGGAGGAAGTACAAACATGTCCCGTGAAAATCAGGAATACAAAAAAAAAGGGTTCAAATGGCTCTGAGCACTATGGGACTCAACTGCTGTGGTCATAAGTCCCCTAGAACTTAGAACTACTTAAACCTAACTAACCTAAGGACAGCACACAACACCCAGCCATCACGAGGCAGAGAAAATGCCTGACCCCGCCGGGAATCGAACCCGGGAACCCGGGCGTGGGAAGCGAGAACGCTACCGCACGACCACGAGATGCGGGCCCAGGAATACAGAAATACAGGTCGCTGAGGAATGAAATAAATAGGAAGTGCAGGGCAGCTAAGACGAAATGGCTGCAGGAAAAATGTGAAAACATCGAAAAAGGTATGATTGTCGGAAGGACAGACTCAGCATACAGGAAAGTCAAAACAACCTTTGGTGACATTAAAAGCAACGGTGGTAACATTAAGAGTGCAACGGGAATTCCACTGTTACATGCAGAGGAGAGAGCAGATAGGTGGAAAGAATACATTGAAAGCCTCTATGAGGGTGAAGATTTGTCTGATGTGATAGAAGAAGAAACAGGAGCCGATTTAGAAGAGATAGGGGATCCAGTATTAGAATCGGAATTTAAAAGAGCTTTGGAGGACTTACGGTCAAATAAAGCAGAAGGGATAGATAACATTCCATCAGAATTTCTAAAATCATTGGGGGAAGTGGCAACAAAACGACTATTCACGTTGGTGTGTAGAATATATGAGTCTGGCGATATACCATCTGACTTTCGGAAAAGCATCATCCACACAATTCCGAAGAGGCAAGAGCTGACAAGTGCGAGAATTATCGCACAATCAGCTTAACAGCTCATGCATCGAAGCTGCTTACAAGAATAATATGCAGAAGAATGGAAAAGAAAATTGAGAATGCGCTAGGTGACGATCAGTTTGGCTGTAGGAAAAGTAAAGGGACGAGAGAGGGAATTCTGACGTTACGGCTAATAATGGAAGCAAGACTAAAGAAAAATCAAGACACTTTCATAGGATTTGTCGACCTGGAAAAAGCGTTCGACAATATAAAATGGTGCAAGCTGTTCGAGATTCTGAAAAATGTAGGGGTAGGCTATAGGGAGTGGCGGGTCATATACAATATGTACAACAACCAAGAGGGAATAATAAGAGTGGACGATCAAGAACGAAGTGCTCGTATTAAGAAGGACAAGGTGTTGAAGCCGGCCGAAGTGGCCGTGCGGTTCTGGGCGCTACAGTCTGGAGCCGAGCGACCGCTACGGTCGCAGGTTCGAATCCTGCCTCGGTAATGGATGGGTGTGATGTCCTTCGGTTAGTTAGGTTTAATTAGTTCTAAGTTCTAGGCGACTGATGACCTCAGAAGTTAAGTTGCATAGTGCTCAGAGCCATTTGAACCATTTTGAACAAGGCTGTTGCCTTTCACCCCTACTCTTCAATCTGTACATGGAGGAAGCAATGATGGAAATAAAAGAAAGGTTCAGGAGTGGAATTAAAATACAAGGTGCTAGGATATCAATGACACGATTCGCTGATGACATTGCTATC
The DNA here is from genome assembly GCF_023864275.1 of Schistocerca cancellata. Lineage (NCBI taxonomy): Eukaryota > Metazoa > Arthropoda > Insecta > Orthoptera > Acrididae > Schistocerca > Schistocerca cancellata. Next base: position 195,485,033 of record NC_064635.1, read on the forward strand.
CTGAGTGAAAGTGAAGAACAATTAAATGATCTGCTGAACGGAATGAAGAGTCTAATGAGTACACAGTATGGTTTGAGAGTAAATCGGAGAAAGACGAAGGTAATGATAAGTAGTAGAAATGAGAACAGCGAGAAACTTAACATCAGGATTGATGGTCACGAAGTCAATGAAGTTAAGGAATTCTGCTACCTAGGCAGGCGTGTCAGGGGGATGCGGTTTTTAACACGTCCTAATGGGCAAGGTCATTGCTTTTGGGCTGATGTTGCAAGTGTTTAATAACGGCTAGCTTTGTAAACTGTTGGCGTGACGGGAAGATTAAAGAATACGGTGCATGACAAAATGGTGCTATCCAAAACTGGCGTCAGGGCGGCTCTAGTCCACCACGAGCCTTAGATGACAAGGGTGAACGATGGTTGCGGAAAAAGTGTCTGGGCGAATAGACGTGCAACGTCTGGGCAACTGATCACCCAGGTAGACCAAAGCACTACCAACGTCGCCTCCTCAGCGACCGTGAAGGAAACGTTGCTTCGTGTGGGCCTCCGTAGCAGTCGTCTGTTTCACGCATCCATGCAGACTATCGTTCATCGACGAAAATGATTTGAATCTGCTCGCCATTACCCATGATGTAAGGGAAGCGTCTTAGACTAGTAATCAAAAGTTCCTCGTCCTGGATTCGAGCCCAGCAACTGATTAAATTTTGAATTAAAACCACCAGTAGTGGCGGCTGAGGAATTACGTCATAAGAACACAACTTCATTAAAAGTTTTTTTTTTCCTTTTTAAAATTCAGTCTTGATCGCACCACGTATGCTACAAGAACATAGGTGAACGGTTTCGGTCATATCACATGACCATCATCAGACCTGTAATAGAAACCTTACTAGACTGACAATAAAATATGACAAAGTGCTTATAAGGATAAACAGTTGCCGCGCGGGATTAGCCGAGCGGTCTTGGGCGCTGCAGTCATGCATGGACTGCACGGCTGGTCCCGGCGGAGGTTCGAGTCCTCCCTCGGGCACGGGTGTGTGTGTTTGTCCTCAGGTTAAGTAGTGTGTAAGCTTAGGGACTGATGACCTTAACAGTTAAGTCCCATAAGATTTAACACACATTTGATAAACAGTTGGTTTTTCGTGAAAAACATTTTTATGATCTGTTTGACGAAATTCTATGAACACGTATGTACTCTTTTATTCAGAAAATCATAGGACCCAGTTGTATCCATAGCAGAAATGTACCTTAGAACAGTATCTAAATATTTACATCGCAGTCTTAAACTTCGAACTAGAAATATTACGAAATGTGACGCCATTTTTAATAAATCAGTTTTAAGAGATTTTAAAAAGTATATGTAATATCATAACACTCTGCAGCAGATCATACAATTATTACATAATTATCAGTGGGAAATAAAGTTAATTTAAGACAGACAGACTGAATCTAGCATAGGTGTATACTTGCAGGCGAGTCACAACTCACATAGCGATATGATGCCGCAATGCAAAAAAACCATCACAACACCGTTGACTTTGAAACCATTGTGGTAGTATCACCTTAGCCCATAGAGGGCACACTGAGTATACATCGTCAGTACAGTTATTTTATAGCTTTTAATTGATATTTTATACAATAAGCAAGAGCTGACAAGTGCGAGAATTATCGCACAATCAGCGTAACAGCTCATGCATCGAAGCTGCTTACAAGAATAATATACAGAAGAATGGAAAAGACAATTGAGAATGCGCTAGGTGACGATCAGTTTGGCTTTAGGAAAAATAAAGGGACGAGAGAGGCAATTCTGACGTTACGGCTAATAATGGAAGCACGGCTAAAGAAAAATCAAGACACTTTCATAGGATTTGTCGACCGGGAAAAAGCGTTCGACAATATAAAATGGTGCAAGCTGTTCGAGATTCTGAAAAAAGTAGGGGTAGGCTATAGGCAGAGACGGGTCATATACAATATGTACAACAACCAAGAGGGAATAACAAGAGTGGACGATCAAGAACGAAGTGCTCGTATTAAGAAGGGTGTAAGACAAGGCTGTAGCGTTTCGCCCCTACTCTTCAATCTGTACATCGAGGAAGCAATGATGGAAATAAAAGAAAGGTTCAGGAGTGGAATTAAAATACAAGGTGAAAGGATATCAATGATACGATTCGCTGATGACATTGCTATCCTGAGTGACAGTGAAGAAGAATTAAATGATCTGCTGAACGGAATGAACAGTCTAATGAGTACACAGTATGGTTTGAGAGTAAATCGGAGAAAGACGAAGGTAATGAGAAGTAGTAGAAATGAGAACAGCGAGAAACTTAATATCAGGATTGATGGTCACGAAGTCAATGAAGTTAAGGAATTCTGCTACCTAGGCAGTAAAATAACCAATGACGGACGGAGCAAGGAGGACATCAAAAGCAGACTCGCTATGACAAAAAAGGCATTTCTGGCCAAGAAAAGTCTACTAATATCAAATACCGGCCTTAATTTGAGGAAGAAATTTCTGAGGATGTACGTCTGGAGTACAGCATTGTATGGTAGTGAAACATGAACTGTGGGAAAACCTGAACAGAAGAGAATCGAAATATTTGAGATGTGCTGCTACAGACGAATGTTGAAAATTAGATGGACTGATAAGGTAAGGAATCAGGAGGTTCTACGCAGAATCGGAGAGGAAAGGAATATGTGGAAAACACTGATAAGGAGAAGGTACATGATGATAGGACATCTGCTAAGACATGAGGGAATGACTTCCATGGTACTAGAGGGAGCTGTAGAGGGCAAAAACTGTAGAGGAAGACAGAGATTGGAATACGTCAAGCAAATAATTGAGGACGTAGGTTACAAGTGCTACTCTGAGATGAAGAGGTTAGCACAGGAAATGAATTCGTGGCGGGCCGCATCAAACCAGTCAGTAGAATGATGACCAAAAAAAAAAAAAAAAAAAAAAAAAAAACAATATTTAAGTAGTTACATGGTTATAAAGAGATATTTTATACAACACTATTTTTATGTATTATTGTATTTTGTGTTTTTTTTACGATTTGACGATTATGTGAACCGTTTTACACTTATTGGTTGACATGAGGTAGAGGGAGAAAAGGTTGGAGGAGCATCTTCGTATTTAAGCGTATGCCCGGCACTTGCTGGCACCAATTGACATCACAGCAACTGAGAAGAGTGCTCCACTTACCATCTTCGAAGGATGTCATGGGTATAACAAGTCTTATTGTATTTTATCTTTATAAGCATTTTGTCATATTTTATTGTCAATCTAGTAAAGTTTCTATTACTTTCTAAATTAAATTACAGGTCTAATGATGGTCATGTGATATGACCGAAACCGGTCACCTATGTTCTTGTAGCATACGTGGTGCGATAAAGACTGAATTTTAAAAAGGAAAAAAAAAATTATTTTTTTGATCGCTGTTCCAAAAATTTTTATTAAAATTGTACAACTTCATTAGCCTAGCTGCCTTGTCAATGAGAATAAAGGAGTGGACAGAGGTTGAGGGCACTCTCTTGTTCTTGGGTGCAAAACCGGCCATGAAGGCGGAAGAATCAGCAATGGTCAACGGCGTGAGGATACAGAAGACAATGGAAAACACTGCATTAAAGACAAGTAACGTGTGTCCACAGCACACGTGGCTTGTAGCTGATAAAGAGTCATGATGATCTCTACTGCCACATTCACATCTCAGCCTGGGGACAGCCAAGGGGAAAGTGACCATGTGAAATAGGATAACGTTCTACAGGTTGGGGAGTGGAATGTCAGGAGTTTTAACGTAGTAGGGAAGCTAGAAAATCAGAAATGAGAAATGGTAAGGCTCGCTCTAGATATAGTGAGGGTCAGTGACGAGAAATTGAAAGAAGACAAGTATTTCTGCTCAGATGCATATAGGGTAATATCAACAGCAGCAGAAGATGGTGTAAAGGGAGTAGAGTTCCTTATGAATAGATAGATAGGACAGAGAGTGAGTTACTGGGAACAGTTAAGTGACAGGGTGATTGTCATCAGAATAGACACCGACAACGATAGTTCAAGTCTACATGTCAACGCTGAGAGCAGAAGAAGAGACAGACAAAGTGTATGGGTAATTCAATATGTAATGTGGAATAGTCATGGAGAACGGGAATGCGGTTGCAGAGGAAGGAGTAGAAGAAAGGATTAAGGGACAAAATGGGCTTGGTACTAGGAATGAGAGAGGAGGATGACTAATTGAGGTCTGTAATAAATTTTAGCTAGTAATAGCGCATACTCTGTTCAAGAATCACAAGAGGAGGAAGTAGACTTGGAGCAGCCCTCGTGATACGCGAAGATTTCAGTTAGATTACATCAAGGTCAGGCAGAAATTCCAAAGTCAGATACCGGATTGTAAGACGTATACAGGAGCAGATACAGATTCAGACCACAATCAAATAGTGATGAAGAGTCGGCTGAAGCTTAAGAGATTAGTCAGGAAGAATCAATGCGAAAAGAAGCGCCACACGAAAGACCTAAGGATGAAGAAATAAACTTAAGGTTCTTATTTTATAGATACTGTGATAATGGATAGTTGAGCAGGGAGTTCATTTGAAGAAGAATGGACATCTCTGGAAATAGCAATAACAGAAGTTGCAGAGGAAAACGTAGGTAGAAGGAAGGTAGCTGCGAAGAAACCATAGATTACAGTAGAAATACTTCAGTCGATCGACGAAAGAAGGAAGTACGAAAATGCTCGCTGAAATTCGGAATTAGAGAAAGACAAGTCACTGCGGAAAGAAATAAATAAGAAATGCAAGGATCTAACGCCAAATGGCTGCATCAAAAATGTGAGGATATCGAAAAAGAACTGACTTTCTCGAGGACTGCCTCAGCATATAGTAAAGTCGAAACAACCTTCCGTTAAATTAAAGGCAAGGGTGGCTAATTAAGAGTGTGATAGGAATTACACTGTTAAATGCCGAGCAGAGAGCTTGTAGGAGGAAAGAGTACATTGACTGCCTCTGTGAGGGGAAGTCTGATAACGTGCTAAAAGAAGTAACAGGGGACGATACAGAAGAGATAGTGGATCCAGTATTAGAATTTAGTAGAGCTCTGGAAAACTTAAGATCTAATAACGCAGAAGGGATAGGCAACATTCCCTCAGATTGAGGGAAGCAGCAAGAAAACCACTATTCACGTTGCTATGTAGAATGTACGTACGTCGTGGTTATGGTGTGACGGTGTCGGAATGCGAAGCGAAGATCCGTGTTCGAATCTCCTTCGCGCCCGAATTATTTTTTTCTCACAAAAACGTGAACTGCCCGTCCGGTCATTGACGTGTCTGTTCGCTGTATTCAAATCTGTGTCTCTGGTATTGTGCAACGTCCGTTTGCTACATGAAGGTGTGAGGTAGATATCTCCAGACGTACGTACCTCTTATTGGTTCTACACAAGAATCACATCTTATGACTCTTGCCTTCCGTTTTGAAGATTTTGACTCTTGAATTACTTTGTTATAACGTAGTTCACAACCGTTTATATCTTGTTTTCATTCCTGTGTGTAGTCCATGTGGCATCTCGCCTGCCCTCACAATTCATCAAATTTATTCGGGACGGTAATATATTCATAGCACATGACTCATACTGGAACCAATGTGTAGTATGACACTTGCCATGACTACAGAAGGAGAAACAAGTCAATAACCTGACGGACAATTTGCAATTTTGTGGAAAAAAAAATGCAGCGTGAGGGACGTTTGAAAACGGGTCCTCTGTTTTGCAGGTCAACACAGTAACCCCACAACCAGGGCACGTGGTTCTTCCAGTGCGCTCGAGGTTGGACATCGTCATTAGGACCGTTCAATATTTCTATTCTGTTTCTTTTTCCGCAGTGCAGTACACCTCCTTCCTGTTTTCATGTTTGACGGGCTATCCACTGGCCCATCTTACCACTAAATCTGAGGTGGATGCTATGGGCAGTTTCCCTGGTTAGGAGTCCAATCTCCGGGCACACGCAGACGGTGAATTCGGAGATGACGTCACAGGGCTCGCTGGCAAGCGTAAAGCAAGTATACGGAGCTCATGTCCGACCTCTAGTGTTGGTAACCGTTTGGTGATACAGATATGTTTCTTACAGGTGACGTGAGAAGCTATGGTCTTAGCATAGTCTAAGCGAACGCTCTGAAATCGTCCTGATATCAGGAGTTTTTGTTTCATCGTAGCGGGTTTCAACCACCACCACCCTGTCACACCACTCATTAACCACGGTCCGGTGGTGAAACGTATCACGAAATTCCGTGAAACTGGTTCTATTACAGATGAAGCAACATCTCTGCCGTTCCGGCATCTGCCTGACAGGTGAACTTGTCTGTTTGATAATTGCATAGGAAATAGAGCCGCTAGCATGGAATAGTTACGCTGTCCGACAGATTTTACAGGGTCGCCACCCCAATGAAGTCTGTCACTAAACTGTACCTTAACTTCAACGAAATCGAAGCTAAGAGTTCATTAGTAAATATGCTTCATCTCAGGCAAATACAGTACTTACGTCTTCATAGACAATGACAATTCCTTAATTAACTCTTGTAGGGAACCCGTTTGGGCAATGCTTTGAAAATAGAATCATAAGCACATATGTGGTATGAGTTGGCCTTGAAGAGGATCGTTACGAATTGGATAAACTGTGGGTCAGTTATTAACGCCAAGAATATATTTAAAAAAAATTTCTCGGGCTTCCAGCAGCGTCAGCGGTAAGTCTGACTGCTGTGTCGCCGTGGCCGTGACGTTATACAGGGTGTTACAAAAAGGTACGGCCAAACTTTTAGGAAACATTCCTCACACACAAAGAAAGAAAATATGTTATGTGGACACGTGTCCGGAAACGCTTACTTTCCATGTTAGAGCACATTTTATTACTTCTCTTCAAATCACATTAATCATGGAATGGAAACACACAGCAACAGAACGTACCAGCGTGACTTCAAACACTTTGTTACAGGAAATGTTCAAAATATCCTCCGTTAGCGAGGATACATGCATCCACCCTGCGTCGCATGGAATCCCTGATGCGCTGATGCAGCCCTGGAGAATGGCGTATTGTATCACAGCCGTCCACAATACGAGCACGAAGAGTCTCAACATTTGGTACCGGGATTGCGTAGACAAGAGCTTTCAAATGCCCCCATAAATGAAAGTCAAGAGGGTTGAGGTCAGGAGAGCGTGGAGGCCACGGAATTGGTCCGCCTCTACCAATCCATCGGTCACCGAATCTGTTGTTGAGAAGCGTACGAACACTTCGACTGAAATGTGCAGGAGCTCCATCGTGCATGTGTTGTGTTTAGACAAGACAGCCTAGACACAATGAGAGGAAGCCGAAAGGCACGCGCTTAAACTCACGCAGGCTGGCGTGAGGTCTGAAACAGGATACGTAATGAATGCTATAAAGAAAAGTACGTAGATTCTGGAATACTTAACTTTAATCCACATTTGTAGAACATCGCTTTTGATGATACACTAATTGAATCTCAATATAAAATGGTAATGGCGCCTTGCTAGGTAGTAGCAAATGTATCTGAAGGCTATGCTAACTATCGTCTCGGCAAATGAGAGCGTAGTTGTCAGTGAACCGTTCCTTGCAAAGTCGGCTGTACAACTGGGGCGAGTGTTAGTACGTCTCTCTAGACCTGCCGTGTGGTGGCGCTCGGTCTGCAATTACTGACAGTGGCGACACGCGGGTCCGTCGTACACTAGCGGACCGCGGCCGTTTTGAATGCTACCACCTAGCAAGTGTGGTGTCTGGCGGTGACACCACAGCATGAACCACATGTTGTGTCGTACTTGTGAAGGCACATGTTCTAGCAGCACAGGTAGAGTATCCCGTATGAAATCATGATAACGTGCTCCATTGAGCGTAGGTGGAAGAACATGGGGCCCAATCAAGACATCACCAACAATGCCTGCCCAAACGTTCACAGAACATCTGTGTTGATGACGTGATTGCACAATTGCAAGATTAGCTTCCTTCAATTGGGCCAACTGGCAGTGAATCGAGGAAGTACAGTACATACTGACGAAACTAAAATGAGCTCTAACATGGAAATTAAGCGTTTCCGGACACATGTCCACATAACATCTTTTCTATATTTGTGTGTGAGGAATGTTTCCTGAAACTTTGGCCGTACCTTTTTGTGACACCCTGTGTAGCCGCTCTGCTGACTGTGACGTCACTGCTGCTCTCTTCCTCGCCATATACGGTAATGTTTTCATCCCGCGTTCGTCGCGCCAGTTTTAACCTCGCAAATGGCCGGATCCCAGGCTGTGCTGAGCTGCGAACCTCCGTCCTTGTTGATGGTGTTTTCAGAGGTTTTTATTTCAATAGCTTCTTTTATGACGATATCCCAAAATCTCTTCGTCTTCATAACGACAGATGTTTCGTCGAATAGAATTCGGTAATCCATTTTCTAAGGCGTGTTCTGCCACGGCTGATTTTTCTGGATAGCGTAGCCGCAAGCACCTCTCGTGTTTCGGCCGGCGTTGCTCCACAGTCCGTACCGTTTGGCCGACGTAGTAACAGCCACACTGACATGGTATCTGGTACACTCCAGGCGTTCCAAGCCCTAGATCGTCCTTCACAGGCCTCATGAGCTGACGAATTTTTGCTGGGGGCCTGAACACCGATGGAATGTTATATCTCTTCAGGAGCCGGCTAATCCCTCCCGACACTGTACCACAGAAAGGCAACAACACACGTTTCTTGCTTTCTTCTTCGGTGGTGTTCTGTGCTCTGTTGGTGTGTTTATTGCGTGTCACACCACATAGAGATTGTGACACCTGTCGTGGCTGTACCCGTTCTCCCGGAAGACTTTTCAGAGGTGGCTCAGTTCTAGTGGCAGGCTTTCAGCGTCTGAGACGACTTTAGCACAATGGACGAGGGTATTCAGAACGCCACGTTTTTGTGCCGGATGGCGGTGGCTGAGAACGTGCAGATACCGATCTGTGTGTGTCGGTTTCCTGTAGACACTGTGGCTGAGGTAACCATTGGTTTTCCGTCGAACGAGGACCATCTATCTCGACTAAACTTGATGTTGCCATGAATGCTGTTCAGGTGTTCTGAAAATTCTCCAGTTTTTCATGACCACGAGGCCAGATGATAATAGTGCCATCGACGTAACGATAAAAGCAACTTGGCTTAGCTGGAGCTGTGTCCAAAGCGATGTCTCCAAATTTTTCCATAAAAAGATCGGTTATGGATGGAGCTATGGGGTTCCCATAGCTACGGCGTCCAACTGGTCGAAATACTGGCCGCCATGTAGGAAGTACGACGATGTCACCGTGTGCTTAAACAGTCCCACAATTGCGCTATCAAATAACTAGGAGAGGAGCCCTATACAGTCTTTGACCGGAAAACGTGTAAACAGGGAGACCACATCAAAACTAACCATTATATCTCCTTGACTAAGACGCAGTTGTTTAATTCTGTTGATAAAGTCATCGGTGTTCTTGATGCGATGCACACAACGACCCACATGTGGAGCAAGGAGGCTGGGCAGGTGTTTTGCCAGTCTATAAGTGCGTGACCCAATGGTGTTCACAATGGGACGAAGAGGAGAATCCGGTTTGTGGGTTTTTGGTAGTCCATATTAGAGATTTCATTGGACATTCATGCAGATTACCCTTCCTGGCTCAGAACCTTGTCACTTGTCTTGCACATGTACTGGATTTAGTTGTAATCAATTTAAGTAACTTTACACATGAATTATCACATTTTAGACTACTATGTAACTTAATTTTTGATTTGTCTACTATAGGACAATATTATGGAAATTGAAGAGGATGAAGATGAAATGGGAGACACGCTACTGCGTGAAGAGTTTGACAGGGCACTGAAAGACCTGAGTCGAAACAAGACCCTGGGAGTAGACAACATTCCATTAGAACTACTGACGGCCTTGCGAGAGCCAGTCCTGACAAAACTCTACCATCTGGTGAGCAAGATGTATTAGACCGGTGAAATACCCTCAGACTTCAAGAAGAATATAATAATTCCAATCCCAAAGAAAGCAGGTGTTGACAGATGTAAAAATTACCGATCTATCAGTTTTATAAGTCACTGCTGCAAAATACTAACGCGAATTCTTTACAGACGAATGGAAAAACTGGTAGAAGCCGACCTCGGGGAAGATCAGTTTGGATTCCGCAGAAATTATGGAACACGTGAGGCAATACTGACCCTACGACTTATCTTAGAAAATAGTTAAGGAAAGGCAAACCTACGTTTCTAGCATTTGTAGATTCAGAGAAATCTTTCGACAATGTTGACTGGAATACTCTCTTTCAAATTCTAAAGGTGGCAGGGGTAAAATACAGGGAGCGAAAGGCTATTTACAATTTGTACAGAAACCTGATGACAGTTATAAGAGTTGAGGGACATGAAAGGGAAGCAGTGGTTAGGAAGGAAGTGAGACAGGGTTGTAGCCTCTCCCCGATGTTATTCAATCTGTATATTGAGCAAGCAGTGAAGGAAACAAAAGAAAAATTCGGAGTAGATATTAAAATCCATGGAGAACAAATAAAAATGTTGAGGTTCGCCGATGACATTGTAATTCTGTCAGAGACAGCAAAGGACTTGGAAGAGCAGTTGAACGGAATGAACAGTCTCTTGAAAGGAGGATATAAGACGAACATCAACAAAAGCAAAACGAGGATCATGAAATGTAGTCGAATTAAGTCGGGTGATGCTGAGGGAATTAGATTAGGAAATGAAGCACTTAAAGTAGTAAAGGAGTTTTGCTATTTGGGGAGCAAAATAACTGATGATGGTCGAAGTAGAGAGGATATAAAATGTAGACTGGCAATGGCAAGGAAAGAGAATTTTGTTAATATCGAGTATTGATTTAAGTGTCAGGAAGTCGTTTCTGAAAGTATTTGTATGGAGTGTAGCCATGTATGGAAGTGAAACGTGGACGATAAATAGTTTGGACAAGAAAAGAATAGAAGCTTTTGATATGTGGTGCTACAGAAGAATGCTGAATATTCGATGGGTTGATCATGTAACTAATGAGGAAGTATTGAATAGAATTGGGGAGAAGAGGAGTTTGTGGCACAACTTGACAAGAAGAAGGGATCGGTTGGTACGACAAGTTCTGAGGCATTAAGGGATCACAAATTTAGCATTGGAGGGCAGCGTGGAGGGTAAAAATCTGAAAGGGAGACCATGAGATGAATACACTAAGCAGATTCAGAAGGATGTAGGTTGCAGTAGGTACTGGGAGATGAAGAAGTTTGCAAAGGATAGCATGGAGAGATGCATCAAACCAGTATCAGGACTGAAGACAACAACAACAACAACATAGACACTTCTAGCTTTTAAGATATATTAACATTGTTTCTGCTTCAGTAATCTACTGTCCCAAATAAAATCTTATATAGAGGAATTGATCATGTATAACCTTCAGCTATCCGAATATTTTCGTATTTTCATTTGTGTTGGGGATAACTTTGGTATCATTTATGATTTATAGCCTGCAAAGTTATAATTGTTTTGCTATATTTTAATATTCATATTGCTTTATTATTCACGTGAAATTTGAAACCTTATTTACAATGTCATATAGAGGAATCTAGTTATTTTCAATCTACAGGCACATACATAGCCTCCACACACAGGAATTGCATGTGTGAGAATTAGGAGACACCATGGTTTTTTTTCAAACACTCACTATTTATACTCATTTTCTTTTAAACTAAGTATAATTATATTCTTTTTATTAATTATATTAACTTTGGTAGCCACGTATCTCTAACAATTGATGTTTTGTATGTTATCTCATACTTAAATTTAATTTTTAAATTTCGAATACATGAATCTTATTATGTTTAAACATAGCTACCTGAATATTTCCTGAAACTAAGATTGTTTATGCAAGAATTTACCAGTACCATTATATTTTAATATCAATTATGCTCTTAAGTTTCACGTGAAATTTTAACATTATTTATAATCTCACATAGAGAAATCTAACTCAGTTTAATTTTGGGGCACATGTACAGCCTTGCACTCTAAAATTGCATCAGGGAGAACTTAGTTCTTGATAGATACCATATAGTTTAGAATTACCTTTCTTTGTTTTCTTTTGTGTATATATTTTTATTTCTATATTTTCTACTTTATACTTAATTATTATTATTATTATTTTCGATTATTCCCATTTAAGAGAGCGTTTGAACTTGAATTCCTTTATGATGATTGTTTATGTTTTTTCTGAGCCCAAATTTTCTTCATATGTTCACTGTGTTGTTTCTTTCGCTCCGCTGTCCATTTGCATCCTGGTCTCTTCTGTGTTGTGGTGTCAAATTTATGTTTTTTGATGATGTGCCTGAATTCAGTTCTATTTTCTGCATCGTTTACTGTTATGTGTGCTTGTCTGAGGTCCTCTTGAACTTCTTTTATCCATTTTGTTTTTCCCCTGCCTGAGTTGATTACTTTAAGAATTCGCTTTGAAATTCTGTTTTCATTCATCCTGTGGATATGACTGTAGAACTGCATTCTTCTTTTCCTTATTGTATCCGTAATCTTGTCTGTGTATTTGTATAATTCTGATGTTGGTCTCTTCACCCAGATTCCTTGCTCTTGTATCGGGCCAAAAATTTTCCCGTGCCTTTTCCTTTCTCGTTTCTCTATTTCTTTGATTTTAGTTTGCCCACCTATTTGTGTTGTTTCAGATGCATACAGTGCCTCCGGAAGTACGACAGTGCCTCAATTTTGCGTTAATGGATATGGACTTTTTGTTATAATAGTTCCACGTGAGTTTATATGCTTCCTGTAGTTTTTTTTATTCTTTCCTCATTGGCCTTTAGGTTGATCCCTGATGGCTGGACGATTTGACCCAGGTACTTAAAATGTTGTACTTGTACGATTTTCCCATGGGTTGTCACTTAATTAATTATATTAGTTTTATTAATTATTTTTCATATAAACATCACTCACTGTATCAAAGAGTGTACCAACACACAGAGCAACAGTCAGGGCAGAAACATTAGATAAAGGTCCGCCTCCACGTGGCAGGGACGGTAACGGAATGGGGACTTGTCAAGCTAACCTAACTTGTAAGCAGCCATTACGGCTAAGAGACCCAACGCTGCCTGGCTTGTCACTTGTCTTAAGTAGCACACGGCCTACCTTAGTAACACAGGTGATGGGCTACTCTGTGGTGTTTAAATGAAAATTAAAAAAAACCTAAAGTGTAGGTGGTCTCGGCGCCTGAGGCAGGAGATTCTTAATAACGCCCTCTTCCAGTGTTGACTGTTTTAGAAGCTCTGATGTCTTCCTCATTTTTCTTGACGTCGTGTCCCGTGGCAGTTTCTGGTATGTGTCCTCTTCAAGAATCAACTGAATTTTGGCGTCGTCGTCAGCTTTATTCAGAGTGACGGATGCATTGCCCTTGTCAGCTGCAAGAACCGCCATGAGGGGGTCGTTGCGGAGTGCGTGAAGAACATTACGTTCATCCCTAGTCAAGTTAGATTTCAGTGGTGTATATTTTCAAACGATGCGACACGTTTCGCGACGAATTTCGTCAGCACTCTCACTAGACCTCTTACGGATTGCTTGTTCAACCCCACTTATAATATCACAGATGGGGATGCTCTGAGACGCTGGTGCGAAGTTAAGACCTTTCTTAGGTGCCGAAATGGCACACGCGCCGATCTCATTCTCCGTCATGTTGATGACAGTTCGTTCTGTTGATTTCCGTTCTGCACCGTGTTGTTGTTGAGCTAGCGGCGTGAACTGCCCTATCTGCTTCTCTGTGGTCTTATTTTGCGATGACACCTGTTGTGCTGTGACGACCGCGTCGATCCACTCCCAATCCACTTGCGAGAGTACCTCTGTCAACTGCAGATGGATAGCCAGCATCTCCCGACCGTTTACACCCAGCTGCCTCCTAGTGAAGTGTATCCTTTCCCGTAACAGGGCAGAGCCGGCACGACTGTAGATTCTTCTGGCTGCCGAGGTGTTCATGTGATGGCTCACCATCGCAAATTGTGGAATCGTGTTCTCATCTCGACAGCGTAGGTTAGCCTTCTTAACAAGCAGGTTCCCTAGGCGTTCAATGCTGCGCCACGTTTCCTCCCCGTGGAGGTACGTGATCTATGAATGCATGGTTTCGCAGCAATAGGAATTAATAAAATTTTCTCGGGCTTCCAGCCGCGTCAGGTGGTTAAGATCCCACGAGCTTTCGACCGATCTCTCCTCTGTCATTGTCGAGTGGTAAGACTGACTGCTGTGTCGCCGTGGCCGCGTCGCTATGTAGCCGCTCTGCTGGCTGTGACGTCACTGGTGCTCCCTCCCTCGCCATATGCGGTAATGTTTTCATCCCGCGTCCGTCGCGCCCGTTTCAACATCGCGATAGCCGGGTCCCAGGCTGTGCACAGCTGCAAACACAAAAAGAAATGAATGTCGGAAGGACTGCCTCAGCATATAGGAAAGTCAAAACAGCCTTGTCTGAAATTAAAAGCGATGGTTGAAACATTAAGAGTGCAACGAGAATTGCACTGTTACATGTAGAGGAGAGAGCGGGTAGGTGTAGAGAGTGCACTGAAGGCCTCTATGATATGTCTGATGTAACAGAAGAAGGAAGAGAAGTCGAATTAGAGGAGAGTGTTAGAATCAGGATTTAAAAGAGCTCTGAAAAACAACATCAAATAATGCAGTGGGGATAGATAACATTCCATCCGAATTTCTAAAATCATTGGGAGAAGTGGCAACAAAACGACTATTCACTTTGGTCTGTAGAATTTATGAATACGGCGACATACCATCTGACTTTCGAAAAAATATCGTCCACACAATTCCGCAGGCATCAAGAGCTGACAAGTGCGAGAATTATCGCACAATCAACTTAAAAGCTCATGCATCGAAGCTGCTTACAAGAATAATATACAGAAGAATGGAAAAGACAATTGAGATTGTGTTACATGACTATCAGTTTGACTTTAGGAAAAGAAAAAGGCGCAAGGGAGGCAGTTTTGACGTTTCGGTTGATGATGGAAGCAAGAACAAAGATAAATCAAGACACGTTCGTAGGATTTGTCGACCTGGAAAAACCATTCGACATGTAAAATGGTGCAAATAGGGGTGAGCTATGGAAAGAGGCGGCTAGTAAATCGCATGTACAGGAGCCAAGAGGGACGACCAAGAACTAAGTGCTCGGATTAAAAAGGGTGCAAGGCGGGGATGAATTCTTTCGCCCCTACATCTAAGAAGCAATGATGGAAATAAAAGAAAGGTTCATGATTGGGATTAAACGTTAAGGTGATAGGATATCAATGATACGATTCGTTGATCACATTGCTATCCTGAGAGGAAGTGAAGAGGAATTACATGATCTGCTGAATGGAATGCATAGTCTAATGAGTACAGAATATGGACTAAGAATAAAACTAAGAAAGCCGAAAGTAATGAAAAATAGAAACAAGAACAGCTAGAAATTTAACATCAGGTCTGATGGTCACGAAGGAGATCAAGTTAAGGAATTCTCCTACCTGGGCAGTAAAATAACCAGACGGATGATGATGTGGTTGGCAGGAGAGCCAACACCGCTGGCTGGCGTGAGGTCTGGAACATGACAAGGAATTAGAATTTAGAAAAACGAACGTACCTGGTGGAATACTTAACTTTAATCCATTAATGATGAACGACGCTCCTGATGGTACATGCTTCACAGTATCAATAGTAACTGGTAATGGCGCCTTGCTATGTCGTAGCAAATGAGTTAGCTGAGGGCTATGCTAAACTAGCGTCTCGGCAAATGAGAACGTAAGTAGGCAGTAAACCATCGCTAGCAAAGTCGGCTGTACAGCTGGGGCGAGTGCTAGGGAGTCCCTCTAGACCTGCCATGTGGCGGCGCTCGGTCTGCAATCACTGATAGTGGCGACATGCGGGTCCGACGTATACTAACGGACCGCGGCCGATTTAAATGCTCAGAGCCATTTGAACCAGTAACTTCCACGTTACAAGACTGAGCTGTGGAGGGTAAAAATTATAGAGTAAAATAAGGGTTAGAATACATCCAGCAAATAATTGAAGATGTACACTACTGGCCATTAAAATTGCTACACCATGAAGATGACGCGAAATTTAACCGACAGGAAGAAGATGCTGTGATATGCAAATGATTAGCTTTTCAGAGCATTCACACAAGGTTGGCGCCGGTGGCGACACCTACAACGTGCTGACATGAGGAAAGTTTCCAACCGATTTCTCATACACAAACACCAGTTGACCGGCGTTGCCTCGTGAAACATTGTTGTGGTGCCTCGTGTAAAAAGGAGAAATGCGTACCCTTCCGACTTTCATAAAGGTCGGACTGTAGCCTATCGCGATTGCGGTTTATCGTATCGCGACATTGCTGCTCGTGTTGGTCTAGATCCAATGATAGAATATGGAATCGGTGGATTCAAGAGGGTAATACTGGACGCCGTTCTGGATTCCAAAGGCCTCGTATCACTAGCAGACGAGGGGACGTTCGCGAGACAACAACCATCTTCACGAACAGTTCGACAACGTTTGCAGCAGCATGGACTATCAGCTCGGAGACCGTGGCTACGGTTACCCGTGAAGCTGCATCACAG
Source organism: Schistocerca cancellata (assembly GCF_023864275.1). NCBI lineage: Eukaryota > Metazoa > Arthropoda > Insecta > Orthoptera > Acrididae > Schistocerca > Schistocerca cancellata. The sequence continues at coordinate 195,501,623 of NC_064635.1, forward strand.
ACAGGAGCGCCTGTGATGGTGTATTCAAAGACGAACCTGGGTGCACGAATGGCAAAATGTCATTTTTTGGGACGAATCCAGGTTCCGTTTACAGCATAATGATGGTCGCATCCGTGTTTGGTGACATCGCGGTGAACGCACATTGGAAGCGTGTATTCGTCATCGCCATACTGGCGTATCACCCGGCGTGATGGTATGGGGTGCCATTGGTTACAAATCTTGGTCACCTCTTGTTCGCATTGACGGCACATTGGACAGTGGACGTTACATTTCAGATGGGTTACGATCCGTGGCTCTACCCTTCATTCGATCCCTGCGAAACCCTATATTTCAGTGGGATAATGCACGACCGAATGTTGCAGGTCCTGTACGGGCCTTTTTGGATACAGAAAATGTTCGACTGCTGCCCTGGCCACGGCATTCTTCACATCTCTAACCAACTGAAAACGTCTGGTCAATGGTGGCCCAGCAACTGGCTCGTCACAATACGGCAGTCACTACACTTGATGAACTGTGGTATCGTGTTGAAGCTGCATGTGCAGCTGTACACGCCATCCAAGCTCTGTTTGACTCAATGCCGAAGCGTATCAAGGCCGTCATTATGGCCAGAGGTGGTTGTTCTGGGTACTGATTTCTGAGGATCTATGCACCCAAATTGCGTGAAAATTTAATCACATGTCAGTTCTAGTATAATATATCTGTCCAATGAATACCCGTTTATCATCTGCATTTACTCTTGGTGTAGCAATTTTAATGGGCAGTAGTGTAGTTTGCAAGTGCTACTCTGAGATGAAGAGGTTTGGCACAGGAGAGAAATTCGTGGCAGGTCGCATAAAACCAGTCAGAAGACTGAGGACTCAAAAAAATCTGCCCCTGCATTCAGTGAAACATACCCCAAGGCCTAAGGCACACAGATACTCAGGGAGATGACTAGAGGATAAGAGGATGGTATGTGGGAAAATACAGAGCTACTGCATAAATACATCATAATTGTTCTATCATGTCGATTAAACCCTTAATAAGTGTATTGTTAATATGGAAAGCAATTTATGTATGTAATACTATTCAGATGTGGTAATATAGTGTTCAAATATCACTGTGGCTGCCATATATAGCATACAGTTGATCATCTTCACCTCTGTTTGAAATTATAGGAGCACCGACACATAAGCGATGCTGTTAAGTAGTGTAAAAGCGGTAATCAACACTGAAAGCCTATGAAGCGAGTAAAGCAGAGGCACTTCACCAGCTAGTTGAGAGCCGATAGGTTGTATTGAGTGTTCATATGCGTGCGGCAGGGTGATCTGGGTCGTTGTCGTCCTGAGACTTCGGAGTGTCCACAGAATTCTTAGCTTGAAGAAGTAGAAAAAAGGCCTACACCTTTTCACCGAGAATGTTCTGGTTCGTGGTACGAGGTGCATTCAAGTTCCATGGCCTCCGATTTTTTTTCTGATTAACTACTCACCCAAAATCGATGGCGTAACTTCTCGACGTAATCGCCCTGCAGACGTACACATTTTTCACAACGCTGACGCCATGATTCCATGGCAGCGGCGAAGGCATCTTTAGGAGTCAGTTTTGACCACTGGAAAATCGCTGAGGCAATAGCAGCACAGCTGGTGAATGTGCGGCCACGGAGAGTGTCTTTCATTGTTGGAAAAAGCCAAAAGTCACTAGGAGCCAGGTCAGGTGAGTAGGGAGCATGAGGAATCACTTCAAAGTTGTTATCACGAAGAAACCGTTGCGTAACGTTAGCTCGATGTGCGGGTGCGTTGTCTTGGTGAAACAGCACACGCGCAGCCCTTCCTGGACGTTTTTGTTGCAGTGCAGGAAGGAATTTGTTCTTCAAAACATTTTCGTAGGAGGCACCTGTTACCGTAGTGCCATTTGGAACGCAATGGGTAAGGATTACGCTCTCGCTGTCCCAGAACATGGACACCATCATTTTTTCAGCTCTGGTGGTTACCCGAAATTTTTTTGGTGGCGGTGAATCTGTGTGCTTGCTTTGAGCTGACTGGCGCTTTGTTTCTGGATTGAAAAATGGCATCCACGTCTCATCCATTGTCACAACTGACGAAAAGAAAGTCCCATTCATGCTGCCGTTGCGCATCTACATTGCTTGGCAACATGCCATACGGACAGCCGTGTGGTCGTCCGTCAGCATTCGTGGCACCCACCTGGATGAAACGTTTCGCATTTTCAGGTCGTCATGCAGGATTGTGTGCACAGAACCCACAGAAATGCCAACTCTGGAGGCGATCTGTTCAACAGTCATTCGGCAATCCCCCAAAACAACTCTCTCCAGTTTCTCGAACGTGTCGTCAGACCGGCTTGTGCGAGCCCGAGGTTGTTTCGGTTTGTTGTCACACGATGTTCTGCCTTCATTAAACTGTCGCACCCACGAACACACTTTCGACACATCCATAACTCCATCATCACATGTCTCCTTCAACTGTCGATGAATTTCAATTGGTTTCATACCACGAGAATTCAGAAAACGAATGATTGCATGCTGTTCAAGTAAGTAAAACGTCGCCATTTTAAGTATTTAAAACAGTTCTCATTCTCGCCGCTGGCGGTAAAATTCAATCTGCCGTACGTCGCTGCCATCTCTGGGACGTATTAACAATGAACGCGGCCTCATTTTAAAACAATGCGCATGTTTATATCTCTTTCCAGTTCGGCGAAAAAAAATCGGAGGCCTTAGAACTTGAATGCACCTCGTATTATGAGAAATCAGGACTTCAGCCACTTACAGGCATTGAAATAAATCGATGGTGAAGGCTGAAAATCTATGCCAGACGAGTAGTCAAACACAGATGCTCTGCTTCTGTAGACTGATCACCGTAATTTTCTTTTCTCCTCATTTGGTTCATCTTCGTTCTCCGCATTTGGTCCGGCCGACTTCACTCAGTTATTATTATTATTGTTGTTATTTGTTTCCTTTCTCAGACATTATGTCTGGTTAAAAATGGAATGTGACGCGTACCTTGATCAAGCGTGACTTCCTTCTAACTGTATGGTATATGTAACACTTCATTTAGGAACTTTTGGGTAATTGAACATGTATCAATAATTATAGATTTCTGTAGTTGTATATATACGTTTGGATGTAGCTGCATTGCGTTGACGTACTGGTGGATATTGTGTGGTATGGCTCCTGTAGTTGTTAGTATAATTGGTATAATGTCAACTTAATCCTGATGCCACATGTCCTTGACTTCCTCAGCCAGTTGGATGTATTTTTCAATTTTTCTTCTGTTTTCTTCTGTATAATTGTTGTATTGGGTATGGATATTTCGATTAGTTGTGTTAATTTCTTCTTTTTGTTGGTCAGTATGATGTCAGGTTTGTTATGTGGTGTTGTTTTATCTGTTATAATGGTTCTGTTCCAGTATAATTTGTATTCATCATTCTCCAGTACATTTTGTTGTGCATACTTGTATGTGGTAACGTGTTGTTTTATTAGTTTATGTTGTATGGCAAGTTGTTGATGTAATATTTTTGCTACATTGTCATGTCTTCTGGTGTTTTCTGTATTTGCTAGTATTGTACATCCGTTTGTGATGTGATCTACTGTTTCTATTTGTTGCTTGCAAAGTCCGCATTTATCTGTTGTGTTATTGGGATCTTTAATAATATGCTTGCTGTAATATCTGGTGTTTATTGTCTGATCCTATATTGCAATCACGAATCCTTCCGTCTCACTGTATATATTGCCTTTCCTTAGCCATGTGTCGGATGCATCTTGATCGATATGTGGCTGTGTCAGATGATACGGGTGCTTGCCATGTAGTGTTTTCTTTTTCCAGTTTACTTTCTTTGTATCTGTTGATGTTATGTGATCTAAAGGGTTGTAGAAGTGGTCATGAAATTGCAATGGTGTAGCCGATGTATTTATATGAGCGATTGCTTTGTGTATTTTGCTAGTTTCTGCTCGTTCTATAAAGAATTTTCTTAATTTGTCTACCTGTCCATAATGTAGGTTTTTTATGTCGATAAATCCCCTTCCTCCTTCCTTTCTGCTTAATGTGAATCTTGCTGTTGCTGAATGTATGTGATTTATTCTATATTTGTGGCATTGTGATCGTGTAAGTGTATTGAGTGCTTCTAGGTCTGTGTTACTCCATTTCACTACTCCAAATGAATAGGTCAATATTGGTATAGCATAAGTATTTATAGCTTTTGTCTTGTTTCTTGCTGTCAATTCTGTTTTCAGTATTTTTGTTAGTCTTTGTCTATATTTTTCTTTTAGTTCTTCTTTAATATTAGTATTATTTATTCCTATTTTTTCCTGTATCCTAGATATTTATAGGCATCTGTTTTTTCCATCACTTCTATGCAGTCACTATGGTTATCCAATATCTTCTTGTTTAGTGTGTTTTCCCTTGACTATGCTATTTTTCTTACATTTGTCTGTTCCGAAAGCCATATTTATATCATTGCTGAATACTTCTGTTATCTTTAGTAATTGGTTGAGTTGTTGATTTGTTGCTGCCAGAAGTTTTAGATCATCCATGTATAGCAAATGTGTGATTTTGTGTTGGTATGTTCCAGTAATATTATATCCATAATTTGTATTATTTAGCATGTTTGATACTGGGTTCAGAGCATTATTATTATTATTATTATTATTATTATTATTATTATTACAGAGGGCAGCCAGCCCTCTGACCGAACGTACTGAGGTTCCACGCTAGCGGTGTCCTCGGCCATCCGGCCACACTTCCCATCCAACCCAGTTCCTCATCCCGTCACGCAGCGCCCTTATCCGTTAGCCCCACTGCTCACAATATTCGCAAAAATCCTTGCAGAGGTTTGGATGTCATGACTGACATGGTGTGCCCACAATGAAAGCTCTGCTTGATTTCAGAGACTTTACAGGTCTCATAGAGATAAGACTTTACGTATGTAAACTGAAGCGGCGAGGAAAAGTACGGACCCAAGACCGGGAATCGAACCCGGTTCTTCTGCTTACTAGACAGGTGTGTTAGCCATTAACCCACGCTGGCACAGCGGTACAGAGAAGTGCACTAATTCGAACTGTCTGCTCCTGTGTAAGAGGGAATCTAAAGTAGTCTGTGGCGGCAGTGAGAATTTGGATCGAGGAGGAAGGCATACCAGGATAATCTGTGCAGTTGTATCAACTTTTGTGCCAAGGTGGGGCTAACTCGCCTCTTCAGTGCATATGGTAAAAATTTTCAGTCACCGCTTCAGTCTCTCTCTCTCCCTCTTCCTCTCTCTCCCTTTCTATCTCTCTCTCTCTCTGTCTCTCTCTCTCTCTCTCTCTCTGTCTCCCCCCCCCCCCACACTGCCTCTCTCTTTCTGATACATAATGCGTGATCAAAAAGTCAGTATAAATTTGAAAACTGAATAAATCAAGGAATATTGTAGATAGAGAGGTACAAATTGACACACATGCTCGGAATGACATGGGGTTTTATTAGAACCAAAAAAATACAAATGTTCAAAAAATTTCCGACAGATGGCGCTTCATCTGATCAGAATAGCAATAATTAGCATAACAAAGTAAGACAAATCAAAGATGATGTTCTTTATAGGAAATGCTCAATATGTCCACCATCATTCCTCAAGAATAGCTGTAGTCGAGGAATAATGTTGTGCACAGCACTGTAAAGCATGTCCGGAGTTATGGTGAGGCATTGGCGTCGGATGTTGTGTTTCAGCATCCCTAGAGATGTCGGTCGATCATGATACACTTGCGCCTTCAGGTAACCCCAAAGCCAATAATCGCACGGACTGAGGTCTGGGGACCTGGGAGGCCAAGCACGACGAAAGTGGCGGCTGAACACACGATCACAACCAAACGACGCGCGCAAGAGATCTTTCACGCGTCTAGCAATATGGGGTGGAGCGCCATCCTGCATAAACATCGTACTTTCCAGCAGGTGTTTTATCAGCCAGGCTGGGGATGATACGATTCTTTAACACATCGGCGTACCTCTCACCCGTCACGGTAACAGTTACAAAAGCAGAATCACGCATTTCCTCGAAGAAAAAAGGCCCGATAACGGTGGATGTGGTAAATCCAACCCATACCGTGACTTTCTCGTCGTGCAGTGGAGTTTCCACGACAGTTCTAGGATTTTAGGTAGCCCAAATTCTGCAGTTGTGGGCGTTGGGCGTTGACAGACCCTCGGAACGTGAAATGAGCTTCGTCGGTCCACAACACGTTACTCAACCAATCGGCATCTTCCGCCATCTTTTGAAACGCCCACACCGCAAATGCCCTCCGCTTCACTAAATCGCCGGGTAACTGTCCATGACGCCGATGGATTTTGTACGGATAGCATCGGAGGATACGCCTCAGTGCCAACCAAACAGTAGGGTGTGGAATGCCGGTGCGACGTGCGACTGCACAAGCGCTGACTTCCCCCTGCATAGACGAACCCGCTACAGTCTCCATTTCTTCCTGAACTGTCTCAGCAGCATTACGCCTTGTGCTCGGTCGGCCACTACGGGGTCTATCGTCTAAACAACCTGTGGCTTCGAACTTCCAAATCATTCTCGCCACAGATGCATTTGTCAACGGACCTTTACTCGTTCGAATCCCATTCCTATGGCGATAGGATCGTGACAATGATGTAGCATATTCCCCATTCTGATAATACAGCTTCACTAAAAGTACCTTTTCATGTAACGTCAACATGCTGCGACTGCTGGCGCATCTGATTCTCTCTCTCATTACAGCTCCTTTTATACACGATTGTTATGCGCAGTCACAGACGTTTTGCTGTCCAGCGCCATCTGTCGGACATTTTGTGAACTTTGTTTTTTTTTCTTTTTGTGCTAATAAAATCCCCTGTCATTCGAAGCATGTGTGACAATTTTTACCTCTCTATCTACATTATTCCGTGGTTTATTAAGTTTTCAAATTTATACTGACTTCTTGATCATCCGGTATATTGAAATTTCCGACAGAACAGACACCACATATTAGTATATACTGGCTCATGTCACAACGTCAGCATGTACGCTCAAGTCGTCGGGTGAAACACATGCAGACACATATTACATATCCATCTCTGATACTCGAACATATCCGCATCCTCTACACCTCCCGCCGTCTTGAACCCCCTCACCCCCTGGTTGCCCCTCTCCAATCCCCGCCCCCTGCCACGTCTTCACAGTTGTGTCCCCCCTACCCTCCATCTCTACACCCTACATCTCCTTTCCCAAGGTGGCTTCCATCAACTCCCCCTCCCGGATGATGCCCTCTCTCCCTCCATTTATCCCTCATATCAACTCTGACCCTCACTTCCCCTCCTTTCCTCTGTCCTTTTCCCAGGCTCCCTCTCCCCCCTGCCATCCTGTGTTTTCTCCCCGCCTATTCTCTCCCTATCTCCTTTCTCCCCCCCCCCCCTGGAGTCCTTTTGTACTCCGCTCTTCTGCCTTCCCCAATCCTTGGCACGTCTGCTCAGCACCCCCCACCCCACTTATGGATCCTCCTTCCATTGGCTCCTTTCCCCCCCTCCACCTTCACTTTTCCTCTCCTTCCTCTCCCCCTCCCTTTTTCCCATCATCTGACCAGTTTCCCCCCACCTGCTCTCGGGTGTGGTATGTCGTATTTGTGCCAACTTTTAGCGCAGTGTTTAAGTGAGTGTTCAGTGTTGTGCGTCCTTCCACAGTGTTGCGAACAGAAATCATGCTGTCGCTGGGTGTGCTTTTTATATCTCTTGCGAACAGAACCCTGACTGTCGCCGTGTTTTTTTAATTGTCTGTCTATTACTTTTCTGCTTCCTGTGTATTTTACTAGCTTCATCGACCCTGTGTTTTATGTTTTTCGCCCCAGAATTTTCTGCCATTTTTTACCTTTAAGTCGCCGATTTTATCGCCAACTGTTATTATTTTTTATTACCTTCCTCTTTTTAAAACAAATTCTGTAGGCTGAAGAGCGGCGTAATAAGCTGCTGCCAGCCCGCCCCCTTTAGGGGGAATCGAAACTCAATAATGGAAAAAAAAATCTCTGATAGATCTGCACTCGCCGAATAGCGTGGCTGGGCTGTAGGCTTGCTAGCTGCCTTGTATCGTTTAAAAAGAGCCCCAGTATCATTACTCTACGTGCCTGAGTCAGCAGCTGTCCACTGCCTGTGTCGTCAGCTCTGCTGTGAAAGTGCTGCTTCGTGCCGGCATCAGCAGTGGCTTTCTGCGAAGTACCCCACATTAGATGTCTGGTGCAAACAGCTCCTGTAACAACGTTCGCCTGGAAACTGAAAGGGGTAGTTTTCTCTCGCAGCAGCTGTTACAGTCCCGCTTGCCATTCACCTTGGCCGTTTCTGCCGTCATTACGACCACTGCTCGAGTGCTGTGTTGCGCGGCTGCACGCGGTACACTATTTCCTATAGAAACATTACGCAGTCCGAGTTGATACACCAACAAATCGGGAAACTTCATCGCTGTGGTCGTGTACACGTTCAGACACGATAGCTCCTTTCCGCCATTCTGTGACGTCTCCACTTAGACCCGTGCTACACCACTTCACTGCCGTGAGGGTGGAGGGCGACATGAACGCCCCTTCAAATGGTTCAAATGGCTCTGAGCACTATGGGACTCAACATCTGAGGTCATAAGTCGCCTAGAACTTAGAACTACTTAAACCTAACCAACCTAAGGACGTCACACACACCCATGCCCGAGGCAGGATTCGAACCTGCGACCGTAGCAGTCCCGCGGTTCCGGACTGCAGCGCCTAGAACCGCTAGACCACCGCGGCCGGCCATGAACGCCCGATACGAGACCTACATCGTGTGCAGCCTCCAAGGCAACCAGCATCCTCTTTTAAGTGGGTTACTTATACACTGTCCAGCCGCTTACCAGACACCTGAATAAGCACCTTTTGTAGCGCACACCGCTGCGAGATGTACAGGAAGAGGGTCACTGAGGTTCTGGAAGGTGCCCTTAAGGATATGGACCCATGCTGACGCGGAAACTTCTTAATTTAAATGTGTGTTTCTGTACTTGAATTGCAGAATGACTGAGAAAATGAAACTTCTACGTTATTTGATCCTGAAACAGCTGAGTAAAACTGAACGTACTGTGCCTACTTTATTTTTTCTTATCGTGTCAACGCTGACCCACAATATTCTAGTGCAACGCAATCTGACTGCTCAGAAAATTACAATCTGACTTCAAATGATTAATTCAAAAGAATGGCCCTGGCTGAAGAGAAACTCTAACAATAACCTATACATTTCATTAAGCACTTACCTAACAAAAATCTTCATTACGCGAACTACTGCAATACAGCGAGCGTCAATACTGCCAGTTAAACAAAAGATTCTAACTACTAAAGCCACTAACTACTAATAGGCATGTGGTTAGCAAAGGAAAGATTTTGTTTCAAACCAAACAACGTAGTTTTTTGCCTTAATAATGTGACATCCAGTTCAGACACGAGTATAAATTGTCATTGACATCTACACTCATGCTCATAAATTAAGAATAATGCTGATACATGGTGAAATAACGCTTTGGTGGGCGGTTTGTGGATTTAAATCACCTCGGTGTATGACCATGCGGTGAATTTGACCTGCGGTCGTCGCACGGTGGCGCTGGCAGCAGTCCACATATGCATGTCAGAGTACGGTGCAGCGAGTAAGTATGCAGACGTTTTCAGACGTGCTAATGGTGACTGTGTGTTGAAAATGGCTCAGGGAACACATATTGATGACGTTATGAGGGGCAGAATACCAGGGCGACTGGAGGCTGGTCAAACACAGCAGGTCGTAGCAAGGGCCCTCCGTGTGCCACAAAGTGTGATCTCGAGATTATGGCAACCATCCCAGCAGACAGGAAACGTCTCCAGGCGCTGCAGTACGGGACGTCCACAGAGTACAACACCACAAGAAGACCGATATCCCACCATCAGTGCCCACAGACGGCCACGGAGTACTGCAGGTAGCCTTGCTCGGGACCTTACCCAAGCCACTGGAACAGTTGCCTCGACACATAGTCTACAGACGACTGAACAGACATGGTTTATTCGCCAGGAGACCTGCAAGGTGCATTCCACTGACCCCTGGTCCCAGGAGAGCCCGTAAAGCCTGGTGTCAAGCACACAGTACATGGTCATGGAACAGTGGTCCCAGGTTATGTTCATGGACGAGTCCAGGTATAGTCTGAACAGTAATTCTCGCCGGGTTTTCATCTCGCGTGAACCAGGAACCAGATACCAACCCCTTAATGTCCTTGAAAGGGACCTGTATGGAGGTCGTGGTTTGATGGTGTGGGATGGGATTATGATTGGTGCATGCAGACACCTGCATGTCTTCGACAGAGGAACTGTAACAGGTCAGGTGTATCGGGACGTCATTTTGCACCAGTATGTCCGTCTTTTCAGGGGTGCAGTGGGTCCCACCTTCCTCCTAATGCATGATAACACACGGCCCCACCGAGCTGCCATCTTGGAGGAGTACCTTTAAACAGATCAGGCAAATGGAGTGGCTTGCCTGTTCTCCAGACTTAAACCCCATCGAGCTCGTCTGGGATGCTCTGGGTCGACGTATCGTTGCACGTCTTCAAAACAATACGTCACTTCAGGAGCTCCGACTGGCACTGGTGCAAGAACGGGCGGCTGTACCCCAGCAGCTGTTCGACCACCTGATCCAGATTATGCCAACCCATTGTGCGGTCTGTGTACGTGTGTACGGTGATCATATCCCACACTGATGTCGGGGAACATGTAGAGGAAACAGTGTCGTTTTGTAGCACATGTGTTTCGGACGCTTTTCTCAACTTATCACCAATACCGTGGACTTACAGATCTGTGTCGTGTGTGTTCCCTAAGTGCCTATGCTACACTACTGGCCATTAAAATTGCTACAACAAGATGAAATGCAGATCATAAACGGGTATTCATTGGACAAACATATTATACTAAAACTGACATGTGATACATTTTCACGCAATTTAGGTGCATAGATCCTGAGAAATCATTACCCAGAACAACCACCTGTGGCCCTCATAAAGGCCTTGATACGCCCTGGCATTGAACAAACAGAGCTTGGATGGTGTGTTCAGGTACAGCTGCCCATGCAGCTTCAACACGATACCACAGTTCATCAAGAGTAGTGACTGGCGTATTGTGACGAGCCAGTTGCTCGGCCACTATTGACCGGACGTTTTGAATTGGTGAGAGATCTGGAAAATGTGCTGGCCAGGGCAGCAGTCGAACATTTCCTGTATCCAGAAAGGCCCGTACAGGAGCTGCAACATGCGGTCGTGCATTATCCTGCTGCAATGTAGGGGTTTGGAGGGGAATGAAGTGTAGAGCCACGGATCGTAACACATCTCAAATGTAAAGTCCACTGTTCAAAGTGCCGTCAGAGTGACCTAAACGTGTATCCAATGGCACCTCATACCATCACGAGCGGTGATACGCCAGTTTGGCGATAACGAATACACGCTTCCAATGTGCGTTCATCACGATGTCGCCAAACACGGATGCGACCATGGTGATGCAGTAAACAGAACCTGCATTCATCCGAAAAAAAAAACGTTCTGCCATTCGTGCACGCAGGTTGGTCGTTGAGTACACCAACGCAGCGCTCCTGTCTGTGATGCAGCGTCAAGGGTAACCGCAGCCATGGTCTCCGAGCTGATACTCCATGCGGCAGCAAACGTCGTCGAACTGTTCGTCCAGATTGTTGTTGTCTTGAAAACGTCCCCATCTGTTGACTCAGGGATCGAGACGTGACTGCACGATCCGTTACAGCCATGCGGATAAGATGCCTGTCATCTCGACTGCTAGTGATACGAGGCCGTTGGGATCCAGCACGGCGTTCCGTATTGCCCTCTTGAACCCACAGATTCCATATTCTGCTAACAGTCATTGGATCTCGAACAACACGAGCAGCAATGTCGCTTTACGATAAACCGCAATCGTGATAGGCTACAATCCGACCTTTATCAAAGTCGGAAACGTGATGGTACGCATTTCTCCTCCTTACACGAAGCATCACAACAACGTTTCACCAAGCAACGCCAGTCAACTGCTGTTTGTGTATGAGAAATCGGTCGACACCGGCGCCAACCTTGTGTGAATGCTCTGAAAAGCTAATCATTTGCATATCAGAGCATCTTCTTCCTGTCGGTTAAAATTCGCGTCCGTAGCACGTCATGTTCGTGGTCTAGCAATTTTAATGGACAGTGGTGTATTAGCGCCGGTTTTGTGTAGTGTCACGTTGTGTTGCACCACATTCTGCAATTATCCTTATTTTATGAGCGTGAGTGTAGTACAAAGGTATACAATCATGAATAATATTCAGTCGAACATGTACAGATCGTTAGCCTACGCTAACACATCAGACCTCTATCCTCCATCAATATTAACTTCTCACATCTGACATCCATCACTGCTGACTGCTCACCTCCAACTGCCCAACAGTACTTTCATCACTGCTGGCGACTAACTTCCCACTGCCCATCACTGCTGACGATTAACTTCCAACAACGAGTCCAACCAGCCACAGAGTCTCTTACAAAGAAAACACAGTCTGAGATCCAATGCAAAGCGTTACACAGCACTGCCACCACAGAAGAGACCCACTTACAACGCCAGTACTGTGCCAGATGCGCTAGATCCATGGCGTGAATAGCCCGATCGAGGTGGTCGGGCATATTCTCGATTGGGTTCAAAACCGGATAGTTTCGTGGTGAGGCACATTCATCTTGGTGTTGTTCGGACCACACACGTATACTGCGAGCTGTTTGGCGCTGTGACATTATTCTGCTGGTAGATGTGATAGTCCTGAGTATTAAAGACTGCATGTAGTGGTGGAATTGGTCCACTTGCAGACCATGTTGTGTTGATCTACTGAGCCCTCCAAAATGACCCAGGGAATGCCACAAAAACATTCTCCAGACCATAACGTCCCTTTTTCCGGCCTGGACCCTCCCGACGATCCAACAGCCATGTGTCCAACGGAGCATGAAACGTCATTCACCTGAAGAGGCCACCTGTCACAACTCAGCGGAGCTTCAGTTGAGGGACTGGAGTGCAAATTCCAGATTAACAGCAGTCAGCATGGGTGGATGAGCCAGACACTTGCTGTGGACCTCCACACGCAGTAGTGTTGGCTAAACTGTCGTTGAGGAGAGGCCGTCGGTAATACCTTGCATTATTTGTGCGGCCAACTGCTCACCTGTTCGCCTGTACACATCTCCGCAGCTGTCGTTCAACCCCTCCCATGATGCACCACAGCTGCCTTCGCGCAGGTTTTCGACAACGCCATTTTGGCATGCGTGGTATATTTTAACCAAGGTGACACACGGACAGTTTTAAAAGGCAATAATTACGCCCTTTTGGACCTCAGATAAACCTCTCCGTTTTCTCATTAGAGCAGCGACTGCTCTGTTTCCCTCTCCCCCGACCCCCCCCCCCCCGACCCCTCACCAAGCTCTGTAAAACCTCCACTGCTGGTGCTTCCATCTGCCATCTGTGTTTAGTTATTGCTCGTTGACGTCGAACATAGGTGATGGTCAGATTAATGTGACCGGACAGTGTAATTTGTGCGTAGGTTTCTAGTGGTGGCATATTTAAATTGTTTATTCTGTTTTTTAATGGCGGGCAACGGCCTTGCCGCAGTGGTTACACCGGTTCCCGTGAGATCACCGAAGTTAAGCGCTGTCGGGCGTGGTCGGCACTTGGATAGGTGACCATCCAGACCGCCATGCGCTGTTGCCATTTTTCGGGGTACACTCAACCTCGTGATGACAATTGAGGAGCTACTCGACCGAATGGTAGCGGCTTCGGTCAAAGAATACCATCATAACGAGCGGGAGAGCGGTGTGCTGACCAAAACGCCCCTCCTATCCGCATCCTCCATTGAGGATGACACGGCGGTCGGATGGTCCCGGTAGGTCAGTCGTGGCCTGAAGGCGGAGTGCTTTTTTTTTAATGGCAGTCATATGTGCATAGTGAAATAGTCATCAACATGATGAATGGCTCTATGACGATACAGTTTTCAAAAACTGACGAATGAACTTTTGACTTACACTCCTTCTGACAGGTAGCACAGTTTGAGAACCCACCAAGCAGTGACTCCTTGTGGGGAAAACCGGATTATGCGAGTAGTAAGGAAAGTGGACACGGAGTTGCAGCCGACTAGTGGCGATCTCTGCCTGATCCGGTTGAATTCTGTTTCTCTTCCTCTTACGGCATAATCCTCTTCGGATGCTCTGTCAGTTACACCCGGCCTTCCAACTTTCTGCACGGCGACAAGTGGGGCTAAAGGATCCGGAAGTTGTCAGCGACGTTAATTCACTGAGAAGGAGCACAAGGATTAATGACTGATAAGGTATTAAAGAGAAACTGCTTAGAACCTGTTCATGATGCGTGTGTGTGTGTGTGTGTGTGTGTGTGTGTGTGTGTGTGTGTCTGTGTGCGTCCGTGCGTTTCCAGCTGTATATTCGAACACAGACTAGGCATACTGTCTCAGGGAAGTAGCGACCTCCTTGAAAAGTATCCCGAGCGGTCTACGGCGCTGCAGTCATGGACTGTGCGGCTGGTCCCGGCGGAGGTTCGAGTCCTACCCCGGGTATGGGTGTGTGTGTTTGTCCTTAGGATAATTTAGGTTAAGTAGTGTGTAAGCTTAGGGACTGACGACCTTAGCAGTTAAGTCCCATAAGATTTCACACACGTTTGAACTTTTTTTTTTTTTTTTGAAAAGTATCTTAGAGTGAAACGTGCAATAATTCAAAAATATATTTCTTTTAATTTTATGTTATCGTGCCACAGATTTAAAGAGGAACCCATAACAGAAAAGATTTTAAGTGGAAACGGAGAACGTAAGATAAGAAGATCATTCCAAAAGTTCTTCACACTGTAAGATACAATACAAGAAAATAATTTACACTACTGACCATTAAAATTGCTGCACCAAGAAGAAATGCAGATGATAAACGGGTATTCATTGGACTAATATATTATACTAGAACTGACGTGCGATTACATTTTCACGCAATTTGGATGTATAGATCCTGAGAAATCAGTACCCAGAACAACCACCTCTGGCCGTAATAACGGCCTTGATACGCCTGGGCATTGAGTCAAACACAGCTTGGATGGCGTGTACAGGTAAAGCCGCCCATGCAGCTTCAACACGCTACCACAGTACCACAGTAGTGACTGACGTATTGTGACGAGCCAGTTGCTCGGCCACCATTGACCAGACGTTTTCAATTGGTGAGAGATCTGGAGAATGTGCTAGCCAGGGCAGCAGTCGAACATTTTCTATATCCTGAAAGGCCTGTACAGGACCTGCAACATGCGGTCGTGCATTATCCTGCTGAAATGTAGGGTTTTGCAGGGAACGAATGAAGGGTAGAGCCACGGGTCGTAACACAACGGAAATGTAACGTCCACAGTTCAACGTACCGTCAATGCGAACAAGAGGTGACCGAGACGTGTAACCATTGGCACCCCATACCATCACGTCGGGTGACACGCCAGCTTGACGATGACGAATACACGCTTCCAACGTGCGTTCACCGCGATGTCGCCAAACACAGATGCGACCATCATGATGCTGTAAATAGAATCTGGATTCATCAGAAAAAATGACGTTTTGCCATTCGTGCACCCAGGTTCGTCGTTGAGTACACCATCGCAGGCGCTCCTGTCTGTGATGCAGCGTCAAGGGTAAACGCAGCCACGGTCTCCGATGTGATAGTCCATGGTGCTGTAAATGTCGTCGAACTGTTCGTGCAGATGTTTGTTGTCTTGCAAATGTCCCCATCTGTTGACTCAGGGATCGATACGTGGCTGCACGATCCCTTACAGCCATGCGGATAAGATGCCTGTCATCTCGACTACTAGTGATACGAGGCCGTTGGGATCCAGCACGGCGTTCCGTATTACCCACCGATTCCATATTGTCCTAACAATCATTGGATCTCGACCAACGCGAGCAGCAATGTCTCGATACGATAAACCGCAATCGCGATAGGCTACAATCCGACCTTTATCATAGACGTAAACCTGATGGTACACATGTCTCCTTCTTACACGAGGCATCACAACAACTTTTCACCAGGCAGCGCCGGTCAACTGCTGTTTGTGTATGAGAAATCGGTTGGAAACTTTCCTCATGTCAGCCGTTGTAGGTGTCGCCACCGGCGCCAACCTTGTATGAATGCTCTGAAAAGCTAATCATTTGC
This sequence comes from Schistocerca cancellata, assembly GCF_023864275.1. Classification (NCBI taxonomy): domain Eukaryota; kingdom Metazoa; phylum Arthropoda; class Insecta; order Orthoptera; family Acrididae; genus Schistocerca; species Schistocerca cancellata. The sequence continues at coordinate 195,517,802 of NC_064635.1, forward strand.
ATATCTCAGCATCTTCCTCCCGTCGGTTAAATTTCGCGTCTGTAGCACGTTATCTTAGTGGTGTAGCCATTTTAATGTCCAGTAGTGTATTTTGTACAATACCTCCTCATATCTCCAATACAATCTCCGTTTTTGCTCATGACAACTTCTCAACGTTTTTCCAACTTCTGTATTCCGCATAGGATACGTTTATTTTTGACCTGTCTGATATGTAAACGTAGAGGAAGGTATCAGCGATCATAAGGCTGTGACGGCATGTACGACGGGTCCTACAAGAAATGTTAAGAAAGGTAGGAAGATGTATATGCTCAGCAAGATGGACAGGATACAAATTTCAGGATATATCAGCATTCAGCATCAAATATTCGGTAATGAGGATGAAGACGTGGAGAACAAATGGAAAAAATTCAAATGCATCGTTCACTGTGCCCTAGACAACTATGTTCCGAGTAAGGTCTTAAGCGGCCGGCCGCGGTGGTCTAGCGGTTCTAGGCGCTCAGTCCGGAACCGTGCGACTGCTACGGTCGCAGGTTCGAATCCTGCCTCGGGCATGGATGTGTGCGATGTCCTTAGGTTAGTTAGGTTTAAGTAGTTCTAAGTTCTAGGGGACTGATGACCACAGATGTTAAGTCCCATAGTGCTCAGAGCCATTTCTTAAGCGACGGGAAAGATCCACCATGGTTTAATAGCCGTGTTAGAAAGGCACTAGGTAGACAAAGAGCACTTCATCTCAGATTCAAGAGAAGTAAAAACCTAGCTGACAAACAAAAGCTGAACGAAGCGAAAATGAGCGTAAATAGAACAATGACGGAAGCATTCAATGATTTTGAAAATAAGATGTTGTCAACCGACCTGAGTAAAAACCTTAAGAGATTTTGGTCGTATGTATAACCAGTAAGTAGGTGAAATTCATCTACTCATTTTCTCAGCGACCACACCGGCACCGAAACGAAAAATAACAGAGAGAAGTCCGAAATACTGTATTCGGTCTTCCGAAGTTGTTTCACCACGGAAGATCGTAACTCTGTCCCTCCTTTCAGTCGTCGTTCACACGTAGAAGTGGCAGATATCGAGATAACCGATCGCGGAATTGAAAAGAGGCAACAATCGCTCGGTAGTGGAAAGGCTTCAGGACCAGACGAGATACCTACAAGAGTCTACAAAAATTGTGCGAAAGAACTTCCTCCCCTTCTAGCAGTAATTTATCGTAGATCGTTTGAGCAACGAAAGGTACCAAAAGACTCGAAAAAACCGCAGGTCATTCCCGATTTTAAGAAAGGTCCTAAGACAGATCCACACAATTATAGACCTATATTGTTGACGTCAATCTGTTGTAGAACTACGGAACATGTTTCATGCTCAAGAATTATGACGTTCCTGGAAAATGAACAGCTCCTCTAGATAAATCAACATGTGTTCCGCAAAAAGAGATCCTGACGGCTTCTGGTGGCCGAGTGGTTCTAGGCGCTTCTGTCTGGAACCGCGCGACCGCTACGGTCGCAGGTTCGAATCCTGCCTCGGGCATGGATGTGTGTGATGTCCTTGGGTTAGTTAGGTTTCATTAGTTCTAAGTCTAGGGGACTGATGACCTGAGATGTTAAGTCCCATAGTGCTCAGAGCCATTTGAGCCATTTGAAAAGAGATCCTGCGAAGCTCAGCTCGCCTTGTTCCTCCATGAGATCCACAGCGCAGTGGATAACGGCACTCAGGTTCATGCCGTGTTGCTTGACTTCAATAAGGCATTTGACACAGTCCCGCTTTGCCGTTTAATGAAAAAAATACGAGCTTTCGGAGTATCGGAGCAGACCTGCGATTGGATTCAAAATTTTCTTGCAGATGGTACTCAACACGTCGTTCTTAACGGAACTAAATTGACAGATGTACAGGTAATATCCGGAGTAGCACAGGGAAGTGCGATAGGACCGTTGCTGTTCACAATACATATAAATGATATAGTAGAGAGCGTCGGATGCTCTTTTGAAGCTATTCGCAGATGATGCAGTTGTTTATACCAAAGTAGCAACGCCAGAACGTAGTAAGAATTTGCAGAACGACCTGCAGGGAACTGATGAATGATGCAGACTCTGGCAGTTGACCCTGAACGTAAATAAATGTCCCATGTTGGGCATTGATATGAAAAGAAATCCGCTATTTTACAGCTACACTATTGATGACAAACAGCTGGAGACAGCGTCTGCCGTAAAATATCTAGGCCTAACTATCCAGAGCGACCTTAAGTGGAATGACCACATAAAATAGATAGTGGGAAAAGCAGACACAAGACTCTGATTCATCGGAAGAATGTTAAGGAAATGTAACTCATCGACGAAAGGAGTGGCTTATAAGGCGTTTGTTCACCAGATTCTTGAGTATTGTTCATGTATCTGTGATCTCTGTCAGGTAGCACTCATAGTCCGCAGCTCGTGGTCGTGCGGTAGCATTCTCGCTTCCCACGCCCGGGTTCCCGGGTTCGATTCCCGGCGGGGTCAGGGATTTTCTTTGCCTCGTGATGTCTGAGTGTTGTGTGATGTCCTTAGGTTAGTTAGGTTTAAGTAGTTCTAAGTTCTAGGGGACTGATGACCATAGCTGTTAAGTCCCCTAGTGCTCAGAGCCGTTTGAACCATTTTGGAGGTAGCACTGATAGAGGAGATAGAGAAGATCCAACGAACAGCGGCGCGTCTCGTCACGGGATCGTTTCGCTGGCGAGAGAGCGTTACGGACATGCTGCTAGACAAACTCCACTGGCACACGCTACAAAGGGACATTGTGCATCACGGAGAGATTTACTACTGAAATTTCGGGACAGCACTTTTCAGGAGGAGTCAGACAACATATTACTTCCCCCCACATACATCTCGCGTCTTGACCACGAGGAACCAATGCAGAGGCTTACCGACAATCATTCTTTCCACGCACTATTCGCGAGTGGAGAAGGTTTGGAGGGATCAGATGATGGTACCGAAAGTACCCTCCGCCACGCACCATTAGGTGACTTGCGGAGTTATGATGTGGATGTAAATGTGCTCGGATCACTTCACTGGAAGCTCCATCAGTTCTACCAAATCGTATTTCTCGGAGGTGTCCCTTCAATTTGGGAGCAAATGTCTGTCGAGTTAATATCAGAAATGTTTGGTAGGTGGGGAAGTATTTCCCATCCATATTTGTCGAGCCTATCACTAATAGTCCAATACGTGGCCTTGCGTTACCGTGAAAAATGAGGTCATCACCTGGAAGAATGTCTGGCTTTCTTTGCAGAAGTTTTGGACGCAAAACATTTGGCAGAAACAACTTGTAGTACACGCCTGTTGCAGATGTACCCTGGGACGCTCTATTTGTAGCCATGACTCGATTCATGTCGTATGTTAAGACCATCGTCAGTTTCACTTTTGACTGCTGCCGATGGACTTTTTTATGGCGGGAAGAGTTGGAACTTTTCCATTGTGACGACTGAGCAGTTTGGCTCAAAATTTCGTATCCAGGTTTCACCAAGAGCAACAGTCCTTTTCAAAACTGTTCTCCTACTGTTCGGTAACTTCGAAGCAATTCTTCTGCGGAATGCTTCCTGCTCCTACCGAGGTCATGTGGAACATATTTGGCAGTGGCGTTTCTCTAACTTTTCTGTAATGATCCCGTAAACTGTAGCGGTAGACGTTCTGCCCTCATACGCAATCTCCTCACATGCTTTTCGTCGATCATATCTCAAAATTTCGTTAACAGTAACTTGGGATGTGTAGTCTGTTCAAGTTCCATTTCTTGAGCTGTCCTCAGTGCTTACTCGACGTACACAGAAACGAACAGACCATCCTGATTCTGTGCTTCGATCCTCTACATTAACAGCACACATCTCTATCAGAGCTTCGTAGACTTCCATTGGGTTCTTTCCACGTAGGAATTAGATTTTTATACAGGAACTCTGGTCGCTAGGTGTGACCTGTCTTAACTCGGTTTCAGTTTCCATCTTAAAACTTAATTACTCAGGACACAGTCACGCGAATCAGCAGACACATATACACACGTCATACATGAAGTCTCGCCCACAACTGACAGGAACTTCAATTCAATCACGCCACCATGACCGTGGCGCATGCGGAGTGTACAGGACTTTCGCATTTCAACTATGGGATCGCAGCATGAATGCAACGACAAAAATAAGATTAATAATAAGAGTGATAGTGCGGTTGTTGTGTACTTCAGACCGAAGATGGCTTTGAGGCCGCTGTTCTATGCTAGCCCGTCACCTGCAAGCTTCTTTGTCTTTGACTAATTACTGCAACCTACATCTGTTTGAACCTGCTTACAGCATTCATACTGCCGGCCGCTATAGCCCCTGCGGTTCTAGGCGCTTGAGTCCGGATCCGCGCTGCTGCTACGGCCGCAGGTTCGAATCCTGCCTCGGGCATGAATGTGTGTGATGTCCTTAGGTTAGTTAGGTTTAAATAGTTTTAAGGTCTAGGGGACTGATGACCTCAGATGTTAAATGCCATAGTGCTTAGAGGCATCTGAACCATTTTTTGAGCATTCACACCTAGGTCACCTTCTACAGTTATTACTCATGCGTCCCTGCTCTACAAAATTTACTACTCCTTGATGTTTCAAGAAGTTTACTGCCAACCGATCTCATCTTTTAGTCGAGTTCTGAGATAAATTTCATTTTACCCAGGATCCACTGGCTATCCATTAGTTATTCGATCTACACTGCAGCATTCTCCTGTAGCATCACATTTCAAACTTTTCTCTTCTCCTCTTGTCTGGACTGCCTACACGTCCACGTTTCACATACGCGCAACACTACGCTGCATACAAATATCATCGGAAAAGACTTCCTAGCACTTAATTTAAATTTCATGTTAAGAAAACCCTTTTCTTCAGAATTGTTTTCGTTGCTATAATCAGGCTGCAGTTCATATACTCGTTGCTTCGCCCATCATCAGTTATTTTGCTTCCCACATATCGAAATTCATCCTCTATTCTTGGTGACTCATTTCCTAACGCAATTCTCTCGGCATCGCCTTATTTGATTCGACTCCATTCCATTTTCCTTACTATATAGTTTTGGATGTGCATCCGACAACCTCTTCCCAAGACACAATGTATTCCGTTTACCTGCTCTTTCAAGTTCTTTGCCGACTCTGAAAAACATACTACGTAATCAAATTGCCTACTGGCTTCTGTCTCGGGTTCTTCGGCCGACGTTCTTCCAAACTGCCTCTTGGCTTCTGTCTCGGGTTCTTTGGCCGATGTTCATCTAAATGAATAGGCAGTTTGTCAACAAGTGGCCACGAAAGCTTTAACAATTTTGTATTACGTGTAGTGACTTGGCAAGACAGCCAAGTCACTATGTTTGGTAGCCGAAAGGCACGCGTTTAAGCTCACGCAGGCTGGCGTGAGGTCTGGAAAATGACAAGGAATTATAGTAGCCAAAAATAGTACATAGCTTCTGGAATACTTAACTTTAATCCATAATTGGTGTACATCGCTCTTGACGGTACATTAATAACATTCTCAATATAAACTGGTGGCGCCTTGCTAGGTCGTAGCAACTGACGTAGCTGAAGGCCACGCCAACCACCGTCTCGGCAAATGAGAGCGTATTTGTCAGCGTAGCTTCGCTAGCAAAGTCGGCTGTACAACTGGGGCGAGTGCTAGGACGTCTCTCTAGATCTGCCGTGTGGCGGCGCTCGGTCTGCAATCACTGACAGTGGCGACACGCGGGTCCGTCGTATACTAGCAGACCGCGGCCGATTTAAAGGCGACCACCTAGCAAGTGTGGTGTCTGGCGGTGACACCACATTACGTAATCCTCCGAATTTTTATATATCTTCCTTGAATATTAAAAGGAATTATACAAACTCTATATGGTTGGAACTTCCTGGCAGATTAAAACTGTGTGCCGGACCGAGACTCGAGACCTTTGCCTTTCGTGGGTAAGTGCTCTACCAACTGAGCTACTCAATATTGGGTAGCTTGGGTGCTTGGGTAGCTTAGTTGATAGAGCACTTGCCCACGAAAGGCAAAGGTCCCAAGTTCGAGTCTCGGTCCGACACACAGTTTCAATCTGCCAGGAAGTTTCATATCAGCGCACACTTCGCTGGAGAGTGAAAATTTCATTCTATATATGGTTGGAACATGAGAAGTAATATATAGAAAATATTTAGAAAATATCAGAAGAAATGGCACAGCAAAGGTTTGTAGTTTTAGAACAAGTCAATCGAGTGGATGAGAACAGTCTAAGGAAATTACCTTGAGTTTGATAATAAAACATATACACTAAAAGATAGAGTTGCGATGGGATGTAGCATTTACTGGAACCATAGCTGACATATTCCTCAACAGTTGGAAGAAAAATTCTTCGAAACTAAAAACGCAACGAATCCAAAAGCATTTACAATTGCAGCTACGTAGACGACACTTTCATGCTTATAGAAGGTAATCTTACTGACACAGACGAAATACATAAAGCACTGAGACAATTACTTCCCATAATGAAATGTTTAATAGAACATATAACTAACAAAATAGTTAACTGTCTCGACTTAACTACTAAGAGCACTATCAAATAAAATTGCTTCGAAATTTACAGAAAGCCTACCGGAACAGATTGTGTTATCAATGCACAATCATGTCATCCCAGACCTCACAAACTCACATTCTTCCACAAAGTGCTTAACAGACTATAAATCTGCCACTAGAAGAGGAAGCAATTCAGAAGGAAAAATCTTAGAATACACAGCCCAACAAAACTATTATTACCGCAAAATTTTAACACAATTATATTATAGTAAAACATAAAAAAGGCACAATGTAAACAGCATTTAACGTACACGCAAGGAAAATGAAAAGAAACACAAGAAACCACAACTTATCTAGGAAACACCTCAAACAAAATTAACAAATTATTCAACAAAACCGATATAACCTTTGCGTATCAGAACACACACAGTCTCAAACGCAAAATCTACAAACGCAGCTCGAAAATTGCCATACACAAAGACCCCGACGTTTACAACATTTCATGTAACAGTTACCACAAATTCTACATCGGACAAACCGGTACAAACTTCTACATTAGACATAAACAGTACACCAGAGAAAGTGAAAACAACACGCCCGCATTTATTGAGCACCTACAAACAGAAAAACATGACGTAAAACCGATAAACGAAACCATAGTAATCCTTCATATTACTCAAAAGGGAGCAATGATTAACACCCTCAAGGAAATAGTGAGATATTCACAAGCATACCGCAAACCCACAAAACTTACTGCATGAACAAGTGGACCTAAAGCACAAAAAGTACACAGAAAACTCTATTGGTATTATAAAGCAAGAAAACGAGTAAAGTAACAAATCAGAGACACTAAATAAGACATACCCAAAGTAACAGCGATAAGAAAGTGAAGAGCGGACGGTTGGCCGGAGTGGCCGAGCGGTTCTAGGCGCTACAGTCTGGAGTCACGCGACCGCTACGGTCGCAGGTTCGAATCCTGCCTCGGGCATGGATGTGTGTGATGTCCTTAGGTTAGTTAGTTTTAAGTAGTTCTAAGTTCTAGGGGACTGATGACCACAGATGTTAAGTCCCATAGTGCTCAGAGCCGTTTGAACCATTTTTTGGTTCTATTGATGTTGGCAACAGTTTCTTTTTATACGGTCTTCATTACTTCACACGATACATTACTTATCCATGGAACGTCCCCTTAGAAAAATTTATACACAACTATGCTTAACCTGACACACAATATTTTTAGCGCAAAGCAATCTGACCATCAAAGATCCCTGCAAAAGAATGGCCTTGAGTAACATTAAACTATACCTTTCACAAATAACTTACCTCACAAAAATCTTCATTACTCGAACTACTGCAATACAGCGAGCGCCACTACTGCCAGCTAAATAAAAGATTCAAACTACGGAAGTCACTAACTACTGATAGGAATAGTTAGCAAATGAAAGATTTTAATAGAGAACAAACACTGTATTTACCTTCATAATCATAATATATATAGCAGTTCAATTTCAAAACTTCCGCCATCTCTCTCCCCACATCCACCACTGCTGGCGGCTCACCTCCAACTGCGCAACGCTACGCGCTGTTCACATCCAGCTGCCGCTGCCCAACACTACAATGGCAGACAACAATGCAAACTAGACAGACTGCACACAGCACAGCCAGTGATTTTCATACAGAGAGCGCTACGTGGCGGCGGCGTTACCAATATAAGAACCTAAACAGCCTACTTATAATGTTGCATTGCTTGGTAATTTAGATTTACTGTAGCTTGCTTTGCAATTTTCCATTTTTTTTTTTTGCATTGCTGTTTGTGTTAATTTGTTATGTGCTGCTGCATTGCCTAGTCCCTTAGTTTAGCATCTGAGCTCAGTAGATTTAAGTTAGCTTAAGAGGGGTAGACTATATAAGAAACTAACTATGATGACTTGGAAGAAATGTGTTAAGAAGCTATAAGAAAATAGTTTGGCCAAAAAAGTAGTGCACAGTGGAGAAAAACTATTTTTGAAAGAGGATGTGAACAGAATACAGAAAGCAGGCTTAGATAGTACTTTTGGGAATAATGATGAACAAAGGAAGATCTCCATGCAAAATACTGCAGTAAAACAAACCCTGTCCTTTCCTTTTGTGTCATCCCACTATATGTCTGTGTACCCCTGTGTATTTGTGTTTTTCCTGTCTTTATGTGTTTAGCTGATGAGAGCTATGTTGTAGAATTTTTCTATGTTATTTACTTTGTAAAAATGTTGAGACATTATTTATTGTGTTTTGTTTTAATGCTCATGTGTAAAGTTTATGTTTCAAAAGTTATTCTGATCGTTTATGTATTTACTTATGTCATAATTCCTGTAACACTGATGTATATGTTTATTTCTATTCTGTTGTACAGCCTGTACTACAAATGTTCTCTGTAATGTTATGTTCTTTAATGATGTATTTTGTACCTTTGTTATTGTATTTTTATGTTATAAAATTGTAATTGACACCAGTTCATCATATTAAGTAACTTGTAAGTTACATTTCACTGCACACGTTTCTGTTGGTCATAGTAATGCACAATATGTGAGAAGTAGGGAGTGATAGTGTTTGCACGTGTGTTAATAATTCAGCAAGGGACTGGATAACAGCATTGCTGGTTCTAAGGACAATTCCAAAAACTTTGTGAGTGCACAAGTGGTGGTTATGGACTTGCTATATTAACTGCAAGACTCTTCAATGGTGATTGTGCACCCGCACAGTCACAACAGATGGCTGCTGGCCATCTCTACAAGGACTACAGTGGGTCTGCACCTCTGGTGGCCCACCAATACCACAATCTCTACCAGGACTACAGTGGGCCTGTCCACAATTTCTACAAGGACTGCAGTGGGTTTGCACCTCTTGTGGCCCACCAATACCATACTCTCTACAAGGACTACAGTGGGTCTACTCTGTGATGACCTACCTAACAATCTTCTTCAAAACGTCGAATGACTCTGCTGTGGGTTTGCTCTGTTGTGGCCCATTACCTGTCAGCATGTCAAGAGTCAGCACTGTCTTTCCGTTGGAAGGACAACACTACTTCTTCAAGACTGCATGGTAATCCACTACTTCCGTGTGCATTGTCTTTTACTGCTCAGACTTTGAAAAGAAAATCACTGAAATTCTACTGTGATGAACAATCTGGACTGTCTTTATGGACTGTGAGAAAATTTTAGCTTTTGACCAACATTGAATAAATAAGTGTGTGCATTTGATTTCTTTGTTATTGTAATTATGAAAAATTTTATCAAATCATTATTGGCCACTGGCCAAAAATATTTGTAAAATTTTTTGTGGGGAGCATGGGGGCTATGTAAGTAGGCTGTTTAGATTTTTATATTGGTAATGCCACGTGGCGCTCTGTATGTAGGCTGTTTAGATTTTTATATTGGTAATGCCACGTAGCGCTCTGTATGAAAATCACTGGCTGTGCTGTGTGCAGCCTGTGGCTAGTTTGCATTGTTGTCTGCCATTGTAGTGTTGGGCAGCTGGATGTTAACAGCGCATAGCGTTGCGCAGTTAGAGGTGAGCCGCCAGCAGTGGTGGATGTGTGGAAGGAAATGGCGGAGTTTTGAAATTACATATATTATGACTTTTGATGATATTAAGGTAAATACAGTGTTTGTTCTCTATTAAAATCTTTCATTTGCTAACTATCCCTATCAGTAGTTAGTGACTTCCGTAGTTTGAATCTTTTATTTAGCTGGCAGTAGTGGCGCTCGCTATATTGCAGTAGTTCGAGTAATGAAGATTTTTGTGAGGTAAGTGATTTGTGAAAGGTATAGTTTAATGTTACTCAGGGCCATTCTTTTGCAGGGATCTTTGATAGTCAGATTGCGTTGCGCTAAAATTATTGTGTGTCAGTTTAAGCATAGTCTTGTATAAATTGTTCTAAGGGGACGTTTCATCCATAATAGAATAACTTGTACACGACTTTAGCGTGACCAGAGATTACATATATTTTTGTCATGAGATGTGAGACTGCTTTTTTAGTATTTTAGTGTATCCTGTTCATTTTTCAGGTTGTGAATTTTACGTTGCTACTTGATTAAGAGCTCTGTTTTTATTCTTACTCTACCTGTACTGGACAGAGTGGGTGGAACTTCGTAGGCAGACAGCTTAACTTTGAATGAAAGTGTGATAGGTGCTTGTCCGGGTGCACCATCTGTTAGATACAATTCGCCTAACATATTAAACAGGGTGGTCCATTGATCGTGAACGTCCCAAAAATCTCACGAAATAAGCGTGAAACTATAAAGAACGAAACTTATCTAGCTTGAAGGGGGAAACCAGATGGCGCTAGGGTTGGCCTGCTAGATGGCGCAGCCATAGGTCAAACGGATATCAACTGCGTTTTTTTAAAAAATAGGAACCTCCATTTTTTACTACATATTCGTGTAGTACGTAAAGAAATATGAATGTTTTAGTTGGACCACATTTTTCGCTTTGTGATAGATGGCGCTGTAATAGTCACAAACATATGGCTCACAATTTTAGACGAAAAGTTGGTAACAGGTAGGTTTCTTAAATTAAGATACAGAACGTAGGTACGTTTGAACATTTTATTTCGGTTGTTCCAATGTGATACATGTACTTTTGTAAACTTATCATTTCTGAGAACGCATGCTGTTACAGCGTGATTACCTGTAAATACCACATCAATGCAATAAATCTCAAAATGATGTCCGTAACCCTCAATGCATTTGGCAATACGTGTAACGACATTCCTCTCAACAGCGAGTAGTTCGCACATGCATTGACACTGCGCTGGCGCATGTTGTCAGGCGTTGTCGGTGGATCACGATAGCAAATATCCTTCAACTTTCGCCTCAGAAAGAAATCCGGGGACGTCAGATCCGGTGAACGTGTGGGCCATGGTATGGTGCTTCGACGACCAATCCACCTGTCATGAAATATGCTACTCAATACCGCTTCAACCGCACGCGAGCTATGTGCCGGACATCCATCTTGTTGGAAGTACATCGCCATTCTGTAATGGAGTGAAACATCTTGTAGTAACGTCGGTAGAACATTACGTAGGAAATCGGCATACATTGTTCCATTTAGATTGCCATCGATGAAATGGGGGCCTTCCTCCCATAATGCCACACCATACATTAACGCGCCAAGGTCGCCGATGTTCCACTTGTCGCAGCCATCGTGGATATTCCGTTGCCCAATAGTGCATATTATGCCGGTTTGCGTTACCGTTGTTGGTGAATGACGCTTCGTCGCTAAATGGAACGCGTGCAAAAAATCTGTCATCGTCCCATAATTTCTCTTGTGCCCAGTGGCACAACTGTACACGACGTTCAAAGTCGTCGCCATGCAATTGCTGGTGCATAGAAATATGGTACGGGTGCAAACGATGTTGATGTAGCATTCTCAACACCGACATTTTTGAGATTCCCGATTCTCGGGCAGTTTGTCTGCTGCTGATGTACGGATTAGCCGCGACATCAGCTAAAACACCTACTTGGGCATCATCATTTGTTGCAGGTCGTGGTTGACGTTTCACATGTGGCTGAACACTTCCTGTTTCCTTAAATAACGTAACTATCCGGCGAACGGTCCGGACACTTGGATGATGTCGTCCAGGATACCGAGCAGCATACATAGCACACGCCGGTTGGGCATTTTGATCACAATAGCCATACGTCAACACGATATCGACATTTTCCGCAATTGATAAAAGGTCCATTTTAACACGGGTAATGCATCACGAAGCAAATACCGTCCGCACTGGTGGAATGTTACGTGATACCACGTACTTATACGTTTGTGACTATTACAGCGACATCTATCACAAAGTGAAAAAAGTGGTCCAACCAAAACATTCATATTTCTTTACGTACTGCACGAATATGAATTAAAAAATTGGGATTCCTATTTTAAAAAACCCAGTTGATATCCGTTTAACCTATGCCAGCGCCATCTAGCGGGCCAACCATAGCGCCATCTGGTTTGCCACATCAAGCCAGACGAGTTTCGTTGTTTGTAGTTTTCTCGTTTGATGCTTATTTCGTGAGATATTTGGCCCGGTCACTATCAATGGACCACCCTGTATATATTTCACTACATCTTTTTGATTTACGGAATATATGCTACTGGCTGCTCCCCATGAACAACACGCCGATTTGTAGATGTTTAAGGTTGAGTAGTAAATATTAGGTCTACAACTTTGCTTCCGCCGTTTTGCAATAAACGGCAGTAGCGGCAAGTGGGGTTCGGGTGGTTGGTCATACGAGGTGCATTCAAGTTCTAAGACCTCCGATTTTTTTTCTAATTAACTACTCACCCGAAATCGATGAAACTGGCGTTACTTCTCGACGTAATCGCCCTGCAGACGTACACATTTTTCACAACGCTGACGCCATGATTGCATGGCAGCGGCGAAGGCTTCTTTAAGAGTCTGTTTTGACCACTGGAAAATCGCTAAGGCAATAGCAGCACGGCTGGTGAATGTGCCGCCACGGAGAGTGTCTTTCATTGTTGGAAAAGCCAAAAGTCACTAGGAGCCAGGTCAGGTGAGTAGGAAGCATGAGGAATCACTTCAAAGTTGTTATCACGAAGAAACTGTTGCGTAACGTTAGCTCGATGTGCGGGTGTGTTGTCTTGGTGAAACAGCACACGCGCAGCCCTTCCCGGACGTTTTTGTTGCAGTGCAGGAAGGAATTTGTTCTTCAAAACATTTTCGTAGGATGCACCTGCTACCGTAGTGGCCTTTGGAACGCAATGGGTAAGGATTACGCACTAGCTGTCCCAGAACATGGACACCATCATTTTTTCAGCACTGGCGGTTACCCGAAATTTTTTTGGTGGCGGTGAATCTGTGTGCTTCCATTGAGCTGATTGGCGCTTTGTTTCTGGATTGAAAAATGGCATCCACGTCTCATCCATTGTCACAACCGACGAAAAGAAAGTCCCATTCATGCTGTCGTTGCGCGTCAACATTGCTCGGCAACATGCCACACGGGCAGCCATGTGGTCGTCTGTCAGCATTCATGGCCCCCACCTGGACGACACTTTTCGCATTTTCTGGTCGTCATGCAGGATTGTGTGCACAGAACCCACAGAAATGCCAACTCTGGAGGCGATCTGTTCAACAGTCATTCGGCGATCCCCCAAAACAATTCTCTCCACTTTCTCGATCGTGTCGTCAGACCGACTTGTGCGAGCCCGAGGTTGCTTCGGTTTGTTGTCACACGATGTTCTGCCTTCATTAAACTGTCGCACCCACGAACGTACTTTCGACACATCCATAACTCCATCACCACATGTCTCCTTCAACTGTCGATAAATTTCAATTGGTTTCACACCACGCAAATTCAGAAAACGAATGATTGCACGCTGTTCAAGTAAGGAAAACGTCGCCATTTTAAGTATTTAAAACAGTTCTCATTCTCGCCGCTGGCGGTATAATTCCGTCTGCCGTACAGTACTGCCATCTCTGGGACGTATTAACAATGAACGCGGCCTCATTTTAAAACAATGCGCATGTTTCTATCTCTTTCCAGTCCGGAGAAAAAAAATCGGAGGGCTTAGAACTTGAATGCACCTCGTAGGTGTAATTCAATAAGCTTAGGCATCTGTAAATATAATGCCATAAAAATATTAGTCGATTTGTGATTGTATCATACGGTTATTCTCGATTAAGTACGTCATCTTACGTACCCATTTTCACCATTTACGGGAAGTTTTAATTTTCTGCTTTAACATGAAGAAATCTTCGACTGTGGCTCTTAATATACTGGGTAAGGCCAATGGTGAGGGAGCTATTAGTGGAAGAACGTGCAGACAATGTTTTCAACGCCTTAAGAACGGTGATTTTGATGTCTAAAACCGGCATGGCGTTGGAAGACAGAACGTTTTCGTAGCTACTGAAACAGATGAAGACAGTCACAGGACATCATTATCGAAAGCAAGTAATGCATTCGATCGGAGCACTGCAACACAAATGGCCACAATACAGCGATAGACACGTAAAGGTAATTTTGCACCAGGTAATTAGTCGACCCCATGTCGCAAAACCCGTCAAAATATACATGGAAACGTTGAAATGAGAAGTCCTATCCCACCCGCCGTATATTCCATACGTTGCTCTATCTGACTGCCACCTTTTTCGATCAGTGGCATACAGTCTGGCTGACCAGTACTTCCGATCATTTGAACAAGTGCAAAATTGAAAACGATTCATGGATCTCCACAAAGCCGGCCGGTGTGGCCGTGCGGTTCTAGGCGCTACAGTCTGGAACCGCGTGACCACTACGGTCGCAGGTTCGAATCCTGCCTTGGGCATGGATGTGTGTGTTGTCCTTAGGTTAGTTAGGTTTAAGTAGTTCTAAGTTCTAGGGGACTGATGACCACAGATGTTAAGTCCCATAGTGCTCAGAGCCATTTGAGCCATCTTCACAAAAGACGCCCAGTTCTTACGCCACGGGATTCGTACGCTGTGCGAAAGATGGGAGAATGTAGTGGCCAGAGTCCCAAATTTCGAGAAAAAACGGCGGAAGCAAAGTTGTAGATCTAGTATACTATTTCTGAACAGAATTAATTATGGTTACTGTATGGTGTAAGATTTCTAGTTTATTTTTGGTATTCAAGGAATTTGATGTTATCACTATATTTTTATTCAACGTGACATACTTCATATTTGTGCATTAGGTATTTTTGAAGCAATAGTTTTCAATGTCCGATGTGTTAAGCCACAGAGATTCTGAAAACAAACAATGAGATCTTTGATTGCCAGTAGCTTTGTCGTTATAGTAGTAGTCTGTGAGATGTAAATGAGTGAGTCGGTCATTGGTCAAGCTACTGAGCGGTCCGGAAACAGCTTGCTATGCATACAGATAAAGATATACGGGATGTTGAATTTTGGAAATATTATTTGTAAAGATTAATTTTAGATATGTGAAGGTCTACAGGTAATGTTGTTGTTTCATTGCTTATCTGTGCGTAATTTAAGATATGCTTGGAAAACGGAAAATTTTAGTGGAGTTTTTCTTTATTGGTTCAAGTTAGTTAGTTTCGTTGTTCAGGCGTTAATAATTAAAGTTATCTGTTCATACGGCTCGCACAGATTTACCATTCCTTAACTAAATTAATAATTAATTTCATGGCAGAGTCATAATTGTAATAAGTAGGTACGTTTTGTAAAGGTGGTTAAAACTGTTAAGGAAGGTATCAGCATTTCAGTACAATTTTTGAATGCTGGCCTCTTTTTACATCATTTAGTAACTGCAATGTCCAAAACCGTCTCATTGCAAACTTTACTTTTTAACTGTGTGTGTCGCGGCATTGCGCTGAGCGGGACACAGTTGCACAAAGGGGAAAACTGTTTTTAACCAATACGTTGTTCTGTTAACTCTTAAGCATTTCCCAAGCATTATTACGTCCCCCCTACTGCTTTTTATTCCTGGGGTTCTGTTACGTAATTTTATCTATTTTACCTCTCCCTTGATTTATTTCGGTATTTTCATTACCTGATTCTGTTAATGTTTGCATTCGTGTGGAATGCCACGACTTTTTCCCCTGTTTTTTAACATTCGAATTTTATATACTATATTGTATATCACTATGCGGCATGGTTCATACCTTTTGTCAATACATCATTTGAGCATAATTTTAGTTTTGTATAACTGGTTTGTATACCTCACGTGTATTATTTTATACGTCTATTCTATTGATGCCATTTTATACCAGTGTAAAAATTGTTTTTCGGCGTGTTGTTTAATTTTCATGCTTTGTATAACTTTCTGAAACTTATGTCTTATATTCCGTTCTGCTTTCGCCGCTATGCGGAACCACCTACGTATGCTTCACCGCCCTGTGGTAGCGTAAATTGTCTAACTAGAAAGCATGCTGGATTTGCAAATTAATCTGCCATGACATCTGCATCAGTTACAACGTATCTTCATGCACCTGAATACCTAGATTATCATTGTTTGTATGTCAGTTCTCAATATAACGAAACTTCGTAATGCTTGTACTCTTGTCATGTTGCTCTGTATACCTTTGTACACTCCTGGAAATTGAAATAAGAACACCGTGAATTCATTGTCCCAGGAAGGGGAAACTTTATTGACACATTCCTGGGGTCAGATACATCACATGATCACACTGACAGAACCACAGGCACATAGACACAGGCAACAGAGCATGCACAATGTCGGCACTAGTACAGTGTATATCCACCTTTCGCAGCAATGCAGGCTGCTATTCTCCCATGGAGACGATAATAGAGATGCTGGATGTAGTCCTGTGGAACGGCTTGCCATGCCATTTCCACCTGGCGCCTCAGTTGGACCAGCGTTCGTGCTGGACGTGCAGACCGCGTGAGACGACGCTTCATCCAGTCCCAAACATGCTCAATGGGGGACAGATCCGGAGATCTTGCTGGCCAGGGTAGTTGACTTACACCTTCTAGAGCACGTTGGGTGGCACGGGATACATGCGGACGTGCATTGTCCTGTTGGAACAGCAAGTTCCCTTGCCGGTCTAGGAATGGTAGAACGATGGGTTCGATGACGGTTTGGATGTACCGTGCACTATTCAGTGTCCCCTCGACGATCACCAGTGGTGTACGGCCAGTGTAGGAGATCGCTCCCCACACCATGATGCCGGGTGTTGGCCCTGTGTGCCTCGGTCGTATGCAGTCCTGATTGTGGCGCTCACTTGCACGGCGCCAAACACGCATACGACCATCATTGGCACCAAGGCAGAAGCGACTCTCATCGCTGAAGACGACACGTCTCCATTCGTCCCTCCATTCACGCCTGTCGCGACACCACTGGAGGCGGGCTGCACGATGTTGGGGCGTGAGCGGAAGACGGCCTAACGGTGTGCGGGACCGTAGCCCAGCTTCATGGAGACGGTTGCGAATGGTCCTCGCCGATACTCCAGGAGCAACAGTGTCCCTAATTTGCTGGGAAGTGGCGGTGCGGTCCCCTACGGCACTGCGTAGGATCCTACGGTCTTGGCGTGCATCCGTGCGTCGCTGCGGTCCGGTCCCAGGTCGACGGGCACGTGCACCTTCCGCCGACCACTGGCGACAACATCGATGTGCTGTGGAGACCTCACGCCCCACGTGTTGAGCAATTCGGCGGTACGTCCACCCGGCCTCCCGCATGCCCACTATACGCCCTCGCTCAAAGTCCGTCAACTGCACATACGGTTCACGTCCACGCTGTCGCGGCATGCTACCAGTGTTAAAGACTGCGATGGAGCTCCGTATGCCACGGCAAACTGGCTGACACTGACGGCGGCGGTGCACAAATGCTGCGCAGCTAGCGCCATTCGACGGCCAACACCGCGGTTCCTGGTGTGTCCGCTGTGCCGTGCGTGTGATCATTGCTTGTACAGCCCTCTCGCAGTGTCCGGAGCAAGTATGGTGGGTCTGACACACCGGTGTCAATGTGTTCTTTTTTCCATTTCCAGGAGTGTATATTTTCGGTCATTTGTATTTTGGTTTCCAGACTATCTGATGATAGTCAAATAAAGTCATTGGCTTTCTGACTAGTGGCTTTTCATTAAGCGACCAATTCATCAATTCAGCAGCATTTACAGTTCAGTAAAAAGATAGTTCAGAATATTCAACTTAATATTTATTATTACTCAGGAAAGTTACAGTAGTTCCATGATCTCGTTGGTAACGTAAAACGATAATAATGGTTTGCTTCGTATATTGTTTATTAACATATGCTTCTGTGGTAACAGTTTCTTTTGACATTACGATCTTGTATCTACAACGAAGTCAGTACTCGGCGCCGGCCGTTGTGGCCGAGCGGTTCTAGGCGCTACAGTCTGGAACCGTGCGACCGCTACGGTCGCAGGTTCGAATCCTGCCTCGGGCATGGATGTGTGTTATGTCCTTAGGTTAGTTAGGTTTAAGTAGTTCTAAGTTCTAGGGGACTGATGACCTCAGAAGTTAAGTCCGATAGTGCTCAGAGCCATTTGAACCATTTGAACCAATACTCGGCAGCCAACCTAAAGGCATGTGGCACCACTAACTTACCTGCCCTTTCCACGTTCCACTCGCGAATGGCGCGTGGGAAGAATGATTGTCGGTAAACCTCTGTATTGGCTCTAATTTCTTAAATTTTCTCATGGTGGTCATTTCGTGAGATGTACGTGGATGGAACTAATATGTTGTCCGACTCTTCCCGGAAAGATACCTCTGCTTGGCTAACTCATGCTATTGTCATATTTGCTGTACACAGGGGCGTAATGACGGTGGAATGGAACCACTGAAAATCGTCGCATTTAAATAAATAAATACAGATACGTGGCTGACAATGCGTCGTTGCTTCTCATTAAGAGAAACTGAGTTAATGCACCGCTTAGACTTACCTTTTATTGATCCCGACACTGAACCTTGTTCTACAAAGTCTAAGTTGTGACCCGTTGATGGCAGTAGCGCAAACGAATTTACATGTAAGAACATTTATTATGTTATGTAGACGACTTTATCGGCAAAATGTTCACGAAAGTTCCATTCGCCACGGACTGTAAGTTGCCCTCGTGATTAAAAATATGGACCCTTAAACTGCAACCCCCGCCCGCCCCCTTAACGTTTTATCATACAGGGTGCAGAAAAATTCGCGCACTCGGACTTCGTACCGCGATTCCTTGAATACTGCTCACCGGTGTGGGATCCGTACCAGATAGGGTTGATAGGAGAGATAGAGAAGATCCAACGGAGAGCAGCCCGTTTTGTTACAGGATCATTTAGTAACCGCGAAAGCGTTACGGAGTTGATAGATAAACTCCAGTCGAAGACTCTGCAGGAGAGACGCTCAGTAGCTCGGTACGGGCTTTTGTTGAAGATTCGAGAACACACCTTCACCGAGGAGTCAAGCAGTATATTGCTCCCTGCTAAGTATATCTCGCGAAGAGATCATGAGGATAAAATCGGAGAGATTAGGAGCCCACACAGAGGCAAACCGACGATCTTTCTTTCCACTAACAATACGAGACTGGAATAGAAGAGAGAACCGACAGAGTTACTCAAGGTACCCTCCGCCACACACCGTCAGGTGGCTTGCGGTGTATGGATGTGAATGTAGATGTAGATGTAGACTAGCGATACAAAAATTTATCTCACAAAATTTCCTCCTGCGCGTATTTCGGGCAGAAACTGACATCAGCGATCAGCAGTCTGCCAACACTGTAATCAGATGTATGGTAACTACTGTTGTTAGCACATACAGCAGTAGTGTTTTTCACTTGGTGCAGTGGATAGCGTTTTGGGTTAGCATGCAGAAGGTCGTGAGTTCGATTCTGAGCCAATCCTTAGTTGTTTTTATTTGCTAAGTGTGATGTGTAGTTACGTGCTACGAACACAGAAATGGAAGTACAATCGTTTTCATTGGTCAGCTTTTAAAGAAGTCTTTTGCACGTCGTCGACACGAGTTGTTTCGGGCCACTGCATCTACTAGATTCCAAATCTGTTTTCTGTGCACCCTCCACCAATTGTCCTATGAAAACTATTTGCAAAGCATGTTGCTACCCTTACTGGTGACGTAACAGCCTAACGAAATGTAAGGGACCTGAACGTGGCGAGAATAATACTTGGTATTAATCGATTGGATCGTTGGGGGGGGGGGGGGGGGGGGGGGGACGGTACAACAAAATAAGTTTGGAATCTAGTAGATGCAGTGGTGCGAAACAATTCACGTCCACAACATACAAGACGTTTGTTTAAAAGCTGACCAATGAAAACGATTGTACCTCCGTTTCTGTGCCCCTGGTACGTAACGGCAAGTGTTTTACAGAAGACCCACTATAATCGCTGTATGACAATTAAGATGCCAGATACCGTACCACGCAGACCACACTTAGCAAATAAGACCAATTCTCCTCCACCTTCTTCATGCTAAACTAAGACGATATTCACTGTGATGTGTTGGCAGAAGAGCCAACACCGTGTAGCTAGAGGAGGCCGAAATGCACGCGTTAAGCTCACGCAGACTGGCGTGAGGTCTGGAACAGTTAAGGGAAATTATAGTAGCAAATAAAGTACGTAGTTGATGTAATACTTAACTTTATTCCATAATTGGTGAACATCGCTCTTGTTGATACATTATATCGTCTCAAATATAAACTGGTCATGGCGCCTTGCTAGGTCGTAGCAAATGACGTAGATGAAGGCTATGCTAACTATCGTCTCGGCAAATGAGAGAGTATTTGTCAGTGTAGCTTCGCTAGCAAAGTCGGCTGTACAACTGGGTCGAGTGCTAGGACGTGTCTCTAGACCTGCCGTGTGGCGGCGCTCGGTCTGCAATCACTGACATTGGCGACACGCGGGTCCGACGTATACTAGCGGACCGCGGCCGATTTAAAAGCTACCACCTAGCAAGTGTGGTGTCTGGCGGTGACACCACACACTGCGCCAGCCACGCAGCACCACTCTATATGCTGACATATGTAGACACCATACACGTGATTCCAGTGTTGCCAGATTGACAAAATTTAATGTCCATTTACAGCTCGAAATATACCCAGGACGAAATTTTGTGAGAGACATTTCTGTACTGCTGGAATCGCGCTGTAAGGTCGGTGGGCGTGAATTTTTCTTCACCCTGTATAACCACATTAAGCAGAGTTCATCCAAGATTATGTGCGACGACGCCAAACATTCGTCGTTTAGTACTTTTTTCCATCTTCAGTCGTATATATCGAAATAATAAGAAACAAGTTGCATGAAATAAATCTAATTTCTTTACCGGTTTCTGGCGAAGAGCACTATGTGCCCGATCCGGTAAAGAGTTTCTTTTATGCAACTGGTTGCTTATAATTTCGTTATATACTGCTCGTTTATCTCGGAATACGATGAATATTTGTGTAAAAGAAACCAGCAGTTGTTTAGTACAGCAGTGGTGTGCACTGAGCAGATGCCATGCTGGTGGTCGTAGGGTTCTATGACCGGCAGACACGAGGTTGGAACAAGTGAAAAATTTTAAAAGCGCCGTAACTCAGACTACCCGTCTTGTCACCATTACATTTTACAGTCCGCCTGTCGTAAACGTGGTGCGGCTGTAAACGAGACGTAATAAATACGTCGTGGGATCCTGCTTCCCGCCGTGTGGGTATAGAGACAAGCCAGGGTCCCAAACTGTCCAAATCATGCTGTAACAAGAGAGGCGAAATCTCTGTACTGCCCAGCTCATAATATACGACATCGCTCAAATCCTCAGTGTCGTAACCATACAGAGGTAGAGTAACGTAGAGATCGGAAACCAAATATCACATCGCAATATCACAACAGATGCCAGATCCTAAATAGGCAATACGCAAAAGGCAAGTGTTCATAAAGAGCTTACCTGTCTTAACAAGCAACTGTCTGCTGCACAGACGTTCGTTGTGCTATCGCTGTTTAAATACACCTCGGTTCCGAGAGTTCCGGAACCTGTACAGAAAATTGGAATAGAGATCAACATAAACATCATTTACGCCCTTTTTATTGCTCATGAAAACCACACATTACATTTTGTACCACCATACAGCTAAACCTTCAGAAGTGGAGGCCCAGACTGCTGTACACATCGGTACCTGTAATACCCCGTAGCACGTCCTCTTGCATTGATGTATGCCTGTATTCGTCGAGACATACTCTCCACAAGTTCATCAAGGCATTGTTGTCCACATTGTCCCAATCCTCAACAACGATTCGGCGTAGATCCCTCATAATGTTTGGTGGGTCACTTCGTCCATAAGCAGCCCTTTTCAACCTATGCCAGGCATGTGCGAATGGGTTCATGTCTGGAGCACACGTCGGCCGCTCTAATCGAGCTATGTCCTTATCCTGAAGGAAGGATGAGCCGACCACTGTGGCCGAGCGGTTCTAGGCGCTTCAGTCTGGAACCGCGCTGCTGCTCTGGTCCCAGGTTCGAATCCTGCCTCGGGCATGGGTGTGTGTGATGTCCTTAGGTTAGTTAGGTTTAAGTAGTTCTCTAAGTGTAGGGGACTGATGACCTCAGGTGTTAAGTCCCATAGTGCTTAGTGCCATTGGAACCTGAAGGAAGTCATTTACAAGATGTGGGGGCGCGAATTGTCGCCCATGAAGACGAATACCTCGTCAATATGCTGCCGATATTTTGCACTACTGGTCGGAGGATGGCATTGACGTATCGTACAGCTGTTACGGCGCCTTCCAAGACCACCAGCTGCGTACGTCGGCCCCACATAATGCCACCCCAGAACATCAGGAAACCTCCACCTTGCGCCACTCACTGGACGGTGTGTCTAAAACGTTCAGCCTGACCGGGTTGCCTCCAAACACGTCTCCGACGATTGTCTGGTTGAAGGCATATGCGACACTCCTCGGTGAAGAGAACATGATGAAAATATTGAACGGTCCATTCGGCGTATTGTGGAGCCCATCTGTACCACGCTGCACGGTGTCGTGGTTGCAAAGATGGACCTCGCTATGGATGTCTGGAGTGCAGTTGCTATCATGCAGCCTATTGCGCACAGTTAGAGTCGCAACACGACGTCCTGTGGCTACAGGAAAAGCATTATTCAACATGGTGACGTTGCTGTCAGGGTTCCTCCGAGCCTCCGTTGGTAGCGGTCATCCACTGAAGTAGTGGCCCTTGGGTGACCTGAGCGAGGCATGTCATCGACAGTTCCTGTCTCTTTGTATCTCCTCCATGTCAGAACAACATAGCTCTGGTTCACTCTGAGACACCTGGACACTTCCCTTGTTGAGAGCCCTTCCTGGCACAAAGTAACAATGCGGAATTGACCGAAACACGGTATTGACCGTCTAGGCATGGTTGAACTACGGACAACACGAGCCGTGTACCTCCTACCTGTGGAATGACTGGAACTGATGGGCTGTGTGACCCCCTCCGTCTAATAGGCGCTGCTCATGCATGGTTGTTTACGTCTTTGGGCGGGTTTAGTGACATCTCTGAACAATCAGAGGGACTGTGTCTCATCCAATATCGACAGTCAACGTCTATCTTCAGGAGTTGTGGAAGCCGGGGTGATGCAAAACTTTTCTTGATCTGTGTGTATATACTAGTCGCCATGTATATTGCTGAGAGGTTTCTAGGCGCTACAGTGTGGAACCGCGTGACGGCTACGGTCGCAGGTTCGAATCCTGCCTCGGGCATGGATGTGTGTGATGTCCTTAGGTTAGTTAGGTTTAAGTAGTTCTTAGTTCTAGGGGACTGATGACCTTAGAAGTTAAGTCCCATAGTGCTCAGAGCCATTTTTTTTTTTTTTTTTTTTGAGAGGTTTCTTGTGATAGTTGGAGCAACACTAGCGCCCCAGGCGGCAATAAAGGCAGTCATCTCCTAACGAGATACGCACAGTAAGAATAATTTTAGTTTATAAGTCTTTTTTATTCAATTTGTAAGATATACATTGTAATTTTGCTTCCCAAGCTTAGTAAAACATCAAGATATACGGATTAATGAAGCGAAAGAAGCGAAACTCATGAATGAAGTACGACGATCCAAATGGAATAACGTGACCGGCTGTCAGAGGCCGGAATACCAACCTTTTTGCAAATCGGACGTGAATGAAGAGAGTCAATTATAGTCTAGAAGGTACCGACAGGGGTGTAGAGCTGTGCCCACTTTAGTGACGTGGCCTGCTCCACTAAGTTTCTAAGTTGAGGATCCATGCTCTGTAGTGCCCGATCGAGATCATACCACAGATTCTCAAATGGGTTTTAGTCGGGGGAGTCTGATGGCCAGGGTAATATGGTAAACTCATCCTCGTGCTGTTAGAATCACGTACGTACACTGCGAGCTACGTGAAACGTTGGATTGTCCTCCTGGTAGGTGCCACAGTGCCGAGGAAAATGCTTGTACGGGTGAACCCAGGGATAGATGCTTACTGCTATTGACCCACTGCGCCTTGCAGAATGAACCAGGGAAACTCACGAAGACAATACCCCAGACCACAACGCTCCATCCTCCGGCCTAGGCTGTTGATTTTTGTAGGGCCGTGTACGCCAACGACTTGTTGCGGCATTGGCGCACAAGTGAGGTACTTGTTTCTGGCCGCATCGAAACAAGCAGGAGACTGATGATTTAAAAAAAGCAAGCCGAGAAATGACGATGGTAAGCAAAGTGCCCTACCCCACACACACCAAACAAGAAAACATTCTCATCCGGCTCTGAGCTATGCTGAAAGTTTAAAATCATCAGCTCATCGAGCAGTTAGTTTAAAGTTTGTTGCAGAATTCTACCCATAAGACAGACAGAGAGGGAAGCGACCTAATTAAAATGCGTTAAAACTTTGTTAATTTTCTATTAAACTTGTGAGTGTAATAGAAGAAATAACAGCGCTTCAGATTGTAATTTACAAGTGTATGAGCAGATTCGTGCACCAGGAAATGTGGTTGATCCACCATAACATGGCGCATAATTTAAATTTCAGCCGCGGTCTTTTTTTGCTGTCTAGCGGACACGCTGGAACCCCTTTCTTTGCCACAAAATTTTTATGTGAAAGCATTCTGTGTAGATTTATTCTAAATTGCAGAATGTCAAATACAGGAGATACATTTAAAGACGTCAACCGTCATCGCGAAATTACCGAGGTGCCTCGTTCGCTTTAAAAAGGAAGGTCTCCTTTGCATTCGCTGTGGGTTTTTTGTGAAAGTAGTTTTGAGCACAAGGCCGAACAGGTGTCGGGGTCTGGGATGGACGCCACTGACCTACCGCAACTCCGAGACTTGCTCCCTAGTATTAAATGTCGAGCTACTGACTGGTTTGAGTCATAAGCTGCCCTGCTAGCCTCTAGGATTTTCAGCGAAGCTCACGTAATCCTTCGCGAAACTAGGTATCGCACACGATACATCCTTTGAAAATAAGGTTCGCTAAATGCGCTCTGTCTCGTAATGAATGTCGTCGACTTAATCTATTCGATATGCTCTCGAGAACAACACGTCAACTATTCCTAATTCTCAGAACAATTGGCCGGCCGGAGTGGCCGTGGGTTTCTAGACGCTACAGTCTGGAACCGAGCGACCGCTACGGTCGCAGGTTCGAATCCTCCCTCGGGCATGGATGTGTGTGATGTCCTTAGGTTACTTCGGTTTAATTAGTTCTAAGTTCTAGGCGACTGATGACCTCAGAAGTTAAGTCGCATAGTGCTCAGAGCCATTTTCAGAACAATTGACAGGGCTCTGGAGAAATTACTAAGTTGTTTTCGGTCAGTCGAGCATGGCTTCACGAAACGAAGGCCTGTATTGATGATCTGGCTTCGTTTCAGTATAAAGCAGTGCTAAAATATATGTCAGAATGAATATCATATCGTACTTCTTACGAACACAAACACTGCAATATCATAGACGCCACCTTACTTTTCTCTATCCAGTTAAAACAGTACTCACGGTTGCAGAAAACTGCTGTAGTTAAAAGTGGCAACTGCATTTGATGATTATTAATTAAAAGCTTGCTTTGACAGCGTTGCACAAGAACAGAAATTAGGTAACACAATACGAAATCTTTCTTTCTTTCTTTCTTTCTTTATCGTCGCCATGTCCGACGTCACGTAGGTTCGGCTTTGCTCTTCTGGATCCTTCTCCTCCATAGTACTCTATCCATTGCCTCTTCCTTCTTCCATCCTTTCTCCCTTAGGTACCCGGATATCTTATCCTTCCACCTCACTTCGGTCTTCCTCTCCATCTCGCTCCTTCAATCTTTGTATCCTCAACTCTGTTTCCCATATACTGTTCCCCTTTTCTCTGTAAGTGTCCGTACCACCTTAGTCTGCTCTCTTGTACCCTTTCCCCCATGGGTCCCACTTTCACAGCTCCTCTAACAAATTCATTTCTAGTCATGTCCTTCCATGTTACCCCACACATCCACCTCAGCATCCTCATATCCGCCACTTTCATCTTCCTTTCCTGGGCTACTGTGATTGGCCATGTCTCTGCCCCGTATTTTATAGCAGACCTTACCACGTACAATTTCCCTTTCACCCCAATGCTCATCTTCTTGTCACACAACACTCCACTCATTTTACTCCAGTTGTTCCAACCGCAATTTATTCGGTGTTGTTTCTCGCTTTCCAGTCCTCCGTCCCTCTGTATGTACGATCCCAGGTATTTAAATTTGCAGACCGATTTCAGATGATCATCCTGGATCTTGCAAGACCTCATCTGCACATCCTTCAGTGCTAAATATTCTGACTTTGTCCTGCTAATTTTCCTCCCTCTTTCTTCTAGTGCCTTCCTCCAATCCTCCAGCTTTTTCTTAAGTCTGTCGATGCTCTGTTCACAAAGAACCACACCATCCGCAAACATCATATTCCACGGCGCTTCCTTCTTCACGTCTTTCAGCAGCACATCCATAATCAGGTCAAAGAGGTAGGGACTAAGCGCAGACCCATGATGTAACCCTATTTTTACTGGAAGCTGCTATGTGATGCCCACACTACTTTTCACCTGTATCATTCCTGCTCTATACATTTCCTTCACTAACCTCACATACTTCTCTGGCACGCACTGCTCTCTAATGCTTCTCCATATTTCGTCCCTTGGAACTCTGTCATATGCTTTCTCCAAATCAATGAAAGCCATATGTAGATCGGCTTGTAGCTCCCCGTGTCTCTCCACTATCCGCCTTAAAGCATGTATTGCATCAGTCGGTCCTCTTCCAGGCAAAAACCCAAACTGTTCTTCACACACCACAGTCTCCTTGCGTAATCTTGCTTCTATAACTCTTCCCCAAATTTTCATTTTGTGTGCCATCAGTTTAATATCTCTATAGTTACTTCAGTCCTGCACGTCACCTTTCCCCTTAAATATTGGGATCAGTACACTAGTTCTTCACTCGTCTGGCATCTCCTCCTGTGGCCAAATCTTCTCATTAAAACTCAAAGGAGGTCAATTCCATTTTTACCGAGACACTTCCA
Organism: Schistocerca cancellata; assembly: GCF_023864275.1. Classification (NCBI taxonomy): domain Eukaryota; kingdom Metazoa; phylum Arthropoda; class Insecta; order Orthoptera; family Acrididae; genus Schistocerca; species Schistocerca cancellata. The sequence continues at coordinate 195,545,204 of NC_064635.1, forward strand.
TACCTCAACGGGGATCTGGTCTGGGCCAAATGCCTTCACATTTTTCATCTTTTTAACTGCCCGTTCGACTTCATCTCTACTTATATCCATCGTCAATCCTTCGTTTGCCCCTCCTTCCTCAGTTTTCACTCTTACATTTTCTTCATTCAGCAATTTCTCAAAATAATTCAACCACCTTTGGCTTAAAATGGTTCAAATGGCTCTGAGCACTATGGGACTTAACATCTTAGGTCATCAGTCCCCTAGAACTTAGAACTACTTAAACCTAACTAACCTAAGGACATCACACACATCCATGCCCGAGGCAGGATTCGAACCTGCGACCGTAGTAGTCACGTGGTTCCGGACTGAGCGCCTAGAACCTTTGGCTTATTTTTCCATGGTCATGCAGAATTATTCCTGTTTCATCTTTCATTTGTTTTATTGCTGTTAGATCTTTAGAAGCTTTATCTCTTGATTTGCCTATCCGTATCAGTTGTCTCATCAGTAACACAATACGAAATGGCCAGTGAGATTTATTACGAGTACATCACAGTAGAGTACTTAACTTCGGTACAGCTAACTCCTCGGCACTCGATCCCCTATTCCTAATATAAATAAATCTAAATAACTTTGCTGGCTCCTGAAAATCTATGGGTTTGTCACTACTCCTAAGTCGAAAGGCTATCATGCAGAGATACCTATTAAGCTGGCTGCAAGCAATGAAATGAAATGCCTAATTGCTTGATCGTTACTGTGTGTCTGTCGGCGGAAGAATTTTCATGTCCATCAGTGCGCGGTGCTAACAGTAGTTCACGGTTGGCTGTACGCGGTATGGCGGCTGTCCACAACATCGATGGACGATTACGACCCCCATTTGGATGTGGTGTCCAAGCACACATGTACGACCGCCTTCTGGAGGGTGCTGCTAAGAACTGAGGAGAGCCAGCCGAATAGTTGTGCCTCCTTGGTGGGGCCTCTGGCACTGTTCGTTGTACACTGGAGAAGTGTGCCTTCTTTCGGACATGTCAGAAAGAACGAACACCATTTTGATGCTACATCCATTGTGAATCAGACACACAAGTATTGTTGTTGTTGTGGTCTTCAGTCCTCAGACCGGTTTGATGCAGCTCTCCATGCTACTCTATCCTGTGCAAGCTTCTTCATCTCCCAGTACCTACTGCAACCTACGTCCTTCTGAATTTGTTTAGTGTATTCAACTCTTGGTCTCCCTCTACGATTTTTACCCTCCACGCTGCCCTCCAACAATAAATTGGTGATCCCTTGATGCCTCAGAACATGTCCTACCAACCGATCCCTTCTTCTGGTCAAGTTGTGCCACAAATGTCTCTTCTCCCCAATTCTGTTCAATACCTCCTCATTAGTTATGTGATCTACCCATCTAATCTTCAGCATTCTTCCGTAGCACCACTTTTCGAAAGCTTCTATTATCTCCTTGCCTAAACTACTTATCGTCCACGTTTCACTTCCCTACATGGCTACACTCCATACAAATACTTTCAGACACCACATATACGAGGGTCGTCCAAAAATTAATGCCTCATAATTTTTTTAAAAAGCCGTTACTATACGGGGTGTTCAAAAAGTCTCTCTCTGCAGTGAAGTATGATTTTAGCCGCACGTGCCGTGTGACTGTTCGCCTGCCTGGGTTACTTCCCTTCATGTGGACTCTCCCAACATTCCACTGTTTCGTTTATCTCAGCCAGAGTCAGTAGTATCTTTGGTGTGTGTCGTTACGTGTTGACGTGAACGCTTAAGTTTAGATGCTTTGTTCGTTTGTTTCGTTTTTGCCACTGTTAAAATGCTAACCATTGAAGAAAGTGTGTTTTTAGTCGAGCAAGTGTTCAAAGCTGGCGGTAAATACACCGTTTCAGTTCGTCAAACATTTAATTCAGTTTTCCGGAGACAACACTCCCACATCGCGATAGTCTGCGAGATTTGATTAACAGATTTCGAAGTACGGGTTCAGTGACAGATGCACCGAGAAGTGGTCGTCCTAGCGTTTGGTCTGAGGATAAACTACTCGATATTTCCGATAAAATGTCCATGAGTACGAACAAGTCAGTAAGAAAACTCGCCCAGGTAATCGATGTTAGTGTCGGAACGGCACACACAGCTGTAAGGGAAAAATTAGAACTTTTCCCATACAAAGTGACAGTCGTGCAAGAACTGAAAAATTCTGAGCATGGCAAGAGACTGCATTATTGTCAATGTTTCAAAACTTTCGTTCAATAAAATGAAAGAGATATTATTGATTAAATGTTTTTCACTGCTGAGGCGTGGTTTCATTTATCCGGATACATGAACTCGCAAAATTCTCGTATGTGGAGTACTGCGAATCCATTGTTTATTCATCAGGGACCACTTCATTCTGTGAAAACAGGAGTTTCGATTGCAATTTCTAGACGTCGCGTTGTGGCTCCCATATTTTTCAAAGAAACAATAAACACACAACGATACTGCAGTGATATTCTGCACCCATTCATAGGAGAACTTGTGTTAAGTGATATTTTCAACAAGATGGTGCATCCGCGCATACAGCTCGCGTTTCAATGCCACTGCTTGCTGATGTTTTTGGTGATCGCTTAATTTCACAGGGACTTTGGCCTCCACGATCGCCTGACCTAACACCACCTGACTTTTTCTTCTGGGGTGCAGCGAAAGCAACTGTCTATAAAAACCGTCCAAAAGCCATCGATGAATTGAAAACTGCAATATCCACTTTCACTATTTCTGTTACAGAGGAAATGTTACAGCTTGTGTTTGGAAACATGATTAGACGAATTGAGTCGTGTATTCAGCAACAGGGGGGACACTTTCAACATTTAATGCGAAAACTTGTAAGTAAAATTAATATTCAATAAATTAATAACTTGTATTTCACTGAGTTTTATTTCGGTATATTCACTGTTTGTTCTGTGCGTCGGTGAAGTTTCGAACCGTTCTGGCAGATGGCAGAGCCGTAGTACAGCGTCAAAATGGCGTCTACATACGACTCACGTTTGCAAGCAGCGTGCTGTTATTGAATTCGTGTGTGCAGGAAAAGAAACCGTGGTGAACATCCATAAACGTTTGTGTGCCGTGTACGGCGATACAGCACTTGATAGGAGTGCAGTTGGGCGATGGGTAAACAAAGTTACAGCCTCAGGAAATGCAGAAACAGAGCTCCATGATTATCCACGCTCGGAACATCACATCACAGCCACTGCTCCAGATATGCTGAATCGTGCGGATGCCATTATTCGTGCAGACCGGCGCATCACAAATCGACAGTGTGCTCTGCAGTCGGTCAGCATTGGAAGTGCGTCTGAAATCATCGAGACTCTCGGATATTAAAAGAGGTTCTCATAATGGGGTGCACGAATGCTCACAAGGGACCACAAGATTCAAAGAAAGGCCGTTTCATCTGAATTGTTGAAGCGTTATGAGACCGACGGAGAAGCCTTTCTGTCACTTTGAAGATGACGAGAGCGTCAGTCATGCAGTGAAAACATGGCTATGCCTGCCGGACATTACCTTTTATTAGCAGCTGGAATACATGCTCTTCCACAACGTTGGCGTATGGCCATAGGACGTGATGGAGACTACGTAGAAAAAAGAGGACATGGACATGACGTTGATGTATATTGTTACCCAATTCTGACTCTTAACAATAAATATGTTCCGAGAAAGGAAAAATGGGGCATTACTCACTGAATGACCCTCATATATTTAAGGCGAGGACGACCGATGATTCCTTCAGTGCCGATGTACACCACGCTCGAACTCTAATGGTAATCAGCGAAAAGCCGTGAGTGCTGAGGATAAAGGGCAAGGGGCACTACATCAGTAGTATGCGGTGTAAATCAAGAATTTAGGTCGTACGGGAGGCGTGCTATAAAAGGTAGCCTATGCAAGTTGTGCTGACCACTCTGTCAGGATGGTGTAATGGTCAGCGTATCTGCTTACTAAGCAAGAGACCAAGGTTTGAATCCCAGTCCAGCACAGCCGGCCGGAGTGGCCCAGCGGTTCTAGGCGCTACAGTCTGAAACCGAGCTACCGCTATGGTCGCAGGTTCGAATCCTGTCTCGGGCATGGATGTGTGTGATGTCCTTAGGTTAGTTAGGTTTAAGCAGTTCTAAGTTCTAGGGGACTGATGACCTCAGAAGTTAAATTCCATAGTGCTCAGAGCCATTTGAACCTTTGAACCAGTCCAGCACAAAATTTTCAGCTTTCCCCTTTAATTTAAATGTTCCCATTGGCTGCTAATATCTTTAATTCCTTGTTGTCTTGACTATTTGTTGCGTTCCCTTAAGCCTGGTACACAACTGCTTTTGTTTTAGAAATAAATGTACTGCAGCTTCAGTTTATTTATTTATATTTCTCTCTTGTTACTGGCTTTGGTTTGCAACCACACAATCATGCAACCTGTCCTACCATTAGCCGAGCTCTCGAGCTTGTATCCAGCAACATCACTCTTCTGGAAGAGGAAACAACATAATATGACAACCAGAAAATTTGGAAGAGAAGAATAAGAGGAAAAGAACATCAGATCGACTCCTTTCTGAACTAGGGCTACTTTGTCATCTGTTTCGATTCTTAAATTTCATTCTGATTTCTGTACAAGTTGCGATAGTCAGATGTCCTGTTTAAAAAGAAAGAGAGCTATATTAAAATAATAGTAAACAACATTAAAAATTAAAGTAACTCATACAGATAGTACTTGAATGCGTTACTATTTGAATGTGTTAGTCACATTGGCTACAGCATCGAGTCCTCCGTTCAATGTAGATTTTTTTGCAAATTTGGGAGTTGGGGGCGGAGAAGGATGTTTCCGGGCTGTTCGTCTTCTGGACGGCATCTGGTGCTGACTGACGCACCCTACATGACTTCTGGGGAAATGAATGTGTCGCGGTACAGCAGCTCGATCCATATTCCGAGGAGCTCGTAATCTGTTTCTTTCGCTGAGCAATTTGTATATTTGATTATAATTTGTGGTCTCTTTTCTCTCATTATCTTTGAATTGGTGAGATGAGGCTGTGTTTTCTTCATACTGTCTTCCATATAGTTCGGTATCCATCCCCAAGCCCTCACAGCATTAGGGTCTTTTAAAATTTCCATTGAGATTTTATGGAAATTTTCTCTCTGTCAGTTTTATGTGAATATTGTGTATCATAAAAACCTGCTAAATTTAACCTATACTCCTAGGCCGCTTAACAGTCTTACAGCTTTTCCGCGGTTAGGCAAACCACAAATAACAAATATAACCAGTTGTATTCCTAAATTTTTGTTCAAACAACGACAGCGTTTTCGTTGTATATAGTGTCCAAACACGACCACCTGCTATGAGACAACACCGATCATCTGATCATTATCCACTAAGACGTTGAATCGATACCTCTGTGTGATCTGTAAATTAAATACACTACTGGCCATTAAAAATGCTACACCACGAAGATGGCGTGCTATAGACGTGAAATTTAACAGACAGGAAGAAGGTGCCGTGATATGCAAATGATTAGCTTTTCAGAGCATTCACACAAGGTTGGCGCCGGTGGCGACACCTACAACGTGCTGACATGAGGTAAGTTTCCAACCGATTTCTCATACACAAACTGCATTTGACAGGCGTTGCCTTGTGAAACGTTGTTGTGATGCTTCGTGTAAAGAAAAGAAATGCATAGCATCACGTTTCCGACTTTGATAAAGGTCGGATTGTAGCCTATCGCGATTGCGGTTCATCGTTTTGCGACATTGCTTCTCGCGTTGGTCGAGATCCAATGACTGTTAGCAGAATATGGAATCGGTGGGTTCAGGAGGGTAATACGGAACGCCGTGCTGCATCCCAACGGCCTCGTGTCACTAGCAGTCGAGATGAAAGACATCTCATCGGCATGGCTGTAAAGGATCGTGCAGCCACGTCTCGATCCCTCAGTCAAAAGATGGGGACGTTTGCAAGACAACAACCATATGCAGCATATGGTGTCGCATCCGTGTTTGGCGATATCGCGGTGAACGCACATTGGAAGCGTGTATTCGTGATCGCGATACTGGCGTATCACCCAGCGTGATGGTATGGGGTGCCATTGGTTACACGTCTCGGTCACCTCTTGTTCGCATTGACGGCACTTTTAACAGTGGACGTTACACTTCAGATGTGTTACGACCCGTGGCTCTACCCTTCATGCGCTCCCTGCGAAACCCTACATTTCAGCAGGATAATGCACGACCGCATGTTGCAGGTCCAGTACGGGCCTTTCGGGATACAGAAAATGTTCGACTGCTGCCCTGACCAGCACATTCTCCAGATCTCTCACCAATTGAAACCGCCTGGTTAATGGTGACCGAGCAACTGGCTCCTCACAATACGCCAGTCACTACTCTTGATGAACTGTGGTATCGTGTTGAAGCTGCATGGGCAGGTGTACCTGTACACGCCATCCAAGCTCTGTTTGACTCAATGCCCAGTCGTATCAAGGCCGTTATTAAGGCCAGAGGTGGGTTATTCTGGGTACTGATTTCTCAGAATCTATGCACCCAAGTTGCGTGAAAATGTAATCACATGTCAGTTCTAGTATAATATATTTGTCCAATGAATACCCGTTTATCCTCTGCATTTCTTCTTCGTGTAGCAATTTTAATGGCCACTAGTGTACACAAAAAAAATCCGGAAGTTTTTCATCTATCTGTAGTCAAAATAATTTAAAATATTCGAGATCGCTTATTATCAGACCAAACATTGTGACAGTAAAATTTCCACTGCGGTGGAGTAATCTTTGTTAGAAACTGTATGCCCTGTGCTTTGGTTCAATTAAGTGACAATCTGCGTACTGCAAACTACGGATTCATATATGTTACAAACTACTCTGTTTGGTAACACATTTACGTTGAATTTCACATCGTCCAGAACGACACGTGTGTCGCAGGAAAATAGAACAACAAAAATGAATCATCTGTCACGTTTAGTGACATAAAAGAGTTGACATAGAACAGAACGCTGTAGCACCCCTATTTTTCGTACCCGTCCCGTGTTCATTCTACACACAGGGACAATTTTCTGCTGTCTACTTTACAGATAAGAAAGAAACCAGTGGTGAGCTTTTCCAATGATTCTGTGATACTCTATGTAACTTCATATAAATTATCAAAATAACCACCGACTTTAATTTATCACTTAAAACTGAAATACCATAACGCTAAAAGGATTAAGGGGACATTGTACGTGAAATTTGATATTTTCTGTTTTCTACTCCGTAATGTACTTTAGACTTTCCTGAACATTTTACTATATAATACATTAAAATCAGACAATTGTGAGACCTTCAAATATTTTTAATGTTGATGTGTGACTGTCGAATTTCGGGGCTACGCAAATACTGCTCCATTTTAAGAATCATATCTCGAGAAATACTCAGTCTAGAAGGCTGTGAATTGCTTTGTTTAGTGTGTACTGCTACATCTCAGAAGTTGGCATTACGAATAAACAAATCAGTCCTTTGTTTTTGATACTAGTTTTTGTTGAAAGTGGTGTGATCAGCGATTATCTTTGCAGAAAGCTAACTTCTACTCCTTTTTATACGCAAATGAAATGACTAAGAGTAAAAGTAACTTTCAAGAAACGGAAATTTGCCGGTAACAGATATGTGAGACTTTTCTTTCATCGAACAACTGCTCAAACTCTGAACTACATTTTTTGCAATAAATGACCCGTTTTCTAAAAAAGTACTGTTGGTAGAGACATGGAATTTTCACAGCATGCCAAGTGTGAGATTCAACACATATGGACCTAGAATAATTAAAATATCCTGAATTGTTTTGTTTTATGTTCATTTACTTACAAAATTATGTCAAAAAATTGAGTGTTCGAAAAAAAAGATATCATGTCCCCCAATACAATTTTAGTTATAATTCTAGTTCAGTGTATCTAGAAAGGTGCATTCAATAATTATGGAAAATTGTAAGTTGGTGTCTTAAAAAGTTTGCAAGATAATGGGTCACAAAATTCGATAATTTAACATTGGTGGCATTGGAAATACAGCGTCCCCTTAATTTTGTTGTTCTTGTAGTGATCATTTTATGGTGTTGAATCGCAAGTCGACAGTAAATTATCAGTAAAAGCCCGATTCTTTGAGGAATCGAACTGCTCTGTACAAAATAGCTTCGAACGTCTGATTGCGTTACATTTGAGTTAATGTGTTAAACATTTCATGTTAAACATGCAAGTGAGAAAAAGTTTAGAAAAGGCTTGAAATCATGTTCTCATTGTGAAACAGGGGATTTTTATACTTAGGGTAATTTGTGCTCCATTTTGAGCAGAAGTAAGTTTTCCACGCATTACAATGTTCATGCTGTCATATCTCCTGAACAGTGAATTTAACCTTATAATTTTTCAGGTGGATACTGTCTGCAAAATTGTGTTGCGAATAGAGTCGGTAGCAAGTAAGTCATATGTTAAAATGACATCTGTGATGCTGAGGTTTTGCTACAGTAAGTGAACAACTTTTTTCGTTTTATCATTTTGTCTCGGGTGTTAGCGAGAGAAAGTTTCGTAATGTTTGCTGTCATTCCCACGTACTATACCAATGAAGCCCGGATATTTGCGTGACGTCAGTTACGCTGCGTCAAAACATACACAAAGTTTCGAAGTGCAACACTTGTTTTCATCATCATCAACATTATCATCATCATCATCATTATTATTATCATCATCATCATCTCTTTCCAATGATTAGGTGTTGTAGTCACCTGTTCAGGTCTCTGTCATCCACCCATCTAACCATCCATCTCTTACGATGTCTACCTAGTTCTCTCTTTCCCGTCGGCCAATAATTCGTTACCCTTTTTGGCAATCTGTTTTCTGTCATGATCTTTCCATTTTCTTCAATTGTCTTCTATCTTGTCATTAATTGAAAGGATTTTGAATCTGATCTTACCCTTTCAATCCTTATCTTATCCATTTTATTACAGCCGCTTGCATATCTCATGAACATCTCTGCGGATTGTAAATGTGATTCTTCTTTTTTGTTACCGTCCGTCATTCGGAACCATATACAAGAGTAGATTAAGCCATAACATTATAGAATTACATTTGTGTTTGTTTACTCGTTTTGCTTCCCAAAGTTCTTCCAGTTGTTCCACATATAGCTTGATATTTATTACCCTCCTACTCAATTTCTTTGTCGTAGTTCAAACTAACATAACATCCTAGATAAGTGAAGTGGGACACCAGTTCTAAAATTTTCTCATTTGTTTTTATTTTCATTCAGACTGGATTCTAACCTTTGAAGACCATTTATAGATATGGTTAAGTTGTAATATATTACGTATTGGCACTACTCTTAGTAAATTATGTTCTGTTTCCTGTATCTGGAATTAAAATAGGATCTAACGTGCCATTAACTACTCCGTTACAGGTTTATGACGATATATTTATACAGGAAACAGAAGACAGTACTTGTCTTATTGTGTTAAACCTTTAAGTAAGGCTCTACCTCTCAATGTGTAGATTATGAGAGAATTTAATTTCTTTAAGTCAGTAAAAAACTGCGTTAAATACCGAAATTCTAATTTCTTTAATTGGTAGATAGGCAACCTATAAGTAGAACTATAGTCCTGGTTCCGGAATGGTCGCTTAGTAATATGGATGTGCTGAAATGTGTTACCACCCTCTTATTTGTGTACGCCGTGTTCTCAAAGTGTCTGAACGTACAGGTAGTAATGAAATTGGCTTGCAACTGTCCACATTATCTCTTTCTCCCATTTTTCGAAGTGGTTTCCACTAAAGGGTAGGGAAAAATCATTGTGCCAAATAGTCACACTGACTCAGTACATCACTTAATATATGATTAAATGACGACATAGGCGACTTGAACAATCAACTGCTAAAGACTTCTAGAGTAGTACCCTCAATATCGTGGCAAATGGACTGCTGTCATGACTTACAAATTAGCACTGCAGAGGTGGAACATTAACATTTAGGGTAACGCTCAGGTAGCAGTTACGGCAGAAACTGCGCCGTAGGCGAATATCGCAACTGTTTGAGTCTACTTATTTGGAAGAAAGTAACGGGCGAGGAGGCGAGTAGTAAGCGTTTTGAGGCCTGGGAAAGTATCGCGTCTGGTGAAGGGAAGAGGTTGGCACGCAAGGGAGTAGGTGCGCTGCAGGTTAAGCTCTGCTCGGACACTGCCAGATACGGAAGTCAAGGCTGGTATTAAATGCAAAATGTCACCTAAATTCTCATTTAAAATTCTGAAAGCTAGCATCATCGCATACGTGCTCGGAAACAAGCTTGTGTGGCTTCCACGTTTATAGCGACAAAGGAAAGACGTCTACATCAATGAGAAAAGAACACGAAAGGGAAGAAGTAGTTGAGGAGAAAGTGAGACAAGATTATAGCCTATCCTCGACCTTACTCATTCTGTACATTAAGCAACCTGTGAAGAAACTCAGGAGTAATTTGCAAACGGAATTAAGTCAAGAGATATAAATTAAAAGCTTCATCAAAAACTCAGGAGTAATTTGCAAACGGAATTAAGTCAAGAGATAGAAATTAAAAGTTTCATTTTTTGCCTACGACACTGTAATTCCGTCAAGGACAGCAGGGAACTTCCAGGACCACCTGAAATGTATAGATAGTGTCTTGGAAACAATTTGCTAGTGGAACTTCAGGAAAAGTAAAATAAAGACAATGGAGCTTAGTAAATTTCAGTCAGCCAGGGGCTGAATTAGGTTGGCATGTAAGACATTAGAACTTGTGAAAGGGTTTGTCATTTTGGGCAGAAAATAACTAACGATAACAAAGTGGAGAGGATATTAAGCGTTGTAACAAAAGCGTTTCTCAAAAAGAGAAGTTTATTAACATTAAATATAACTTAAAGTTTTAGGAAGTCCTTTCTGGATGTACGTGAAGCGCACACTAGTAGTGATGTGAAATTTGTCCGACAAGCAGTATATACAGGGTTGGACACACACATTAAGACGCTGCGAGAAAGCGCTCTCGAACGTACAGGGGATACGAAAATTAATGTGAACAGTGGTAGTAATGGGATGGTCGTGTTTGACGGTCAACAACGCGGGTAAGTTGCGTGTCGCGCTGGACTGTGCGTTTTCAGTACGGACTAGGCATTCAGTGCAGGTTGTTTACGGGTAGTGCAGACTTCGTATTTGTATTTAGAGGCCGAGGTCGACGTGCAGTGAAAGACCTAACAGAGGTCCAACGAGGACAGATTGTGGGGGCCCGATTAGCTGGAGCACCAGTAACCAAGACAGCCCACTTACTGAGTGTTTCAAGAACAACTGTTTCAACAGTCGTGACGGCCTACACAAAACATGGATAGACATCTTCATGTGAACTTAATAGTGGGCGTAAATCGAAACTAAATAACAGAGATCGTAGTACGCTAACACGAAATGTGTCGAAACGACAAAAAACTATGGCGGCTAAAGTGACTGCAGAGCTCAATAGCCATCTCCGAGACCCCGTATCTATCGACAGTGTCCGCCGAGAACTCCATTAAGCGAATAAGCATGGACGAGCTGCTATACCGAAACCATTAGAGACGACAGCCAACGCAAAGATGCGTAAAATATGTTGTCAGCAGCATAAATCGAGGATGGCTGATCAGCGAAAACACATCATATGGTGCGACGAGTCAATTTTTTCGTTATTTCCAAAATTGGGCCGGGTTTACATCTGGAGAACGTCAAAAGAAGCCTACAATGATTGATTAATTTCAATGGCTAAGCATGGAGGTGGAAGTGTGATGGTGTGGGCAGCCATATCACGGTATTCTGCTGGTCCCATCATTGCTTTCAAAGACTACATCTACATCTACATCTACATTTATACTCCGCAAGCCACCCAACGGTGTGTGGCGGAGAGCACTTTACGTGCCATTGTCATTACCTCTCTTTCCTGTTCCAGTCGCGTATGGTTCGCGGGAAGAACGACTGTCTGAAAGCCTCCGTGCGCGCTCTAATCTCGGGAGGTATATCTCCTCGGGAGGTATAAGTAGGGGGAAGCAACATATTCGATACCTCATCCAGAAACGCACCCTCTCGAAACCTGGCGAGCAAGCTACACCGCGATGCAGAGCGCCTCTCTTGCAGAGTCTGCCACTTGAGTTCGTTAAACATCTCCGTAACGCTATCACGGTTACCAAATAACCCTATGACGAAACGCGCCGCTCTTCTTTGGATCTTCTCTATCTCCTCCGTCAACCCGACCTGGTACGGATCCCAAACTGATGAGCAATACTCAAGTATAGGCCGAACGAGTGTTTTGTAAGCCACCTCCTTTGTTGATGGACTACATTTTCTAAGGACTCTCCCAATGAATCTCAACCTGGTACCCGCCTTACCAACAATTAATTTTATATGATCATTCCACTTCAAATCGTTCCGCACGCATACTCCCAGATATTTTACAGAAGTAACTGCTACCATTGTTTGTTCTGCTATAATATAATCATACAATAAAGTATCCTTCTTTCTATGTATTCGCAATACATTACATTTGTCTATGTTAAGGGTCAGTTGCCACTCCCTGCACCAAGTGCCTATCCGCTGCAGATCTTCCTGCATTTCGCTACAATTTTCTAATGCTGCAACTTCTCTGTATACTACAGCATCATCCGCGAAAAGCTGCATGGAACTTCCGACACTATCTACTAGGTCATTTATATATATTGTGAAAAGCAATGGTCCCATAACACTCCCCTGTGGCACGCCAGGGGTTACTTTAACGTCTGTAGACGTCTCTCCATTGATAACAACATGCTGTGTTCTGTTTGCTAAAAACTCTTCAATCCAGCCACACAGCTGGTCTGATATTCCGTAGGCTCTTACTTTGTTTATCAGGCGACAGTGCGGAACTGTATCAAACGCCTTCCGGAAGTCAAGGAAAATAGCATCTACCTGGGAGCCTGTATCTAATATTTTCTGGGTCTCATAACCAAATGAAGCGATTTGGGTCTCACACGATCGCTGTTTCCGGAATCCATGTTGATTCCTACATAGTAGATTCTGGGTTTCCAAAAACGACATGATACTCGAGCAAGAAACATGTTCTGAAATTCTACAACAGATCGACGTCAGAGATATAGGCCTATGGTTTTGCGCATCTGCTCCACGACCCTTCTTGAAGACTGCGACTACCTATGCTCTTTTCCAATCATTTGGAACCTTCCGTTCCTCTAGAAACTTGCGGTACACGGCTGTTAGAAGGGGGGCAAGTTACAGCCAACGATTATGTGAACATTTCAGGTGATCAGGTGCACGCTATGATTCAAATGTTGTTCCCCAACGGTGATGCAACATTACAGGACGATAATGCGCCCATCCACATAGCCAGGACAGTTTGGATCATGCAAGTGAACTGCAGCATCTTCCCTGGCGAGCACAGCCCTCGGACTTGAACATTATCGAACCCTTATGGGTGGAACTGGAGCACAGACTCCGGAACAGATCTCCGCCTCCATCATCACTACAGGAGTTAGCAGAGGTTATAATCGAACAGTGGCATAACATTCCACTGGAAACTACACTCCTGGAAACGGAAAAAAGACACATTGACACCGGTGTGTCAGACCCACCATACTTGCTCCGGACACTGCGAGAGGGCTGTACAAGAAATGATCACACGCACGGCACAGCGGACACACCAGGAACCGCGGTGTTGGCCGTCGAATGGCGCTAGCTGCGCAGCATTTGTGCACCGCCGCCGTCAGTGTCAGCCAGTTTGCCGTGGCATACGGAGCTCCATCGCAGTCTTTAACACTGGTAGCATGCCGCGACAGCGTGGACGTGAACCGTATGTGCAGTTGACGGACTTTGAGCGAGGGCGTATAGTGGGCATGCGGGAGGCCGGGTGGACGTACCGCCGAATTGCTCAACACGTGGGGCGTGAGGTCTCCACAGTACATCGATGTTGTCGCCAGTGGTCGGCGGAAGGTGCACGTGCCCGTCGACCTGGGACCGGACCGCAGCGACACACGGATGCACGCCAAGACCGTAGGATCCTACGCAGTGCCGTAGGGGACCGCACCGCCACTTCCCAGCAAATTAGGGACGCTGTTGCTCCTGGGGTATCGGCGAGGACCATTCGCAACCGTCTCCATGAGTTTGGGCTACGGTCCCGCACACCGTTAGGCCGTCTTCCGCTCACGCCCCAACATCGTGCAGCCCGCCTCCAGTGGTGTCGCGACAGGCGTGAATGGAGGGACGAATGGAGACGTGTCGTCTTCAGCGATGAGAGTCGCTTCTGCCTTGCCGCCGTGCAGGTGAGCGCCACAATCAGGACTGCATACGACCGAGGCACACAGGGCCAACACCCGGCATCATGGTGTGGGGAGCGATCTCCTACACTGGCCGTACACCACTGGTGATCGTCGAGGGGACACTGAATAGTGCACGGTACATCCAAACCATCATCGAACCCATCGTTCTACCATTCCTAGACCGGCAAGGGAACTTGCTGTTCCAACAGGACAATGCACGTCCGCATGTATCCCGTGCCACCCAACGTGCTCTAGAAGGTGTAAGTCTACTACCCTGGCCAGCAAGATCTCCGGATCTGTCCCCCATTGAGCATGTTTGGGACTGGATGAAGCGTCGTCTCACGCGGTCTGCACGTCCAGCCCGAACGCTGGTCCAACTGAGGCGCCAGGTGGAAATGGCATGGCAAGCCGTTCCACAGGACTACATCCAGCATCTCTACGATCGTCTCCATGGGAGAATAGCAGCCTGCATTGCTTCGAAAGGTGGATATACACTGTACTAGTGCCGACATTGTGCATGCTCTGTTGCCTGTGTCTATGTGCCTGTGGTTCTGTCAGTGTGATCATGTGATGTATCTGACCCCAGGAATGTGTCAATAAAGTTTCCCCTTCCTGGGACAATGAATTCACGGTGTTCTTATTTCAATTTCCAGGAGTGTATATCATTATATTCCAGTTGAAACGTCCCCTTAGAAAAATTATACATGACAGTGCTTAAACTGACACACAATATTTTTTTAGCGCAACGCAGTCTGAATTTCAGTAATCCCTACAAGAGAATGGCCCTGACTAAATTAACCTATACGTTTCACAAATCACTTACCTCACAAAAATCTTCGTTACTCGAACTACTGCAATACAGCGAGCGCCACTACTGCCAGCTAAATAAAAGATTCAAACTACGGAAGGCACTAACTACTGATAGGCGTAGTTAGCAAATGAAAGATTTTGATAGAGAACAAACAATGTATTTACCTTAATAGTCATAATATATATAGCAGTTCATGACATCCATTCTTACAAATGTGCTGTTTCTCGTGGACACACCTCCAGATTATCCATTCTCAAAAATCAGCCATCTCACTTCCCCACACCCACCACTGCTGGCGGCTCACCTCCAACAGCGCAACGCTGCGCGCTGTTAACATCCAGCTGCCCAACACTACAATGGCAGACAACAATGCAAACTAGCCACAGACTGCACACAGCACGGCCAGTGATTTTCATACAGAGCGCTACGTGGCGTTACCAATAAGAAAACCTAAATAGCCTACTTACACAGTATTCCAAGACGAATCGCAGCTAAATTAAGGGCAAATGGGGGTTAACGCCTTATTAATAAAGCATTCCCAAGTGAGTACAGGTGTTCAGATTATTTTGTCTATACCCTGTATATGTGGATGCTTGCCAAGCGTGCATCTGTTGTATCTGAACATCTCGAGCAATGTCCTCAATAAATTGCAGGTGTCACTTGCGGTCAGAAAAGTGTTCTGTTTAATTATGAGCATTATGTCGTACCCTGTTTTCTCATTTTAAATTTACCGCCTTCATTTGTATTAAACTTCGTCAAAAATGTAGGATAAATTATTTCACAGGTGTTTCTCCTTGTAATTCCATCTTATCAATGTTTTATGTACATAACATTTGTAAAGTTTTAGTGGCTATATATATCCAGTTTACGATCTCTCATTCTTACCAGGAGCTGCGTGGCAGCGCCGCCTATTGATGTGATTCTGTATTAGAGGCTTCAGTACTGGCACACGACGCTGTGGTACGTTATGCTTACTACCTGAGCCCCCATCTTATTCTGTTACTCGCTCCTGTGAACGGGAGCGCGTTATGCAGGTGTTGGAGTCACTCACGTCCATCTAGAAAAGGTAAGGCCTTATCATAAGCCTTCGGCAATAGAATTGCATTTCTGAGCGTCCGATCACTGGTGAATTTTCTTATCTGTTTCTACTATTTTATATTTCTAGTTTTCACTGAGTTTAACGAAGGCGGTGGTGGCCTGATGTATTCGACGATGCCCTTTGGCTACACTGTCTAAAGGATCGTTATAAGAAATACCAAATTAAGGTATTTGCTCCTTCACTATTTGATCTGTTCATATATACTTTTAGGTTATACAAGTCTGCACAATGCGATGACGATTCTTAAATAGATGTATTTGTCCTCCGTTTTCTATGTGGATCAACCTGAAGATCCCTAAATAAGGGGAAACGCGTAGTAGAATAACAGTGTTTTTGTTGGGTGGTTGTTGTGGTCTTCAGTCTAGAGACTGGTTCGATGCAGCTCTCCATGCTACTCTATCCTGTGCAAGCTTCTTCATCTCCCAGTACCTACTGCAACCTACATCTTTCTGAATCTGTTTAGTGTATTCATCTCTTGGTGCCGGCCGGTGTGGCCGTGCGGTTCTAAGCGCGTCAGTTTGGAATCGCGTGACCGCTACGGTCGCAGGTTCGAATCCTGCCTCGGGCATGGATGTGTGTGATGTCCTTAGGTTAGTTAGGTTTAAGTAGTTCTACGTTCTAGGGGACTGATGACCTCAGTAGTTAAGTCCCATAGTGCTCAGAGCCATTTGAACCATTTGAACCATCTCTTGGTCTCCCTCTGCGATTTTTGCCCTCCACGCTGCCCTTCAGTACTAAATTGGTGATCCCTTGGTGCCTCAGAATATGCCCTACCAACCGATCCCTTCTTCTAGTCAAGTTGTGCCACAAACTTCTCTTCTCCCCAATCCTATTCAATACCTCCTCATTAGTTACGTGATCTACCCACCTTATCTTCAGCATTCTTCTATAGCACCACATTTCGAAAGCTTCTATTCTCTTCTTGTCCAAACTGTTTATCGTCCATGTTTCACTTCCATGCATGGCTACACTCCATACAAATACTTTCAGAAACGACTTCCTGACACTAAAATCTATACTCGATGTTAACAAATTTCTCTTCTTCAGAAATGCTTTGTACAGAAATGCTTTCCAGTCTACATTTTATATCCTCTCTACTTCGAACATCATCAGTTATTTTGCTCCCCAAATAGCAATACCCATTTATTACTTTAAGTGTCTCATTTCCTAATCTAATTCCCGCAGCAACACCCGATTTAATTCGACAACATTCCATTATTCTCGTTTTGCTTTTGTTGATGTTCATCTTATATCGTCCTTTCAAGACACTGTCCATTCCGTTCAGCTGCTCATCCAGGTCCTTTGCTGTCTCTGACAGAATTACAATGTCATCGGCGAACCTCAAAGTTTTAATTTCTTCTCCATGAATTTTAATTTCTACTCCAAATCTTTCTTTTGTTTCCTTTACTGCTTGCTCAATATACAGATTGAATAACATCGGGGAGGCTACAACCCTGTCTCACTCCCTTCCCAGCCACTGCTTCCCTTTCATGTCTCTATACTCTTGTAACTGCCATCTGGTTTCTGTACAAATTGTAAATAGCCTTGCGCTCCCTGTATTTTACCCCTGTGTGTGGCGTCCCCGCACTCCAGCCGCGTGTTGATGTTGTCGACGCGGTAGAGCTGCTACTGCCACAGCTCTCGCAATGGAGTTGAGACACGATGCGCGATGACGTAGGTCCCCGTTGGTGAACGGGACACAGAAATGCGAACTCGTACGATGGATGCTTCTTCTGATTTAAGATTGAATGATTCATTGCCCGGATATGCTGTAGTTGTTAAATCTTATCTAATCCATATCCTACACACCACCAATTGCGAGGAAACATTGTAATTATCAGTCTTTTCGTACGTTGTTGGCTCGTTGTTATGGAGTTGTTGAAGTTGTATGAAGCGAGATCCACTGATACTCTTTGATGAGGAGTGAAACTACGCCGTATTGTAAAAAAAAAAATGTTCAAAAGTTCTCTTTTCAATTAATGAAGTAGGTATTTTGATATTCAGATTAAATTGTCCCTGCTGAACAGTCGTTGGTTAACTATCATTGACTAAATCACTTAATAATGTAGTCCACGCTTGATATTTCACTTGGATCCAACAGTTTATTGTTCCTTGGCCACTAAATACTTTATAACTTTCGCACCACACGCACACGCAGTTGGTTGGTAAAGTCAGGTCTATTAAAATTAAGTTTTTTGACAATTACGACAACTTGACTCTTCAGCGTAATTGTATTATCTACGTGAAGTCGTGTAATTGTGTCCTACTCGAGTCTAATTGAGTATAGTCCTGTGATATACTATCCACTCTTCTTTTAGTTCCAACTATTTGAAAGTCAGGTCCAATATTCACTAATTTCGTCAATAAATTTCAATTAACTGGTTATGCACGGTTAAACGAGTCTATCAGTTTCTGTCTCTGCATACAAAATCAGTTTCCGAAGTCCGTGAATCACGTCACGCAAGAAACACTTCTGAACGCAAAACAATCTCGTCGCGTCCCGTACTCTCAATAACTAAGATAGGAATTGTTCTCGCACGTCTTTACAGGACGAGAGCCAGCAAGTGACTTCTTCTGTGAAAGAGTATTGTAGGCGCATTGGATTTCTTCGTTGCGCTTACAACTCTCTTCCACATAAAAGCTATCTCTGACTAACATCACCTTGAAGTTAGCTTTCAAGATATTAATTGCAATTATCACTTGGATATTTGTCCATTAATTAAATCTGGGGTTTCTTCCTCCTCTTTTCATAACAAAAACTCGCAGTGATGTATAATGTTGTTGTTATCAAAACTTCTTGGTGTTAGCTTATCGGCAAAGATGTTGTATTTGCCAAGATAACTCTTCCCTACTTCATATTATGATATTCTGTCTTAACTGACTTTAAGGAGGTCGTTGGGGTATTATACCTGCCACCTTCAGAATTTGAAAGAGTATTCCAGCCAACATTGTCAAAAGCTAAGTCTGCAAATTCTAGAAACGTAGGTTTGCCTTTCCTTAATCTATTTTCTAAGATAAGTCGTAGGGTCAGGATTGCCTCATGTATTCCAACATTTCTACGGAATCCAAACTGATCTTCCCCGAGGTCAGTTTCTACCAGTTTTTCCATTTGTCTGTAAAGAATTCGTGTTAGTATTTTGCAGCCGTGACTTATTAAATTGGTAGTTCGGTAATTTTCACATCTGTCAACACCTGCTTTCTTTGGGATTGGAATTATTATATTCTTCTTGAAGTCTGAGGGCATTTCGCCTGTCTCATACATCTTGCTCACCAGATGGTAGAGTTTTGTCAGGACTGGCTCTCCCAAGGCTGTCAGTAGTTCTGATGGAATGTTGTCTACCCCCGGGGCCTTGTTTCGACTCAGGTCTTTCAGTGCTCTGTCAAACTCTTCAGACACTATCATATCTCCCTTTTCATCTTCATCTACATCCTGTTCCATTTCAGTAAATTGGCCTTAAGAACATCGCCCTTGTATAGACCCTCTATATACTCCTTCCACCTTTCCATCTGAGCTCTTGATATTCATGTAAGTGGTTCTCTTTTCTCCAAAGGTCTCTTTAATTTTCCTGTAGGCAGTATCTATCTTGTCCCTAGTGAGATAAGCCTCTACATCCTTTCATTGGTCCTCTAGGCATCCCTGCTTAGCCGTTTTGCACTTCCTGTCGATCTCATTTTTGAGACGTTTGCATTCCTTTTTGCCTGCTTTATTTACTGCATTTACAAAAAAAAAAAAACTAAAATTGCAACCAAGACTGTTTTCAACCAATACAATTAAGCACTGGTTTTCTGTATGCCACAGATGGATTGGAAGAATTTTTACGCTAAGTTTGATTTAATTATGGATTCTTATAAAAGTTCTTTTCAGCTGCCACAATGCAGTTGCTTTTACGGCCATGGTCAAGGCGACATCAAATTGGCAGGTAAGACCAAGTGCGCCAGATAACTGGGAATCAGGGGACAGACTACATTAATCTTTCATCAGTGTTACCGCCGTGTTTAATTAGCGAACACAACAGCATCTTCAACACCGAAAGCCATCGTGTACTCATTCCTTTCTTCATCTGTAGCAGTGCCCTTGTTTCTGCACTGAAAATACTGAAAATAGCCTCGCATAAGGAATTTTCATCAATGTAACCCAAAAGCCTGGAAATATCAGACTGCCAGTTTGGTATGATTTCGTCAACTGAATCACTGAGTTAATATATCCCGTTTTAATGTATTTTCAGATATGTTTGTTGCGTTTTATATTCTTCTGTACCAAAGACTAACTCAACATCGTTGCATATTTATACAATAGGTAATAAAGAATCTTGGCGCTTGATTTTTATATGTGGTAGTTAAAAATATTCGTCCACAACATGCGCTGTCCCTCTTCTCCCGACGTTAACTACAGGCTATATGCGATGAATTAATTAATGGATAAGGACTTTTATTTCTCGTGTAGTTGCTACAGCAACCGTCTGTCGCCACACCGAAAGGTGTACATCGTACGATAACCAGGATTCGAACGAACCCGCAATAACCCTTATAAAGTTAAATCATCTTCTACTTAAGTGCAGTTGTTGTTTAATAGCAGATCTTTTCCGCTGACAAGGCTAGGCGCATGGAGAATTTGGACGTTGAATTAATTTCGTTGATCTGACGATATTATGAAACAAACTAAGATTCCATATGTCGATGTGTCAACAACACCGCGATCTCTGCTCTCAATGTTTCCTTTCGTGCACCTCCGGAATGATAGCATTTGCGAATATGCCTTTTGTTCAATACGTACAGACAACGAAACACCATCCGAACAGGCATTGAAGGCCCAACGATACCGCCCGGCTGCCGTGTCATACTCAGCCCTTAGGCGCCACTGGATGAGGATATGGAGGGTCCCGCGGTCAGCACACCACTGTCCCGGCCGTTGCCACTCTTCGTGAGCGCTGACGCTGCTTCTGAGTGAAGTAACTCCTCAATTAGCCTCGCAAGACTGAGTGCACCCAGCTTGCCTACAGCACCCGACAGACCAGGCTGGTGGTCACCCGTCCAAGGGCAAGCCTAGCCCGACAGCGCTTAACGTCGGTGATCTGGCCGTTGGCGTCCAATACTTAAGCGTTTTAGATTACTCACTTCAAATTGTGTGCATCTCGCAAATACAGTTAAGAATTGCAGTCAGAGATAATACTCTTGTTCGTAATCGGAATAATGTGTACGAAAATCTCACTCCAATAATAATTCTGGCTTACAATCTAGCGAAGTCCCAATTAGATCGTATAAATCCTCCAGAGACGTCTAAATGCCTTAATAATTCTAGTCGCTTCACTAGGTGGAACTCACATGCACAGAATTAACACTCGTAGCAATATCGTTCGTTGATTTCCTTCTAACCATCAAATGACAAATTGTCCAAACAAGCAATAAAAGTTCGTAATGCTACGTTAGAGCTCAGAACGCATTTGTTACTGATGTGCAAGTAAAATGTCTAAATCTTTGCACTATTAACTGTCACAGATACTGCTACACTTCCGATCCTATTCTGTAAGTAAGAATACTTTCTATCTTTCAACTGTCAATTTAAGCGTCTAATAACTTCCACAAAGCTATAATAATGGCTATTTAAAATTCCCTGGCTGATCTTTACATAACTAGAAAGTCTCCAAAATTAATTTGCCTTATTAATCAACTATTTATTATTATTCAAATGGTTCAAATGGCTCTGAGCACTATGGGACTAAACATCTGTGGTCATCAGTCCCCTAGAACTTAGAACTACTTAAACCTAACTAACCTAAGGACATCACACACATCCATGCCCTAGGCAGGATTCGAACCTGCGACCGTAGCAGTCGCACGGTTCCGGACTGAGCGCCTAGAGCCGCTAGACCACCGCGGCCGGCTATTATTATTATTTAGCGTATGGCTAATACAGACATATCATGAAATTACATATACATATGTACATATTGACACACAAGAAACTTAAGGTTGTCTTTACAACTGAATATCCGATCCTTCAATCCAGCGCACTGCACCTGGAGTTGCTAGCAGGAAGTCCTCTTTGGCGCCGTGACAGGCTCGAATCCTGCATTCACTGACAATGTGGTGAACAGTCTGGTATGGAGCCCCGCAGTCACAGGCTGGATCAGGCAGCTTCTTCCACTTAAAGAGAGCATCCCTGCATCGCCCATGGCCGGTACGGATTCTGTTGAGAGTAGACCAGGTCTTGCGTGGTAAATCGAATCCACTTGGAAGTTTAGCACCTGAGAAGATGTTATGCAGGCGCACATCTGTCACTGCTTCCCATCGACCTTTCCATTCTTCAAGAGGTTTGAAATTCTTAGCAACCATCTCAGCAGCATCGCACAGAGTTGGACGACGTGATTTCAGTGTCTTGCGATTTAAAAGTGGCAGGTCGCTATGCACGGGTAGGTTAGAATTCCTGGAGATCTTGCGGAATTCTCTCATAAGGGCAGTACATCTGCGTAGATCAGGAGGCATTATACCGGTTAACAGTGGAAGCCAAGAAACTGGAGCAGATCTGATTGTGCCAGATATTATGCGCATTGTCGTATTCAGCTGGGTATCAACAAGCCTTGTATGATGACTATTCATCCAAACAGAAACTAGTGTTTCCAGCGAAGAAATATTCCGAAGCCGAGGTCGAATTCTGCACTTGGTGTAACTTACCACGAGGTGTATAGAATTGCTACGTATGTCCGTAACAACATAAAGGAAGCTTCACTGATTTCTGTAAGTGTGGGGGCAGATATACATACAGTTGTCACACAATTGCACGGCATGACTGTTACAAATGTATTAATCAATACTCTCAACTGAATGATCTTAAAGGTCTTCTCAGAATTTACAATGCATTAATCACGAGCAATTACATATCTGGTATCTCACAACTTTAATAATCGAAAATCAGATACAGAAGGGAATACAAATTTATGTTCATTTATTAACAAGATATTTTAACAAATAATTCAGTCTCGACAATGTCTTCCAGTTCGTCCGCCGTCGGTTTGACTCCAATAGCGTCTGCTATACCCACTGCCGCGTCTTCAGTACGGCAGTGCAACGCCTTGGCAAACTCTATCGTGGGTCATGAAAAAATACAAAACACACATTAACTCATATTAAATCTATAATACAAAGTTGTAACGTATAGTTCTACTTCCCTGCCGTCTCTCAGCGCAATCAGTCAGTCTTGCTTCCGTTGGAGTCCACAGTCTCTAAGTGTTCCATAAAAGAAAACATTTTCCGTTGTAGGCTATAATGTGCTTTATTAAAATCGTGCCTCCTAGCTAATTTCGGCCATGAGCCATTATCAGGAACCATAAGTAAACGAGCTTGGAAGAGCGTCACATGTCTGCATAGATCGCCATGTATAAATAAATCATTCTATAACTCACATTAAGGTAATCAGATTTGCACTACTGTATTATTACTTATATTTGCTATGTCATGCATAAAATTTTGTGCTCATCGCATTGTTTTGTCGCATACATAAAACCGGAAGTTACACTCTATCGTAACATACAACTATAACAGCTGTTACGATGTTGACAAAAATGCACTTACTTTCCAAACATTCTATATCTATCGATAGCTATGTGCAATTACATTTACTGTTGGCGTGTCAAGCTTAACTGAAGTGTTGTGTACTAGGTAATCGGCGACCAAAGATCAATTAAGGGCATATGTATTCTTTACAGTATACTAGAATCATCAATAAAATATTGACACAGAAAGAATCCGTTTATTATTGGCGTGGAAAACTTCACGAAAATGTTGTAACGTAGTCATCAGTGACTTAAGGTTACATACAGATATACGGCAACCAGTTTATTGACATATTGTACACATGAGAGATTAATAAAAATACAAATTTCAAAAATGTTCCGTGATACATCAGTGGGACCAGATGACAATTTACGACAAGCAAATTTGTGACTATTGGTCTGCCTATATTACACCAAGATGGGAGGGAAGCGATAATAGGAACCAATGAATGTATAGGTCTATGAGTGTACTTAAAATTCACTGCAACGTTACTACAGAACTACAGAACAGAACGTTACTACAGAACAGCTGCCAACATGAGTAACGTAGAAGTAAATATCCTCGGAGTAGTGAAGCAACTCAAATCCCTCAATCAAAGCAAGTCTTCTGGTCCAGATTGTGTACCAGTTAGGTTCCTTTCAGAGTATGCTGATGCAATAGCTCCATATTTAACAATCATATACAACCGTTCGCTCGACGAAAGATCCGTACCCAAAGACTGGAAAGTTGCACAGGTCACACCAATATTCAAGAAAGGTAGTAGGAGTAATCCACTAAATTACAGGCCCATATCGTTAACGTCGATATGCAACAGGATTTTAGAACATATATTGTGTTCGAACATTATGAATTACCTCGAAGGAAAAGGTCTATTGACACACAGTCAACATAGGTTTAGAAAACATCGTTCCTGTGAAACAAAACTAGCTCTTTACTCGCATGAAGTGCTGAGTGCTATTGACAAGGGATTCTAGATCGATTCCGTATTCGTGGATTTCCGGAAGGCTTTTGACACTGTACCACACAAGCGGCTCGTAGTGAAATTGCGTGCTTATGGAATATCGTCTCAGTTATGTGATTTCCTGTCAGAGAGGTCACAGTTCGTAGTAATTGACGGAAAGTCATCGAGTGAAACAGAAGTGATTTCTGACGATCCTCAAGGTAGTGTTATAGGCCCTTTGCTGTTCCTTATCTATATAAACGATTTGGGAGACAATCTGAGCAGCCGTCTTCGGTTGTTTGCAGATGACGCTGTCGTTTATCGACTAATAAAGTCATCAGAAGATCAAAACAAACTGCAAAACGATTTAGAAAAAATATCTGAATGGTGCGAAAACTGGCAGTTGACCCTAAATAACGAAAAGTGTGAGGTCATCCACATGAGTACTAAAAGTAACTCGTTAAACTTCGGTTACACGAAAAATCAGTCTAATCTAAAAGCCATAAAGTCAACTAAATACGTAGATATTACAATTACGAACAACTTAAATTGGAAAGAACACATAGAAAATGTTGTGGGGAAGGCTAACGAAAGACTGCGTTTTATTGGCAGGACACTTAGAATATGTAACAGACCTACTAAGGAGACTGCCTACACTACGCTTGTCAGTACTTTTTTAGAATACTCCTGCGCGATGTGGAATCCTTAACTGATAGGACTGACGGAGTACATCGAAAAAGTTCAAAGAAAGGCAGCACATTTTGTACTATCGAGAAATATGGGAGAGAGTGTCACAGAAATGATACGGGATTTGGGCTGGAAATCATTAAAAGAAAGGCGTTTTATCGTTGCGACAGAATCTTCTCACAAAATTCCAATCACCAACTTTCTCCTCAGAATGCGCAAATATTTTGTTGACACCGACCTACATAGGGAGGAACGATCACCACGATAAAATAAGGGAAATCAGAGCTCGTACAGAAAGATATAGGTGTTCATTCTTTCCGCGCGCTATACGAGATTGGAATAATAGAGAATTGTGAAGGTGGTTCGATAAACCCTCTGCCAGCCACTTAAATGTGATTTGCAGAGTATCGATGTAGATGCAGACATACAGAAAAGTGAGGAAACATCCTTCTCAAAACAATTACATTAAGAAAAAGACAGTACAAACCACATTATACAAAGAAAAACGTATGGAACCGAGTAGCAATGTCTGAAAAATAATTCGAAGATATGAATCGAATAAAAGTATGGACTACTACAAACATTACTGTATGTCATTAGTGTATGAAGATTACACACAGGCATCAACTCAATGACATTTCGTGCAGAGGTTTTTTTTTTTTTTTGCGGGATATTGATGTTATCCTCGTACAGAGACCGATTTGTAGCGAATATGTCTTTGTCCGCACGCCTTGTATTTTTCAAAATGGATAAATAGCGACAGTCAGTGTTCGTCACTATATGCTTTAAACACTACAGATCCTACACGGAGCTTCTTTCGTTTGCCTCTCCCAGTTCCGCCTGCCCTCACCGTAGTTTCGACATTGTGAGAGATGTCGCTCCATTGTCTTGCGTGGCTTCTCTTGGCCGAAGTATGCGAGGACCACTAAAGCATGGGCGATACAGGCAACTGTATAGACAATATCTTTAAGAGCGGCTATAAAGCTCAACGTTAGTTCGAAACTTTTCTATACACGCTTCGCTGGCTGTTCCCACCACGATTCGGTCACCTGCTAACGATTTCCGTTTGCCGTACCGCCTCATCGTAAATACACCTAGCACAAGTCTGGCCTTTCTCCCAGAGTGGAGTGCTATTAATTGTTCCTCTCTGGCTAATTTGTGAATACGGCCTCGTCTTCCTGCCATTCCACCATTGTCACTGTAAATCTCTGCTGGTGATATCTGATAATATACGCCCCGTTGTAAACGGCACCATGACTCTTAGAAAAAGCAGCCGATACGACTGTGGGAAAAGGCTCCCGTAGCGGTCGGGCCTTTGAGTTCAACTTTCACCGTCCGTTTGGCCCGGATCCAGCTATTCATAAATCCGTCCCATCTATAATTCATAGCAGAGAAAGGAGAAGCAACATCTGTATTACAAGACGTTGTACATTCTCTAGCACGCATTAACTCGGATCCGCCTAGTTAATACCTGCAATCAAGCGTAGGCTAGTACTCTCGAAACGAGTTCCCGACCTACGGTATAAAGCACTTTTCCTGAAAACGGTGCGAACGTCGTTTTCAGATATGCTTCGGATCAAAAGTATCAGGACACCTCCTAATGGACATTATTATGGGAAGTGTCCGGCCTTCGACACATTCAACGGGATGTCTGGATGACTGTGGAGAAATTGAGGCAATTCTTTCTCTGGAGCCGAAGGTAGAAGTTGGACGCCAGCGCTGGAGCCATACGTCCTAACTCATCCAAAGAATGTTCAGTCGGGTTGAGGTTGGGATTCTGTCCAGGCTACTCCATTTGAGGAATGATGTTGTCCACAAACAAATGCCTCACAGATACTGCTTTTTGAGGGGACCCACTATCATATTGATACAAATGGACTGTTATTCTACTGGATCACCTAAATTCTTCTGGGTGTTGCACTGCGTTATTTCCCAAAGTACTTTAAAATACGAGTAGAAACTACACTACTGGCCATTAAAAATTGCTATACCACGAAGATGACGTGCTACAGACGCGAAATGTAACCGACAGGAAGAAGATGCTGTGATATGCAAATGATTAGCTTTTCAGATCATTCACACAAGGCTGGTGCCGGTGGCGACACCTACAACGTGCTGACATTAGGAAAGTTTCCAACCGATTTCTCATACACAAACAGCAGTTGACCGGCGTTGCCTGGTGAAACGTTGTTGTGATGCCTCGTGTAAGGAGGAGGATTGCGTACCATCACGTTTCCGACTTTGATAAAGGTCGGATTGTAGCCTATCGCGATTGCGGTTTATCGTATCGCGACATTGCGGCTCGGAGACCACGGCTGCGGTTACCTTTGACGCTGCATCACGGACAGGAGCGCCTGCGATAGTGTACTCAACGACGAACCTGGCTGCACGAATGGCAAAACGTCATTTTTTTCGGATGAATCCAGGTTCTGTTTACAGCATCATGATGGTCGCAACCCTGTTTGGCGACATCGCGGTGAACGAACATTGGAAGCGTGTATTCGTCATCGCCATACTGGCGTATCACCCGGAGTGATGGTGTGGGGTGCTTTTGGTTACACGTCTCGGTCACCTCTTGTTCGCATTGACCGCACATTGAACAGTGGACGTTACATTTCAGATGCGTTACGACCCGTGGCTCTACCCTTCATTCGATTCCTGCGAAACCCTAAATTTCAGCAGGATAATGCACGACCGCATGTTGCAGGTCCTGTACGGGCCTTTCTGGATACAGAAAATGTTCGACTGCTGCCCTGGCCAGCACATTCTCCAGATCCCTCACCAATTGAAAACGTCTGGTCAATGGTGGCCGAGTAACTGGCTCGTCACAATACGCCAGTCACTACTCTTGATGGACTGTGGTGTGTTGAAGCTGCATGGACAGCTGTACCTGTACACGCCATCCGTTTGACTCAATGCCCAGGCGTATCAAGGACGTTATTACGTCCAGGGGTGGTTGTTCTGGGTACTGATTTCTCAGGATCTATGCACCCAAACTGCGTGAAAATGTAATCACATGTCAGTTCTAGTATAATATATTTGTCCAACGAATACCCATTTGTCATCTGCATTTCTTCTCGGTGTGGCAATTTTAATGGCCAGTAGTGTAGTTTGGAAGTGCTACTCTGACATGAAGAGGTTAGGCACAGGAGAGAAATTCGTGGCAGCTCGCATCAAACCAGTCAGAAGACTGAGGACTCAAAAAAAATCCTCCCCTACATTCAGAGGAACATACCCCAAAGCTGAAGACACACAGACACTCAAGGAGACGACAAGTCTGCTTCCATGGAGACAACTAGAGGATTAGAGGATGGTATGTGGGGAAAATATAGAGCGACGGCGCAAATACATCATCATTGTTGTATCATGTCGATTAAATCGTTAATAAGTGTATAGTTAATATGGAAAGCAATTTACGTATGTAATACAATTCAGATGTGGTAATATAGTGTTCAAATATCACTGTGGCCGCCATATATAGCATACAGCTGATCATCTTTCCCTCTGTTTGAAATTATAGGAGCACCGACGCATAAGCGATGCTGGTAAGTAGTGTAAAAGCGGTAATCAACACTCGAACTCGGGACCTTTGCCTTTCGCGGGCAAGCGCTCTACCAACTGAGCTACCCAAGCACGACGCACGCCCCGTCCTCACAGCTTTAATTCCGCCAGTACCTCGTCTCCTACCTTCCAAACTTCACAGAAGCAAAGGTCTCGGTCCGGCACACAGTTTTAATCTGCCAGGAAGTTTCATCTTTCCTCCTGTAAAACTAGTCTTTTCCTGAGGAAGGCAGTTATAATATGGAAGAAACGCTGGTTTGACCGTTTATATTTTCAAGTACAGGGTCTATAAAAAGAATCATCCGATTTCGTACCTCTACATTTCTGAAACTAATAAACATATACACTGAAGTTTGTTTTTTGATGAATGGGAAACACAAAATTTTTTTTCATACCTTTTCATGTGTGTTCAATATGCCGCCTTGAGATGCGCGGCATATGCCAATGCGGCGAGCACGTCTTGAGTTACAAACGTTCAAATGTGTGTGAATTCCTAAGGCACCAACCTGCTTAGGTCGTCGGTCCCTACATTCACACACTACTTAAACTAACGTATGCTAAGGACAACACACACACCCATGCCCGAAGGAGGACTCGAACCTCCGGCGGGAGGGGCCCCGCAGTCCGTGACACGACGCGTCAAACAGCGGGGCTTTGAGTTACAGCTTCCACACCTGCTGTTATGGACGTCTCAGGTCATTCATTGTTCTTGCTAAAGGAAGCACATAAACAGAGTCTTTTATAAACCACCACAAGAAATAATCACATAAAGTCAGGTCTGGTGATCTTGGAGGCCAGTAATGTAAGGCTGAATCAATTGGTCCTGTGCGACCGATCCATCGTTCAGTAACCCTTTGTTTTAAAAATTCCTGCACTTCCAGATGCCAGTGTAGCGGTGCAGCACCCTCTTGGTAAAAGTCGTTCGGATCAGTCTCCGTGGGAAAAGAAAGTTCTCAAGCGTATCGAGGTATGTGTAGCGCCCTCTTTGGAAAATTATAATTACTGTGCTGGAAAACCTCTTACATTATTTGATTTTCAAACAGCTGGGCAAAACTGAACGAACTCAGTCATTTCTCTCTTTACTTATTCTGATCATCACTAAACTGACACACAACATTTTTTTTTAGCGTAACGCAATCTGACTTCTAATAATCTCTACAAAAGAATGGCCCTGACTAACCTATACCTTTCATGAATCACTTACCTCACAAAAATCTTCGTTGTTCGAACTACTGCAATACAACGAGCGCCAATACTGTCAGCTAAATAAAAGATTCTAACTACTGAAGATACTCTCTTCTGGTAGGCATAGTTAGAAAATGAATTATTTACCTTAATAATGTTGAAAAGTCAGCATATATATATATATATATATATATATATCAATTCGTGACATCCGTCTTTTCAAATTTCCTTTTTCTGGGGGACACACGTCCAGATCGTCCGCTTATAGCAAACTCTCAGATCTCTGGCATCTCTCTCCCCACATCCACCACTGCTGGCGGCTCACCTCCAACTGAGCAACCCTACGAGCTGTTCCCACCCAACAACCCAACACTACACAAGCGAATATTCCAACAATGACTCCAACCAGCCACAGACTGCACATAGCACAGTCAGTGATTTTCATACAGAGCGCTACGTGGCGTTACCATCACAAAAACCTAAACAGCCTACTTATATATGTGCTTGCTGTAACAGTGTTCTCGGCAAATAAAAATGGACCATGCACCTTTTCCTGTCAAACTGCACAAAGCACATTAAATTTTGGAGAGTCCCTCTTATGTTGTACAACTTCATGTGGTTATTTCCTACCCAAAATTCTCACACTGGACGGTTCGCCTTACCATTTAAATGGAGTGTTGCCTCGTCGCTAATCACTAAGCCTGGAAGAAAACTGTGATCTTCCATCTTGCGAAGAATGAAATTGCAGAACTCCACACGTTGTTGTTTGCCAACTTCACGAAGGGCTTGCTTAGCTGAATTTTGTTTGGTTTCATTTGTAGACGCCGACGCAACACACGCCAGACAGACATCGGAGCATGTTGAGCTGTCGAGCTGCACAGCAAACGTATTTATGCGAACTCGTTATGAAACCTTGGCAGATGCGTTCGACAGCTGTTTGAGACAGTCGGGGAAGACCCTGCGATTTGCTCTTACACAACCCGTTTCTCGCAATTGTTTCTGCCATCGTTTAATGCTTTGTGCTGTAGGAGGATCCACACCATACGTAGTACGAAAGTTACGCTCAATAGTTGTTACTGACCCGCACTGCGCGAAACGTAAAACAAGAAGTGCTTTCTGTCATCCCAACACCATTTTAATAGAACTATAGTGCGCACACATTGCAGCTATCTAGCGGGAAACATGTAAAACTCGAGAGTTTACTTCCGACAGTTTTCACGCATATATCTCAAACAACGTAATTTTTTAAATCAATTGATTCTTCTTGGTACACCGTGTATTTTATACATGACGCAGGGCAAGACTCAGAAGAATTTTAATGATCTTGACGCCGGTTGCAGTACGCTACGTTGTTACGTTCTTTTACTGTACGTGGCACACTCTCATGCAGCAAGTTTTCATAGCGTATCGCATTTAGCGTTTTATTACTCGCACTAAAGGGATCACAAGCTACCAGCGAAACACACCTCATATATCGTAAGACAACCTCCTCCATGCTTGACTGTTGGTACTACACATGATGCCAGGTAACGTTCTACAAACCCAAACGCTTCCATCAGATTTCCACAGGGAATAGCGTGATTAATCATCACAAATCATGCGTTTCCAGTCACAAACTCTCCTGTTACGTCGCCACAATAAGAGTAACTTACCGCTGATTACAAAAATGTGTGGTTTATGAGGCACTGCTCCAACATTTTCCGGCACGTAATTAACTCCCTACCTGCTGTCATTG
This sequence comes from Schistocerca cancellata, assembly GCF_023864275.1. Classification (NCBI taxonomy): domain Eukaryota; kingdom Metazoa; phylum Arthropoda; class Insecta; order Orthoptera; family Acrididae; genus Schistocerca; species Schistocerca cancellata. The sequence goes on from NC_064635.1 coordinate 195,577,028, forward strand.
TGCTGGCACGACTCTACTGGTAGCACTTTGCAACTGCCGGATGATTCCTTCCGCTGGTGTTCGTGCGATTACTTCCAACCACCCTCGGCAATGTACGAGGTGTGGCTAGAAAAAAACCGGACTAGTACTGGTGAAACAATAAAACGAATGCAATAAGGCTGAAAGTCGTGTGGCCTGTCACGTGACTCTCGCTCCGCCTACTGCTCGAGTTTCATCTGCCTCCTGCACTCAGTCTGCCCGTGGCGTCTGTTTTAAGTAGTTGACGTTTTGTCTGTGCGTCGGAAAATGTTGAGTGTACAGAAAGAACAGCGTGTTAGCATCAAATTTTGTTTCAAACTAGGAAAATCTGCAAGTGAAACGTTTGTAATGTTACAACAAGTGTATGGCGATGATTGTTTATCGCGAACACCAGAGTTTGAGTGGTTTAAACGATTTAAAGATGGCCGCGAAGACACCAGTGATGACACTCGCACTGGCAGACCACTGTCAGCAAAAACTGATGCAAACATTGAAAAAATCGGTAAACTTGTTCGACAAGATCGCCGTTTAACAATCAGAGCAGAGCAGCGATCTTGTCGAACAAGTTTACCGATTTTTTCAATGTTTGCATCAGTTTTTGCTGACAATGGTCTGCCAGTGCGAGTGTCATCACTGGTGTCTTCGCGGCCATCTTTAAATCGTTTAAACCACTCAAACACTGGTGTTCGCGATAAACAATCATCGCCGTACACTTGTTGTAACATTACAAACGTTTCACTTGCAGATTTTCCTAGTTTGAAACAAAATTTGATGTTAACACGCTGTTCTTTCTGTACACTCAACATTTTCCGACGCACAGACAAAACGTCAACTACTTAAAACAGACGCCACGGGCAGACTGAGTGCAGGAGGCAGATGAAACTCGAGCAGTAGGCGGAGCGAGAGTCACGTGACAGGCCACACGACTTTCAGCCTTATTGCATTCGTTTTATTGTTTCACCAGTACTAGTCCGGTTTTTTCTAGCCACACCTCGTAGAACGGTCCCTGTGCGTCATGTGGTCTGGCTAGGCTCGGTTTAGGTATGGTCGATCCTTCGCGTTTCCACTTCACAATCACTTCAAAACAAAAACTTGCACGGCTTTAGAAGGGCTGAAATGTCGCTGGCGGATCTGTCACTCAGGTTGTAAGAGGTCCATGATTAAGGAATTCGTTGCTAGCGCACTCAAGCAGATGTAATTTCGATGGACTGCTCACGCGATGCCTGCAATATACAGGGTGTTACAAAAAAGTACGGCCAAACTTTCAGGAAACATTCTTCACACACAAATAAAGAACAGATGTTATGTGGACATGTGTCCGGAAACGCTTAATTTCCATGTTAGCGCTCATTTCTATTTCGTCAGTATGTACTGTACTTCCTCGATTCACCGCCAGTTGGCCCAATTGCAGGAAGGTAATGTTGACTTCGGTGCTTGTGTTGACATGCGACTCATTGCTCTACAGTACTAGCATCAAGCACATCAGTACGTAGCATCAACAAGTTAGTGTTCATCACGAACGTGGTTTTGCAGTCAGTGCAATGTTTACAAATGCGGAGTTGGCAGATGCCCATTTGATGTATGGATCAGCACGGGGCAATAGCCGTGGCGCGGTACGCTTGTATCGAGACAGATTTTTAGAACGAAGGTGTCCCGACAGGAAGACGTTCGAAGCAATTGATCGGCGTCTTCGGGAGCACGGAACATTCCAGCCTATGACTCGCGACTGGGGAAGACCTAGAACGACGAGGACGCCTTCAATGGACGAGGCAATTCTTCGTGCAGTTGACGATAACCCTAATGTCAGCGTCAGAGAAGTTACTGCTGTACAAGGTAACGTTGACCACGTCACTGTATGGAGAGTGCTACGGGAGAACCAGTTGTTTCCGTACCATGTACAGCGTGTGCAGGCACTATCAGCAGCTGATTGGCCTCCACGGGTACACTTCTGCGAATGGTTCATCCAGCAATGTGTCAATCCTCATTTCAGTGCAAATGTTCTCTTTACCGATGAGGCTTCATTCCAACGTGATGAAATAGTACATTTTCTCAATCAACATGTGTGGGCTGACGAGAATCCGCATGCAATTGTGCAATCACGTTCTGTGAAAGTTTTGGCAGGCATTGTTGGTGATGTCTTGATTGGGTCCCATGTTCTTCCACCTACGCTCAATGGAGCACGTTATCATGATTTCATACGGGATACTCTCCCTGTGCTGCTAGAACATGTGCCTTTACAGGTACGACACAACATGTGGTTCATGCACGATGGAGCTCCTGCACATTTCAGTCGAAGTGTTCGTACGCTTCTCAACAACAGATTCGGTGACCGATGGATTGGTAGAGGCGGACCAATTCCATGGCGTCCACGCTCTCCTGACCTCAACCCTCTTGACTTTCATTTATGGGGGCATTTGAAAGCTCTTGTCTACGCAACCACGGTACCAAATGTAGAGACTCTTCGTGCTCGTATTGTGGACGGCTGTGATACAATACGCCATTCTCCAAGGCTGCATCAGCGCATCAGGGATTCCATGCGACGGAGGGTGGATGCATGTATCCTCGCTAACGGAGGACATTTTGAACATATCCTGTAACGAAGTGTTTGAAGTCACGCTGGTACGTTCTGTTGCTGTGTGTTTCCATTCCATGATTAATGTGATTTGAAGTAATAAAATGAGCTCTAACATGGAAAGTAAGAGTTTCTGGACACATGTCCACATAACATATTTTCTTTCTTTGTGTGTGTGGAATCTTTCCTGAAAGTTTGGCCGTACCTTTTTGTAACACCCTGTATAAGCTATAAGAGAATCGCAGACCAGATAGCACTGTTGACTGCAGTAGGAGCTGTGTGTTAGTTGTAGTAAGTAGTTGCTAGCAGTCGTGTGTGTGGAGTTGGCTGGGCTGGTCGTGGGAGTGATGGCGGTGCTTGAGCGATGTAGTATAAGGTAAAAGCAGCCTTGCGTATATGTGCTATTGTCATCTCAAGTCCCATGTAAATGTTTTTAAAAAGAAATCTCTTAATAATAATCTTTCTTATAAAAATTAACTTTTGACAATCATTCATCTCAATTTAAAGAATTTACTAATTTCTCCAATCCATGGTGATCCCGATTATTGTAAAGAAAAATCAGTTGTTTCCTTTTATACATGACAAATCTATCGGCCAGCATTGCACTGCGCTGCGCCAGAAAAATTTCTTGTAGGAGCAGATATATACGCGTTATCTGGCGACCTTATTGAGGTAACAATTTTCATTTTATTCAGAATGATCTTTCAGTGCCATGACGCAGCATTGCTGACGTCCAAAATTTACCAGTTTAGATTGACAGTCAATTATTGTAAGGTTATAGGTGAGCTACAATCTAATTAGAAGGTTAGTCACATTTTTATTATTGGTAGGTTACGGAATTTATCTCTTCGGAGGTTACGCTAAATGTCAATGTTATAGTTATATTTTTTACTGTTGGGAGGTTCCGGAACTTTTCTGTTGGGAGGTTACACTAAATGTGAATATTATTCATATTATTTTTTTGTGGGGTGGTTACAAGGTGACAGCCAATGACCAGCCCACGAAGGTAGTCAGAAAGCTGCCGTGACTGACCCATTCTGCTGTTACAATACTCGCCGTCTCCTCCTCCTACACTGGCACTCCGCCTCTAGGGACGTCTAGTGATAAATTTCGCATGACATAGGATTGCGCGGATACTATCGATCAGATAGTTCACAATGCTTCCTTGTCAAAAATTGTAAGTCAAAATTGAATGAAGACTATGAAATGTAAGGGAGGAGAAAGGCTGCAACACGACACAGTAATTTTTAAGTGTATAATGCAGCAGAAATCTGCAGTTGTTTGCTAATGATGCTGCGGTGTACGGTAAGGTGTCATTTTTGAGCGACTGTAGGAAGATATAAGACGAGTTAGAAAAAAAATTCAAGTTGATGTGATTGAAATCTGGTTTTGCAGGACAGAGCGGATCTCGTTATAGTTGTGGAAAGGTGCCAAAATCAGTTACTGTCAGTTGCACAAAACATACTAACTTTATTTTCCTAAAACATTTAAACACACATGTCCTTAAAACCATTCAAAGACAATACGGCTGAAGGCCCAAACACAAGTTATTATATTTGCCTTAACGAATACACACGGCTGAATGCCTTAGTTACAAAAATTTTACATAAATACTCGGCTGAAGGCCACACACTGGGCATTGAAGAACTGGAGGCTTAAGGCCTTGAAATAGAGTAAAATCTCCTTTTTTTAATCTCCTTTTTTAATCTCTTTTTTTTAAAATAAGTTTTAAGCAATTCAATCTGGAAACCTTAATTTAAGTCGGCTGAAGGCCTTATTTTAAATTTAAAACAAACTAAATTATTAGACGGCTGAAGGACTCGCACAGTACTTGAGACAAAGTAAAATCACAATCTAAAAGTAACTGAACAGTGGTGCTCAGAAGTGATCCAAGGGTCTGCCTGAGGTGGTAACTCTAAGACAAGTTTAGGTGAGACAGGCAGCCAAAAGTAAGATTAAATAATCGGACGGCAACCAGACCCAGGGACGACTGAATGACCGACCAACAACTTAATCAATCCCCTTCCGCTGCGCCGACCAGCGGCACGGCAACGAAAATATCAGCCGAGGACGAAGATATCAGCAGCACTAAGTCTTCAAATTTGGCGTCTTAGAACAGCCAAGGCACAATAACCACTCAAAAATTTGAAAAACTCGGAGACACGGCTACCAGGGCACACTGGCTGGAACCCAACCATGCAGAGGTGACACTTGCCCATTGGCCACCCGACATCCCTGCACAAGGAAGAAACCGACCCACGTCCCGCAAGATGACCAGTTGAAGGGAGCGGTCGGAAGAACAAATACACGTAGCCCGACGAGGCACCGACCGAACGACCAACCAACGGTCGTCCCTGTTCAAGTCTCCTTCCGTCGGACAGAGCACGTGTGTCGCCAGCTGTCGCCGAGTACTGGCTGTTAGAGATGGGCAAACTGAAACATGTAAATGTTTCGAAACAAATGAAACAGTACAATGTAATGTTTCGATACGGTGTTTCGAAACAGTGAAACAGTTTGTGTTTTGTAATCTAATAAACCTACACATTTTATCATCTTGAATGTCTACTGTATAAGTATGTCCATATAAACACAAATGAGGTACGAGAGTGCTAATCATATCGCAGAAAGTATGAAACTATCACTTTGGCGTCTTGGCAATTTCGTACTTCCTGCAGCAAATGCGCTGGTTTTGTGTCATGTGACTTTCATACTTTTCAATTGGCTGAGGAAAGCCTTAGCTGAAGAGAGAAGAACCACCACGAACGGAATTGGATGTGAGAGCAAACTGCAGAAGCAACAGATATGCTACTGGGATTCCCACATTCCATTAGTATGGCTAATATACCCATCCTGCTAATTTCCATGCACACAAAGGCAATCATTGTGGATAATAGACACAGTGACTATAGACTCACAAATACCGCCAAATAATTCGAATAAATAACAAAATATAACAGAAAAAAAATTTTGTGTTTCAAGGTGTTTCCAACCGTTACTATAAATTTACGATGCTTCCCGTTCACCATTACACTACCAGTTATATGTCAAACAGATTGCTTGCAATTATACCTACATCAAATTTATGTACATGTCTAATAACTGTCACTCTACGCCCTTTTTTTATTCAAAATGTTGTAGGCTTACTTGCGTTTCTTAATATCATTACTGTGCATGAAGAGAGAAGCGTATGTTATAGAAAAGTGTAGTTTAACTGAATGATTTTCACATATTTATTATTTTGGATGTGAATAGTACGCGTTGTTTTATTGTTTGGTTAGTGTTTATAAATCAGATGTTACGCCATTTCGGAATAGGACAGTCAGCTAGAAACGAAGCTTTATTTTCGGATATCTTACGCTTCATGCTATTGCTTGTCAAAAGATTTCGACACTCTTGAAAGTGTTTCATGAGGTGGTGTGTTGTGTTTCAGTACTTGTGCCGAGCCCGAATCTCGTCCGGCACAGAGCGGAATGAAACATCACTGTTTCGATACAATTAGTCCGTTCCAGGCGCAGGTGGACTGAAACAGTCTTATTTTGAAACAACGATACAGTTTCTGTGTCTGGCTCGGGATCCGAGACAGGGGCGGAATGAAACACCACTGTTTCGAAACAGTGAACCATAGCCGTTCCGAAACACTGAAACAGTTCCAGGTATCGATACACTGTATCGAAACACAGAAACAGTGGCCAAGTCTACTGGCTGTCCGCACCTCGCTGTCTCTCCGCCCCGACTGAACAGCGACAGACGACGACCCTCAAATACTAGCGCACGCTCCAGAGATGGTACGACACTGCACTTGTCGAAAAGCGCTGCTGCTGCCACTCACGGGCAAGCAAACCAGCAACTTAGTGACGCTAGTAAATCGATAAAGTCATTGATGACAAGCAATAAACGGCATGACCACGAGCCGCGCACGGCTCAATGATGAATGGCAGCTAGCTCTAAAGGTGGAAAAATGTGACTTAATGCGGACGAGCTGGAGGAACTAACCTGCAACTATCGGTTACAGTATTACTGGTGTCCTGCCTGACACAGTCAAGTCGTTTAAATATCTGGACATGACGTTGCAAAGCGATACGGGGTGGAACGAGCGTATGAGAACTGTGGTAGGGGAGGGCGGAATGGTCGACTTCGGTTCATTGGGAGAATCTTAGGAAAGTGTGGTTCACCTGTAAAGGAGACCACATATAGGACGCTGATGCGACCTGTTCTTGAGTGCTGCTCGAGTCTTAGGGATCCGTACCGGGGGAGGATTGAAGGAAGACACCCAAGTAATTCTGAGGTGGGTTGCTGGATTTGTCAGCAGTAGGTTCGAACTACACGTACGTGTTACGGAGATCCTTAGGCAACTGAAATGGGAATCCCTGGACGGAAGCGTACGTTCTTTTCAAGAAACACTGTTGGGAAAATTTAGAAAACCGGAACGATTCTACTGCTGATAACATATATTTCGCGTTAGGATCACGAAGATTTGAGAAATTAGGACTCATACGGGAGCATATAGACAGTCGTTTTTCCCGCGCTGTATTTTCGAGTGGAACAGGAAAGGCTCAAATGGTTCAAATGGCTCTGAGCACTATGGGACTTAACTTCTGAGGTCATCAGTCCCCTAGAACTTAGAACTACTTAAACCTAACTGACCTAAGGACATCACACACATCCATGTCCGAGGCAGGATTCGAACCTGCGACCGGAGCGGTCGCGCGGTTCCAAACTGTAGCGCCTAGAACCGCTCGGCCACCCCGGCCAGCAACATGAAAGGAAATGACAAAGTATTGGTAGTGGGTATCCTCTGCCACGCACCGACTGGTGACCCGCGAAGTATCTGTGTAGATGCAGAACTTATTTATCTGAAACTAAGCACGCAGGACATAAGCAATCACATTCGTACCATATATATCTCCTGCAGCCTTGATAAAGGGTCCAATTCGGTGTGGAAGAAAATCTTCAGAATGGGATATCCTGCTGAAGCCGCTGATTGATAATTAAATCGAGTAATACTCTCAATTTGTGGCGATGTTTATTGCGACGTTTGACCCGTTATTCGTAACAGTTTGCGCATGTTTAAGACCGGGTGATTTATGATTGAAGTTAGCCAATTAGGCCGTCGCGCGCAAATTCAGGCTGCCCGCCATATACAGTTAGTGTCAGTTGTTCTCGTAGTGTAGATGACAGCGCACGAGACTGTTCAGCCTTTGTCTCGGGTTAGATCCTTACTACCTTCACATGTCCATTATTTGTATCGCCCTCTTGTTCGAATATAGGAAGCCTACAGCAAAGGACTTGGAAGAGCAGTTGAACGGAAGGGATGGTGTCTTGAAGGGAGGATATAAGATGAACATCAACAAAAGCAAAACGAGGATAATGGAATGTAGTCGAATTAAGTCGGGTGATGCTGAGGGAATTAGATTAGGAAATGAGACACTTAAAGTAGTAAAGGAGTTTTGCTATTTGGGGAGCAAAATAACTGATGATGGTCGAAGTAGAGAGGATATAAAATGTAGACTGGCAATGGCAAGGAAAGCGTTTCTGAAGAAGAGAAATTTGTTAACATCGAGTATAGATTTAAGTGTCAGGAAGTCATTTATGAAAGTATTTGTATGGAGTGTAGCCATGTATGGAAGTGAAACATGGACGGTTAATGGTTTGGACAAGAAGAGAATAGAAGCTTTTGAAATGTGGTGCTACAGAAGAATGCTGAAGATTAGATGGGTAGATCACATAACTAATGAGGAAGTATTGAATAGGATTGGAGAGAAGAGAAGATTGTGGCACAACTTGACTAGAAGAAGGGATCGGTTGCTAGTACATGTTCTGAGGCATCATGGGATCACCAATTTAGTATTGGAGGGCAGCGTGGAGGGTAAAAATCGTAGAGGGAGACCAAGAGATGAATGCACTAAGCAGACTCAGAAGGATGTAGGTTGCAGTAGGTACTGGGAGATGAAGAAGCTTGCACAGGATAGAGTAGCATGGAGAGCTGCATCAAACCAGTCTCAGGACTGAAGACAACAACAACAACAACGAAGAACACGTTTTGCGACACCATCTCCGGCGGACCGCTTCAATTTGGGAGTATTGTGGTCTGACTCGTTAACTTTAATGCCGATGAACTCGAAAACGGTGCAGCATGTCGAATATTTTTAACAATTATTTCGCAGCAGAACCTGCTCTGCGACACGGTTACAAACTTTTGGGACTGTTTGTGAATACCTCGCACAATATATCTAGGGCAGTTTGCATTTACTGCTCCTAAAGTTTCCATCTGTACAGTTAGGGGAGTTTCGTCATCAGTAAGAGGATCATTTAAACTGTCCAGTTCAACTCCTGTCTACTGAGATAATGCTTGCTGCACTGGTAGATCACCGTCAATTTCGTCATCCGAAATACTTTCGTCGTCTGATATTTCAGATTCATCGCCACGCACATGAAGAATTTCATCGTCCTGTAGAGATACGTATTTTCCAGGCTTATTCTATAAAGAAAATATGATGCAAGAATGAAAACTACGAAATATTATATAAGAACACACACAATACACTCTTGGCGTCAGTAGAAATGGCGTCTACAGAAATTACGTAATAATTATTGGAACGATGCATACATAACTGTTCCTTGAGGAACTTGGTAATGTTGGTTGCATAACCGAGACTTTTAGTATACACAGAATAAAACAAAAAATACACGCTTTTCGCTAACAAATGCAGTAGCACAACTCACGACGCTTCTTTGTTCTGTATATAAAACAAACGACGAGTCGCGACACCAAACGCCACTGCGATCTGTTGGCCAAACTCGGAACTACGTGAAGCGATGCCACACGGAATCATTGAAGCATTCGGAAGCTCAAAGACGCCAAGAATACTTAACGATGCTATTTGGAATCACAGACGCAGAATGGGTAGTCTATTTTTGATACCACAACATTAGCGGCTGAGTCTAGAGTTGTGTCTTCACTAGTCGACACGGCCTGCTGATGAATGGCATCGCATTGCGTTCAGCTGTAGTGTCTCAGTTATGCGCTACTTCGGATGACAATCGACAGCGACTTGAGCAATAGTCCTAGTATCAGGATTAGCAAAATGGTTCCACCTATTTAACATTAATTTATTTATAATCGGATTTGGAATTACCTTATTAACTATAATTCAATGATGACGAAATGTAGTACGGGAAGGAACGGATGAAGGATTACATACAGGATTTGTATCAATTGAATTAAGATGAGGAATAATCCTATTTATTGCATCAGAAGTATTATTCTTTGTGTCATTCTTCTGAACACCAACAATTGAGCTAGGAATACTATGACCTCCAATAGGAATTCAACCTTTTAATCCTACACAAATACCATTACTTAATACAGCTATTCTTTTAGCCTCAGGAGTAACCGTAACATGAGCGCATCATAGTTTAATAGAATCTAACTACACTCAAGCATTACAAGGATAATTTTTTACAGTACTTTTAGGATTATATTTCACAATACTTCAAACATAGGAGTATTGAGAAGCACCTTTCACTATTGCAGACGCAGTATATGGATCAACATTCTTCGTTGCAACAGGGTTCCATGGTCTCCACGTAATTATTGGAACAATCTTCTTAACAACATGTCTACTTCGACACTCAATTAACCAATTCTCACCAAGACACCACTTTGGATTCGAAGCATTCGAAGCATTCGGAAGCTCAAAGACGCCAAGAATACTTAACGATGCTATTTGGAATCACAGACGCAGAATGGGTAGTCTATTTTTGATACCACAACATTAGCGGCTGAGTCTAGAGTTGTGTCTCCACGTAATTATTGGAACAATCTTCTTAACAACATGTCTACTTCGACACTCAATTAACCAATTCTCACCAAGACACCACTTTGGATTCGAAGCAGCATTCTCCCAATGGTTCGATGACGCTCAGCCGAGTTACTCGTGGCGTCATGGTGTGGGATTCGACTCCAGCTCATGGCTCGTGATGATTGAGGGATCTCTGATAGCACAAAGGTACACTACGGACATCCTGGGTCCTCAAGCGTTCATTTTCAAAAGGGCAATGCTGAGACATGTCTCTGTAACTGTCATCATGATGCTGGGGTCCTCCCGTTACCAGCAAATTCCCAAATCTGTCCCTGATAGAAGGTGTGTGCGACCACGTCAGATGGCAACTCCATCCCAATGCCAGTACCCAGAATATCAAGGACCCGTTACAACATTTGTGGGTCAGATTGGCTCAGGACAGGATTCAAACGCTTTATGTCGCAATCCTGAATCGAATCAATCCACGCATCCAGGTCACAGAGTGTTGCAACGCCGTTATGATATGGGGACGCTGCCAAGTTGTTAGTAAATTTGCTTCTGCTATATATATATATATATATATATATACTACCCTCCATAAGTTTGGAAACACCTAGTAATTATAGACAATGGGAAGGAAATACAGAATAAAAATTCATTTTGTTGTTTTCGAAATGTTTATTAAGCTCAAATAATACACAGGAAGATGTAACAATTACATTTTCGATTCCTCAAAATAGCCACCCTCTGCTTTCATCGCAATCGTGCACACTCTCGGCATGCGCTGCGTCAGTTTTGCCAAGGTTTCACTCGCAATTAATCTCCATTCTTGCTGCAGGACCTCCCACAATTGTGACACACTCACTACTTCCCGTTTTCGGATCCTCCTGTCCAATTCATCCCATAGCAGCTCGATTGGGTTACAATCAGGGGATTGGGGAAGCCATTCCATGTTTTTCTATATTTTACGAACCTCTAGAGACTTCACATAGTTCTGACACAAGTGAGACGTATATTTCGGATCGTTGTCTTGCTGCAAGACTCCTTTCCCAATCAGACACAAACCAGATGTCTTAGCATGTCGCTGGAGAATGGTCAACAGTCCCCTAGAACTTAGAACTACTTAAACCTAACTTACCTAAGGACATCACACACATCCATGCCCGAGGCAGGATTGGAACCTGCAACCGTAGCGGTCGCGCGGTTCCAGACTGAAGCGCCTAGAACCGCTTGGCCACACCGGCCGGCGCTGGATAATGGCATGATAATCCTTTTGGTTCAGTTTTCCATCTATTTTCACCAAATCTCCGACTTCATTCCCTCCAAAGGATCCCCATACCATCACAAAAACCCCTCCATGCTTTACAGTTGGAATTACGCAAGCGTTCATGCGGTAAACGGCATACAAATTGACGGCGTTTGCTTCCAAATATTTCGAACTTGGATTCATCAGTGAATAAGACTCTTTCCCAAGCCCCTGCTGTCCAATTTTGGAGTGTCTTAGCCCACTGAAGCCTTTTCTTGTTGTTGACAGGGCGCAACAGTGGTTTCCTTGTTGCTACATAACCTCGGAGGTTGTTGTCTGCCAGGCGTCGTCTCACTGTTGACTCACTCACCGTTGTATCCCTCGTTGCGTTTAGTTCAGCAGTCAATTCACGGACAGTTTTTAATCTGTTACGTCTACCGGTCACTACCAAATACTTTTCCAGCGTTCTTGGGTGCTCCTGAGCAAGGACGATCTCCATAGGAGCCTGTTTCTCGATGCCGGTGTATGGTTTTGACAACTCCGCTGATGAAAATCATCACTTTCTTTGCTATTTGTCGGACACTATTGCAATCTTGGTGCAAAGTGATTGTCATTACCCGTGATTCATAAGGAACCTGGTACTTTGGGGCCATTTTGAATCACTTCCGCGGCGTGTTATACCTTTAAGCAAACGCAACTACAAGTGAACAGAAATGTAAACAACGTATCTCTACACAGCCATGCTAGAGAGCCTGTATACAGAGAGAGTGGCCGTGGGTGAAGTTGGCCGTGATTGGTTGATTAGCTTTGGCGCCATTGTTCTGCCAAACGTCTCTCGCGCTTCCTATGTTCGCCGTGCTTTTGAGTTGAACTGAAGTTCAGAGGACTTTTGGAAACGATTAAAAGGTGTTTGAATTATTGAGAGACTTCTTATGCGTTGTGCATGCATGTTCGATTTAGTTGTATATCGTTTTTAGTACGTAATTAGCGTTTGTGATCTTAAATACGAGTTGAAATAATGAAGCGTTTTGTGATGAAGTCGGTAGGCCTACATGTTTGAAGTAAGCACGTTAGTAATAGTACAATATTGTTTTTGACATCTGTAATTCGTTCTGCAGACGTTCGTAAACGATGCCAGGTTGTGCTGCATTTGGTTGTTCCAACAGAGGCGAAGGTGGATTTCGCACGTTAGCATTTCCACGCAATGAAGAAAGACGAAAGCAGTGGGCAGTCGCAGTCAACAGGGCTGACATAAATCAAACAGGAGCCTCGTGGAAACCAACCAAGTACTCTTATCTATGCGAAGGAAGTCGTTTTTTCTTTTTACTACATATAACTTGCAATATACATAGTTAAATTTGAAAACAGACCTGTAAATTGGCTGTGTGAAAATTATTACAACACATTATTCTTATAAACATAGAATTAAAATGGTATTGTGTATCTAATGTGTAAGACTTTTGCTAAGCTGCAGAGGTCATAATCACGTCCTTCAGTGTCATAAGGTGTTTTTTTTAACAGTGCAGTATTGAAGATTTCCACGAGTGTCATTTGATTTCTAGGCCACTGTAGGTAATTCCAGATAATCTGATTGTATTTTATAACTATTTTATTAATGCTGTTAGGGCATGAAATTTCCCAGATTTGACTGTGCGGCTAGTCCCGGCGGAGGTTAGAATCGTCCCTCGGGCATGGGTGTGTGTGTTTGTCCTTAGGATAATTTAGGTTAAGTCGTGTATAAGCTTAGGGACTGTTGACCTTAGCAGTTAAGTCCCATAAGATTTCACACACATTTGAAAATTTTTTTCCCAGATTTCTATCTTCATTTTGTCGTGGTTGCTGAAACATTACTCGTAGTAAATAATTGTAGGTAATCTTGAAGACAGTTTTTAATAGGCCTACTTACTGTGGGGTAGAAGGGATACGGTAGTTTTCTTGTTATATTTGGTCGTTATTACAGTAGCCTACATTTAACATTACCTGGTTTTTGTAATCTTTTTCGTTTGTTATATATATAAAAGAAAGTCGTAAGCAGTTGTTTACTTGTGACATGCAAAAGTTTGAAGTAGTAATACATCTCACACTTTTTGCGTGTCACAAGTAACCAACTGCTTACGACTTTCATTCGTCTGACGTAATACAGGCACGTTAAATCTTTAGCGTTATGCACTTCCGAAACAAAACAAATGCTATACACTGTATTTTTTTATTTACATTACTTCCATTGCAATATGTCTAGTAAACGGACTTTAAAGGAGATAAATGCAAGCAAAGAATAATTTTTACAGCCACTGTAACAAATTTTTCTGTGCTGTAAGTAGTAGGCTACTATGAGTATATTACAGCTGTAAAGAAAGGCATTTAACAAATGATTTCGCCATAATGTCTGGTGCTTTTGATTCGGTGAGTGTGTACTCCACTACTCCAGTACTGGCCATTCAAAAGTCTCGCCCGCAGTTTGGCAGAAAAATGGCCGCCGTATCGTCCAGTTGGCAACTCTCTCCCTATACAGGCTCTCTAGCATGGAGGTAAGAATAGAGGGAGACGCCGTGACGTCCTAGCTGTGAAGCTATGTGAAGCCGAGGGTAGGCATCTCAATCCGACCAAAACATTGCTGCTGTAAGCTTGTGTGCATAGGCTTGTCGCTCGCTTTTGGAAGGATTTTGCGCTATTATGGTGACTTGTGTGGTGTTCGGATGTACGAATCGTTCTGATTGTGACGCGAAATCGAAGGGAGTAACATTTCATGTGTACGTTGTCTCGTTAAGTGTGATTTTACAGCTTCATTGTGAATGAACGTGTGCAACATCGGTACTTGTACTATAGCGTGTGTTTCTCCTGTATGATTTTAGATTTTCTAAAAATGAAAGTCGGAAAGCTCTGTGGGAGAATGCCGTGAGGAGGAAGAATTGGCGTGCGTCTAAATGGAGCACTATATGTTCTCAGCATTTCCGAGAAGAGGACGTAGACCGAACTTCCCTTTCAACAGTAAGGCTCCGAGAAAATGCTGTACCATCAGTTTTCCCTACACACCCAAAACATTTGCAAAAGGTATGTTAATTCAAAGAATTAAATTCTTAGTTTTCAAGTTCACGTTTCAGTATAATACGTACGTATCGTCGATAATCGAAGTGTTGAGTAACTCACTTTGTCTTCATCATGTACCGAATTAAAAGCTAACACTACATTAACTGGCGTAAAGTATAGGCCTAAACAGGACACTGTGTAGATTTGCCATTCTATGAACCGTATTTCAGTAAATATTGGTGGTAATGAACAGTGTTTCCCAGTAGTGTAACGTAACTGAAATGTCCCAGTACGTATTACAAACAAGATGTATTTATGGGGCTTTGGAGGGAGGGTATAGCTAACTTAGTTTTCAGTTTCTATTATTTAGTTTGTGATACACGTTTATTACTGAATTAACAAAATTGTATCGTTTACATTGAAGGCTAGCTATTCGTAATATTATACTAAAAACTATTTTTAATCAGAAGAAACGCGGAATTTCGCCTTTACGAGATTTTATTTTAAACAAAAACTTTGAAACAACCAATCTGATGACGTTACATGCGTATATGGTGCAATTAGCGACTGTAATACGCGCAGCGCTATAGCACACTGGCAATGTTTTGGTCAGAGTGTCATGGCAGCGAGCCACGCCCCCATGGCTTCAAAACGTAGTACGGCTGAGATACGTAGCGCCATCTCCCCTTATTCTTACCTCCATGGTCTCTAGCCTTGCAGTCTACTCGCGCCACCTGGCGTGTTTAGTAGAACTGCTGGGAGAGGTAACGTCGGTTTACATAAAACGGACCAATACTAGTATGTTCCAATATGTATGTATATGTACAATAATTAAGTTTACAATAGTGTACGTGTCATTCTTAACCGTTATTTGAGCTTGCTATTCCGTATTCTAACCAATATCTCACATAGATCACTTCCATGTTGCTCCGTTGTAATACGCAGCAAAAACACCATAATAGGAGCAACATCACGGAGGGGAATGACGAGTATTTTAATGTTGTGCAAGTTATTCAGTCATAGAGGTTTTGTTAATTTATTATCGTTGACAAATATCCGCTGAAAACGTGACCATTCTAGGTATGGCGTGCATTTAAGGGAACTGTTCCGTGACAAGTAAGACTAATGTCAGATTTACGTGCCGTTGCGCCGGTTCATAAAAACAGCAGGCAGTATACCAGCAGGGGTCGTTTCTAATTGAGTTATGGCTGTTCGTCCTCTCACAGACGGCGTAAGCTATCATCGCCAGCCAGAACATTTCGCTACGCTAGACGCTTCGTTAACTTTATTAGCAGCAGTTAGTATTTGTGTGTGTATGTGTGTGTGTGTGTGTGTGTGTGTGTGTGTGTGCGTGTGTGCGCGCGCGCGCGCACTGGTGGCAGGGGGAGGAGAAGGTGGTAGACAAGAGAAAATGAGAGAGAGAGGCGGAAAGACACTCTATCTGCTTCTCTGATTATTCTAATTGTGCATTTCTCTATGAAATTGATTATGGTTGTGAAGAAGCTAGGACGTGGCTACCACCTTCCTCGTAAATTCTGATCAGGATCAAAGGCTACAGCGGCATTCGCGACAAAGGGCATGCCGATCAGTTGGCTACACAAAGCGCAGTTTTAGGAACGCCATATCATGCAAAGGTACCGCAAACATAATTTATACAATGACAAAAAGGACGATTCGTGTCAGGTGCGACGAGGAATGTAGAAGCAGAACCAGTGTTAAAGGGGAACAGTGCAGAAGGGTACCCTTGTGATTGCGACAACTCATTGGTATATGAAGCAAGCGGATTTTCTAAACCATTGCACAAATGAAATTCGATCATGGTCGTTTTAAAACTGGAACTGATCGAAATCCCTCTTTGTACTTGTGTAGAAGACGAAAAATACGTGCACCGTTTAATAGTAGGATTCTCTGAAAAGAGCCCGGGTTCCCGGGTTCGATTCCCGGCGGGGTCAGGGATTTTCTCTGCCTCGTGATGGCTACGGTCGCAGGTTCGAATCCTGCCTGGGGGATGGATGTGTGTGATGTCCTAAGTAGTTCTAAGTTCTAGGGGACTGCTGACCACAGCTGTTAAGTCCCATAGTGCTCAGAGCCATTTGAACCATTTTTTTTAAAAGACAGAGGGCACAGATCGTGCACTACATCAGCTGAGTGTTGTTGGCTACAGTGGCCCACTCTGAGTTACGACTCTTCTGGAAACAACAGGCGATTACGGTGTATAAACTCACATACACAGCTCTCAGTGCATTAGTAGTGTCCATATAATCAGCTGTCCAAAAAAGATGACCACTTTGCACTTAGTCGTGGGTTACCACAAAATAAGACAAATAAACAAGCCATAACTTTTGTAGCTGAGTAATTTTTTAGAACATTTCTCATAGAGAAACAGCAGTCTGACCAAATGTGTTACAAAAACGGATTACAAACAGTCTCGACCGTAATAAAACATTGAAATAAATGTTTTATTGCCGTCGAGACCGTATCTAATCAAAGTACGTTTTACATAAGCCTAAGTCGGCGCCAGCAAACGTTGTTGAGTGAGGAACTGGAGCTCGGCCAATTTGAAACATCATTCACAATTAGAAGGAGCAGCACGTGTATTTCGCATCAGAATACAAAACGTCTTTCAATATCCATTTCTGATTTTAACAAGGTTCAATATTTTCTTTTTACTTTACTTTCTGCGACTGAAAATTGCACCATTTTAAGGCGAGTCACTATCCATCAAATCACACTTCAGTGCGACTATCTTCTTCGTATTATAGCAATCAAAACACTTTCCAATAAAACGAACTCTGCTCCAATTAACAACCAGAAAGGGATCCTCATAACCGGTGCCTGTGAGATGAGTCCAATGAGACATCCTAACATTAAAAGCCAAAGTACACTCATTACAATTTGTAGTTGGTTCTGCGTCGAACCTACTAGTATACACGTTTTCTCACGCTTGCACGTCTGCACATAAAAAAAGTACTCCGTCATCAGGCCACAAGTGGCCTACCGGGACCATCCGACCGCCGTGTCATCCTCAGATGAGGATGCGGATAGGAGGGTTGTGTGGTCAGCAAACCGCTCTCCAGGTCGTTATGATGGTTTTCTTTGACCGGAGCCGCTACTATTCGGTCGAGTAGCTACTGAGTTGGCATCACGGGGCTGAGTGCACCCCGAAAAATGGCAACAGCGCATGGCGGCCCGGATGGTCACCCATCCAAGTGCCAGACACGCCCGACAGCGCTTAACTTCGGTGATCTCACGGGAACCGGTGTAGCCACTGCGGGAAGGCCGTTGCGTCTGCACATCAAACACACCTACAATTAAACAAGACGTCCATTCAATTATACAACTAATGTCCTCCAACAAAAGTACGTTGTTTATGCATAAAGGCTTTAGTTGTGCACGTAGATATGATTTTAGGCAGATGAGGTAAAGACTTCTATAGTCCAATTATTTGAACCTCAATAAAGTTAAAATCTCAAAAGCGGTACCAGAAGCACAAACGAATGAGAAAAGTTCGCTCCGTTCGGAAACTTAAAAAGAAAAAGGAATTATTTCTTTGCAAGTGTGAATTTGATTGGTGTATTCAACGATTTGATACGGAAGAGAGAGCCTGCGAGGTACTTTCATTTACAGGATGGCTGAAATTTTAGCAGCTTGAAATTGCATGAGCAACCTTTTAACTGTCCAAATAACAACAGATGGCCTCAGATTTATAAGAATTCGAAATTACATAAAACAATAACAGTGCCGCCGTAAAATAAATGATCAAAATACCAATCCTTGGATGAACGCAGTATTTAAAATAACAAGACTTTTAAAGTTAAAAAAAAAAACACTTTACTGTTCCTTTACTCGAGACAAAATGTAGCCAGAAAATACTGATTTGCAGAATGTGCCTTGCCCAAACTCTCTGACGTGATGGAGGGCCCTTCTAATAAATTTGCCGTCTGGGCCCAAACATCAGTGTGCTTCCCTAAACCACATGAGCTTAAAACCTGCGAAGATCCCGACACATAGTCCCCGCCCACCCCACTTAAGCTCCACCCCTGATCGGCAAGATGCTCCGCCCAACCGGAGCAAAACGATACACATCGTCGCAGATATGTTACTCCTAGAATGAGAACTAGAAAATGAACAATTTCCAACGTATAATGCAAAGACTTTAAGTTTCAGGTATTAATGTAAACGTTTACAGACACGACTACGATTATAACTGTGTATTATTGATGAAGTAGAAGTGTCTATAACTTAAAATGGATTTCCGGTACCTAATGGTATTTACAACAAGCGGAACAAAAAATCACGAATGATTTAAAATAATAAATCAAAGCGAAGTACAAACGTGCTGTCTGTTAATTATAATGTGAGCCAATTATCTTCACATTAATCGCTTAATATAACGTGATCTTTCGGGAAAACTACACTTCGCAAATAATGTGGTTGGAAATGTTACGTATGTCGGTAATAAAAGCTTACGATGCCGCAGATGGCAACAGAGTTTATTTCTTTTATTCATCCAAAAAAATCTTTCCAGATTATAAGACACAGAACAAACACAAACCAAAACAGCACAGTAAAAATACTGTGTTATGTCAGTAGAGACATAAATATAAGCTTTATCCACCAAACAGCTTGCACTATTTGCATTAGCTTCACTATTTTGTTTCTAGTCTCTGTATCTCAAAAATCCAAAATATTTTGCTACGGAATAGAAGCAATAATATAATAAGAATAGACAGGCCTACTTGTTCACAATATCCTCACTTGACTCAATATTTTTATGTTTATAAAATGTAGCTTGAATCATTAGACCTAAAGAAATGAAGAATATAAAAATCATACTGATAACAAAAACGTTATGAAGACAGTCGTATTTTCCATACGCAAATGCAGGTACTGTTTCCGGTCTTCCGTTGTGAGGGAACTATAGGGAATGGGGTGAGGTCCCGTTCGTGAGCGAGGTATGGGGGTGGGGTAAGGCCCCGTCGTGGGCGAGCTGAGTGCGAGGTGAGTGTCGCAGGGAGGTAGAGTGGGGGGGATCCTCGCTGGGATCTTCGCAGGTTTTAACGTTTGCTCCCTAAACCGGCCGGTAGGACTGAACGCCAGCCGTAATTGCAAAACAAAATCCAGTGCTGACAGTGATCAAAACCCAGCAACAGTATAACCTTGAACAAACTTGTAAGTAGCGAATATGTCGCCAGGCACATCTGTAGTACAGACAGAAGACTATTAGTTAACATTCCCGGCGGGGTCAGGAATTTTCTCTGCCTCGTGATGACTGGGTGTTGTGTGATGTCCTTAGGTTAGTTAGGTTTAAGTAGTTCTAAGTTCTAGGGGACTGATGATCATAGATGTTAAGTCCCATAGTGCTCAGAGTCATTTCAACTATTAGTTAACGTTTAGTAATTATTCAGTATATGAGTTAATAGGAAATGGAGGGTAGAATAGGTAGGTTTCAAGAAAGCCAAGTAAAGCAAGCTACAAATATTAATTACTGTGACAACAGTTCATTATAAACATTTAAGGCCGAATTAACAGAAAATGTATCAATTACTGTTGGTTTAAGTACAAGATGCCCCTTGAATCAGCTACTAATGACATCAGCACATAATATACATCACAATACATAACAGTCGTGCACTTTAAGATTTTGTTGCCTTACTCACACAAGAAATAACTGAGAGCGATTTCATATTAACAGATAATTACGCACCGTATGAGAGCTTTCTGATAAAAATAATAAGTACTCAAAATAAACAGCTCTAATTATATGAGCGCTAAAACCTAACATTAGCCTTCAGAGGACCTCAAACATCGAAATTGAAATAAGCAGCATTTAAGTACCCAAAGGCACACAGAGGCGTGCTACTTTTAACACCAAAGTTGCGTACAATTTTCATCCTAAATTTTATTTGTGGGACAATCATAACAGCTCAGAAACACGTTCACCGTAAACAAATCCGCCAGAGTTGTAAAATGCTTTACTGAACGAAGGCTTCCGCGACGGACGTCGTTATACGCTACCACGGTTTCGGTGTCTTAGCCCCTTCATCAAGTGTATCTGAGATCTGAAGTAAAACAACAGTTTAAACTACTCCACTAACCAATTAAGAAAGTTTTAAAATATTAAGACTGACATTTAGAAACTGAAAAGCGGATAAAATTATTGAACAATAGTCTACCTAGTGATAGTAGGACGTCATGTCCATGCCCTAACGACTAATAGGAAAACATCTACCGTAGGGGGACGCCAAATAACATCCCAAAGTGTGACTGCGAAAAACTCGAGCTTTCCGTCGCTGACTGAGAAAATTCCTCTTGTCCCAAAATTGCCACTGGGAATACGTACTGTCGACCAGTTGGTTATAATTAAACTTTCCCTATTAAACACGTTATAGCACGGAAACTAATTACCGTACGAGTACCAAACTTGGTAGAATTAATGTCAAGGACATGGGGAAGAAAAGTAAAGCAGTGATACGTCACGTCTTTGTTCCATGAGCGTCAACCAATCCAAAAAGGAATGGGCCAATGATGAACATAGCCGTCACACGTTCACCACACAGAGGAACTTCATTCACAGTCATTGGAATTGATGATCCCCACACTCGACATTTCTGTGTGTCCACCTCACCCGTCAGACGAAAATGAGCTTAGTCTGTCCATAGCATGGTCCAGGGCCAGTCCGCGTGAACTTCAACGTTGTTGTTGTTGTTGTTGTGGACTTCTGTCCTCAGACTGGTTTGATACAGCTCTCCATGCTATTCTATCCTGTGCAAGCTTCTTCATCTCCCATTACTTACTGCAACCTACATCCTTCTGAATCTGCTTAGTGTATTCATCTCTTGGTCTCCCTCTACGATTTTTACCCTCCACGCTGCCCTCCAGTGCTAAATTTGTGATCCCCTGATGCCCCAGAACATGTCCTACCAACCGATCTCTTCTTCTAGACAAGTTGTGCCACGAACTCCTCTTCTCCCCAATTCTATTCAATACCTCCTCATTAGTTATGTGATCTACCCATCTAATCTTCAGCATTCTTCTGTAGCACCACATTTCGAAAGCTTCTATTCTCTTCTTGTCTAAGCTATTTATCGTCCATGTTTCACTTCCATACGTGGCTACTCCCCACATAAATACTTTCAGAAACCACTTCCTGACACTTAAATCTATACTCGATGTTAGCAGATTTCTCTTCTTCAGAAAATCTTTCCTTGCTATTGTCAGTCTACATTTTATATCCTCTCTACTTCGAACATCATTAGTTATTTTGCTCCCTAAATAGCAAAACTCATTTACTACTTTAAGCGTCTCATTTCCTAATCTAACTCCCTCAGCATCACCCGATTTAATTCGACTGCATTCCATTATCCTCGTTTTGCTTTTGTTGATGTTCATCTTATATCCTCCTTTCGAGCCACTGTCCATTCCGTTCAACTGCTCTTCCAAGTACTTTGCTGTCTCTGACAGAGTTACAATGTCATCAGCGAATCTCAAAGTTATTTCTTCTCCATGGATTAAAACCTGCTCCGAATTTTTCTTTTGTTTCCTTTACTGCTTGCTCAGGGAACTTCAATACTTACGAGAAAGTGGAGAGCGAAGTCAACACGTCGTTGTGCGACCCGTGGTGCAAGCTGCCGTACGATATGGAATTTGTACGGATACCGTTTGAGGGTGGCTCCAAGCACCTTCCGTACAGTGAACCACGGGATGTTCAACTGTCGTGACACCACGCGCACTGCCTGACGAACGGGAATTCCGCGCAGCGTTGCCTGCCATAACAACAACGATTTCATCGACCACCTGTGGTGCAACCGGTCGTCGGTCTCTTCCCAGAGTGACGCCCAGTTTACAGTCGATTTGAACTTCTTCATCATGCTCTGCACAGCAGTTGGAGAAACAGGACCCTTCCGTAATCCTTTCAGATGGCGATATTGTCGAAGTGCAGCATTACTGTTTTGATAACAGAGCTTCACCTGCTACTTTTGTCCAAACTGTTGTTGACACGTCAACAAGTGCACCGCGACTGGTCAAGTCAGTGAGACTATGAATGACGATGACTGACCACGGCACGTGGTGGCCACAGTTGGAGCTGGACGGTGGCGCTGTGACGCATGGAAATCATGCACCCCATACTGTGGACATTAATGCTACCAAGTTTGGTACTCGTACGGTAATTAATCTACGTGGTATCACCTGTTAAATAGGGAAAGTTTAATTGTAATCACCCAAAATAACAATAAAGCAACCACAGAACGTAAAGTGGAAGCCAACTGCTGAACCATAGTTAAACCTGTTCTGTAGAAGGCTGACTTGCGCTTTCTGCAGCACAGGGTCGTTATTTATACTACTGGCCATTAAAATTGCTACAGCAAGTAGAAATGCAGATGATAAACGGGTGTATTATACCAGAACTGACTTGTGATTACATTTTCACGCAATTTGGGTGCATAGATCCTCAGAAATCAGTACCCAGAGGAACCACCTCTGGCCGTAATAACGGCCTTGATACGCCCTGGCATTGGGTTAAACAGAACTTGGATGGGGTGTACATGTAGAGCTTCAACACGATACCACAGTTCAACAAGAGTAGTGACTGGCGTATTGTGACCAGCCAGTTGCTCGGCCACCACAGACCAGATGTTTTCAATTGGTGAGAGATATGGAGAATGTGCTGGCCAGGACAGCAGTCGAACGTTTTCTGTGTCCAGAAAGATCCGTACAGGACCTGCAACATGCGTTCGTGCATTGTCCTGCTGAAGTGTACGGTTTCGCAGGGATCGAATGAAGGGTAGAGCCACGGGTCGTAACACATCTGAAATGTAACGTCCTCAGTTCAAAGTGCCGTCAATGCAAACAAGAGGTGACCGAGACGTGTAACCAATGGCACCCCATACCATCACGCCGGGTGATACGCCAGTATGGCGATGACGAATACACGCTTCCAGTGTGCGTCCACCGCGATGTCGCCTAACACGGATCCGACCATCATGACGCTGTAAACAGAACCTGGATTCACCCGAAAAGATGACGTTTTGCCATTCGTGCACCCAGGTTCGTCTTTGAGTACACCATCGCAGATGCTCCTGTCTGTGACGCAGCGTCAAGGGTAACCGCAGCCATGGCCTCCGAGCTGATAGTCCATGCTGCTGCAAACGTCGTCGAACTGTTCGTGCAGATGGTTGTTGTCTTGCAAACGTCCCCATCTGTTGACTCAGGGATCGAGACGTGGCTGCACGATCTGTTACAGCCATGCGGATAAGATGCCTATCATCTCGGCTGCTAGTGATACGAGGCCGTTGGGATCCAGCACGGCGTTCCGTATTACCATCCTGAACCCACAGATTCCATATTCTGCTAACAGTCATTGGACATCGACCAACGCGAGCAGCAATGTCGCGATACGATAAAACGCAATCGCGATAGGCTACAATCCGACCTTTATCAAAGTCGGAAACGTGATGGTATGTATTTCTCCTCCGTACACGAGGCATCACAACAACGTTTCACCAGGCAACGCCGGTCAACTGCTGGTTGTGTATGAGAAATCGTTTGGAAACTTTCCTCATGTCATCACGTTGTAGGTGTCGCCACCACCTTGTGTGAATGCTCTGAAAAGCTAATCATTTGCATATCACAGCACATCTTCCTGTCGGTTAAATTTAGCGTCTGTAGCACGTCATCTTCGTGGTTTAGGAATTTTAATGGTCAGTAGTGTAGTTTAACTATGGTTGAGCTCATGACTTCGACCTAACGTTCTTTAGTTGTTTTATTGTTATAGACTGTATCCCTTCCGAATGGCAATTTTGGAGCAAGAGGAATTTTCCCGGACGCGATTGACAGCTGGAGTTGTCTGTAGCCACAATTTGGGATGGTATTTGACAGTCCACTTACTGTAGATGTTTGCCAGTTAGTTGTTAGACCATGGAACGACGTCCTACTACTGCTAGGTAGGCTATTTTCAATCAAATTATTGTTTTTCAGTTTCTAAATGTCAGTCTTAAATTTTCTTAAACTTTTTTCATTGCTTAATGGAGTAGGTTACAATTGTTGTTTTACTTCAGATTTCGGATACACCTGATGATAGGGCTGACACCAAAACAGTGGCCGAGCGGTTCTAGGCGCTACAGTCTGGAACCGTGCGACCGCTACAGTCGCAAGTTCGAATCCTGCCTCGGGCATGGGTGTGTGTCATGTCCTTAGGTTAGTTAGGTTTAAGTAGTTCTAAGTTGTAGGGGAGTGATGACCTCAGAAGTTAAGTCCAATAGTGCTCAGAGCCATTCGAACCATTTTTGAACCAAAACAGTGGTAGTGTATAGCGACCTCTGTTGTACAAGGCTTCGGTCAATAAAGTATTTTACGGTTGTGGTGGATTTCATTACCAAGAATAGTTTTCAAAGTGCTTTCCTTCATCCAATACACTGGTGATTACATACAAATACATGCGTCAGAGGCCGCAATCGGACCATGGCCCAACAAGCAATGACTCTTAACGGCGCTAGAAGGAAAACAACTAAAAGACATTGAAGTTTGAATATTAGGCAAAAAAAGGAAAACAGAGTTTACTCTCGGTATCATTGAAAGACTTCGTTTCTTGTCAAGAGAAAGTTGACGCCAGCTAAATGGGCGGCTTAAATGACGCAAGGAAATCAGCTGCAATTTTCCCCTTTCTTTCTCCTTTTTAAAAGAAAGGGGTTACGTGCAACACACGAACATCCAACAGCTCAAAGACATTTTCTAAATCACCCAATGAACAGCGGCACAAGCATGGGCGGAAACACTTGCAAAGGATGGCGTGACAGAATATCCACAAATAATCCGCCAATTTCCCGGTATGAAACACTTAGCGAAAAAGTAAATCATTGAGCAAAGTGACTTGAGAACCAATTCACCTTCCACAACATGGCAACGCTCAAGAGGGCTCTAGGGCAGCATCATCAAGATCCCGGGCACGCCACAGTATAGCCAAATAAATGCCAAGTCCAACCGCCTGCCCATACAGAGGAGCACTCCGTGTCTGTACTCACTTCAGGTCCACTTTGTCACACCCACCTACTGCCGCCACCGCGCACCAACTAGGCGGAAGCCAAGGAGCGCGTCTCCTACCGAAAATACAGGTCGAAAAGTATTTA
The DNA here is from genome assembly GCF_023864275.1 of Schistocerca cancellata. Taxonomy (NCBI): domain Eukaryota; kingdom Metazoa; phylum Arthropoda; class Insecta; order Orthoptera; family Acrididae; genus Schistocerca; species Schistocerca cancellata. Next base: position 195,602,819 of record NC_064635.1, read on the forward strand.
AACCGACAAACTCTGGGAGGTTGTAGGGGACATCAGAACAAATATTTTTCCCTAATGTAATTTTTTCCTAAGAGGATTATTTAAACCGGTGGAGGCCGTATTACGATATTCAGTTGTAGGCAACTGCTGCCCACCAGTGTAGTAGTGCATTGTCTCTGTTCACTAATGGAGCGATACACCTGGAGTGAGTACACTGATATGGTTGGTGCGTACTACGTAGCGCACCACAACGGACGAGCTGCACAGCGGGTTCATCAACAACAAATCAGTACTCAGAACAACCACCTCTGGCCGTAATAACGGCCTTAATACGCCTGGGCATTGAGTCAAACAGAGCTTGGATGGCGTGTACAGGTACAGCTGCCCATGCAGCTTCGACACGACACCACAGTTCATCAAGAGTAGTGACTGCCGTATTGTGACGAGCCAGTTGCTCGGCCACCATTGACCAGACGTTTTCAGCTGGTGAGAGATATGGTGAATGTGCTGGCCAGGGCAGCAGTCGAACATTTTCTGTATCCAGAAAGGCCCGTACAGGACATGCAACATGCCGTCGTGCATTATCCTGCTGAAGTGTAGGGTTTCGCAAGGATCGAGTGAAGGCTAGAGCCACGGTTCCTAACACATCTGAAATGTAACGTCCACTGTTCAAAGTGCCGTCAATGCGAACAAGAGGTGACCGAGACGTGTAACCAATGGCACCCCATACCATCACGCCGGGTGATACGCCAGTATGGCGGTGACGAATAGACGCTTCCAATGTGCGTTCACCGAGATGTCGCCAAACACGGATGCGTCCATCATGATGCTGTAAAGAGAACCGGGATTCATCCGAATAAATGACGTTTTGCATTCGTGTTCCTAGGTTAGTCGTTGAGTACACCATCGCACGCGCTGTCTGATGCAAGGGTAACCGCAGCCGTGGTCTCCGAGCTGATAGTGCATGCTGCTGTTCATGCAGATGGTTGTTCTCTTACAAACGTCCCCATCTGTTGACTCAGGGATCGAGACGTGGCTGCACGATCCGTTACAGCCGTGGGGATAAGATGCCTGTCATCTCGACTGCTAGCGATACGAGCTCGTTGGGATCCAGCACAGCGTTCCCTATTACCCTCCTGAACCCATCGATTCCATATTCTACTAACAGTCATTGGATCTGGACCAACGCGAGCAGCAATTTAGCGATACGATTAACCGCAATCGCGATAGGCTACAATCCGACCTTTATCAAAGTCGGAAACGTGATGGTACGCATTTCTTCTCCTTATACGAGGCATCACGACAACGTTTCACCAGGCAACGCCGTTTAGATGCTGTTTGCGTATCAGAAATCGTTTGGAAACCTCAGCGACCTACGTGTCACTGACGTACCCTAGTAATGCTAACGGGAAAAGGGGACATACAGTTTAATGTGGAATCCAAACCACGAGCCGTCCCCGACTACTCCTCACACTGGAGTGAAATAAAGGCCAGATTAAAGACAGCCCGAAAATTTCATGGTATGGCTGGAATACTGACCTTACGACTTATCTTAAAAGCAGGATTAAGGAAAGACAAACCTACGTTTCTAGAATTTGTAGACTTAGAGAGAAAGTTTTGACGATGTTGATTAGAATAGAGTATTCCAGTCAACATCCTTTCAAATTCTAAAGGTGGCAGGGGTAAAACATAGGGAGCGAAAGGCTATTTACAATTTGTACGGAAACCAGATGGCAGTTATAAGAGTCGACGGGCATGAAAGGGAAGTAGTGGTCGGGAAGGGAGTGAGACAGGGTTGTAGCCTCTCACCGATGTTATTCAATCGGTATATTGAGCAAGCAGTAAACGAAACAAAAGAAAAATTCGGAGTAGGTATTAAAATCCACGGAGAAGAAAAAAAAACTTTGAGGTTCGCCGATGACATTGTAATTCTGTCAGAGACAGCAAAGGACTTGGAAGAGCAGTTGAACGGAATGGACAGTGTCTTGAAAGGAGGGTATAAGATGAACATCAACAAAAGCCAAACGAGGTTAATGCAATGTAGTCGAATTAAGTCGGGTGATGCTGAGGGAATAAGATTAGGAAATGAGATGCTTAAAGTAGTAAAGGAGTTTTGCTATTTGCGGAGCAAAATAACTGATGATGGTCGAAGTAGAGAGGATACAAAATGTAGACAGGATATAAAATGTAGACTGGCAATGGCAAGGAAAGCGTTTCTGAAGAAGAGAAATTTGTTAACATCGAGTATAGATTTAAGTACCAGAAAGTCGTTTCTGAAAGTACTTGTATGGAGTGTAGCCATGTATGGAAGTGAAACATGGACGATAAATAGTTTGGACAAGAAGAGAATAGAAGCTTTCGAAATGTGGTGCTACAGAAGAATGCTGAAGATTAGATGGGTAGATCACATAACTGATGAGGAGGTATTGAATAGAATTGGGGAGAAGAGTGAGTTTGTGCCACAACTTGACAAGAAGAAGGGACCGGTTGGTAGGATGTGTTCTGGGGCATCAAGGGGTCACAAATTTAGCATTGGAGGGTAGCGTTCAGGGTAAAAATCGCAAAAGAGACGAAGAGATGAATACACTAAGTAGATACAGAAGGATGCAGGTTGCAGTAAGTACTGGGAGATGAAGAAACTTGCACAGGATATAGTAGCATGGAGAGCCGCATCAAACCGGTCTCAGGATTGAAGACCACAACAACAACAACAACATGGCTGGAATTTGATCCCGCGAGCTGTGGGTTTTCGGCCGGGCGCTGCCACCAGGGCAGACTAAGCATGAATGCGCTTCTGTGGTTCTAGCTTTGCCGTAGATTTGAACCTCCAGCCTCAGCTAATATCGTGTAGCTGTCGTTCGCTAGAGGCATCCAGGTATGAGCATTAGGCGGCCAATTTACACGCTTACTTTCCTCTAAGTAAGTCTGTTTCAGATGCACATAATTTGTAAAAAAAATGGTTGAAATGGCTCTGAGCACTATGGGACTTAACATCTGAGGTCATCAGTCCCCTAGAACTTAGAACTACTTAAACCTAACTAACCTAAGGACATCACACACATCCATGCCCGAGGCAGGATTCGAACCTGCGGCCGTAGCAGTCGCGCGGTTCCGGACTGAGCGCCTAGAACCGCTAGACCACCGCCATAATTTGTTGTCTGAACTGTAACAGTTCAGTTGCAAAGAAGGGTACGTTGGTGAGCCGTGCAGCTGGCTTCAGAGCGTGTCCAGTTACATAAGACGCTTCCTTTCACTCGTTTTTGTAGCTGCCATCGTTACTAAATCAACCTTCTAAAATGCGGTAGCAGTCGGTCTGTGCCGCAAAACGAAGACGTCGTAAAAACTGAAATGAGTCGCTAATGCCCCGGAATGACATTCACTACCATGCGACCGATTATTGCATTTTTCTGGTCTAGTACAAGTGCTTATCATCTTATTTACTACTGTGTGCTTTATACACTGAAGCGCCAAAGAAACTGGTATAGGCGTGCGTATTCTAATACGGTGTAGACGGGCAGAGTACGGCGTTGCGCTCGGCAACGCCTACATAAGACAACAAGTGTCTGGCGCAGTTGTTAGATCGGTCGCTGCTGCTACAATGCCAGGTTATCAAGATTTAAGTAAGTTTGAACGGGGTGTTATAGTCGGTGCACGAGGTGACGATGAAGTCGGGATTTTACGAGTGTACCGTGAATATCAGGAATCCAGTAAAACATGAATCTCCGACATTTCTGCAAGAAAGGGACCAATGACGACTGAAGAGAATCGTTCAACGTGTGTAAGTAGGCTGTTTATGTTTTCTTATTGGCAACGTTACGTAGCGCTCTGTATGAAAATCACTGGCTGTGCTGTGGGCAGTATGTGGCTGGTTTGCATTGTTGTTGGCTATTGTAGTGTTGGGCAGCTGGACGTGAACAGCGCGTAGCGTTGGGCAGTTGGAGGTGAGCCGCCAGCAGTGGTGGATGTGGGGAGAGAGATGGCGGAGTTTTGAAATTTGTAACACTGGATGTCATGAACTACTATATATATAATGACTGTTAAGGTCAATACATTATTTGTTCTCTATTAACATCTTTCAATTGCTAACTATGCCTATCAGTAGTTAGTGACTTCCGTAGTTTGAATCTTTTATTTAGCTGGCAGTAGTGGCGCTCGCTGTATTGCAGTAGCCTGAGTAACGAAGATTTTGGTGAGGTAAGTGATTTGTGAAAGGTACAGGTTAATGTTAGTCAGGGCCATTCCTTTGTAGGGATTTCTGAAAGTCAGACTGCGTTGCGCTAAAAATATTGTGTATCACTTTAGTGAATGTTTGAGTACGTTCAGTTTTGCTCAGCTGTTTGAAAAGCAAATAATGTAAGAGGTTTATCAGCACAGTAATTCATTAATTGTTCTAAGGGGACGTTTCACGTGACAGAAGTGCAACCCTTCCGCAAATAGCTGCAAATTTCAATGCCGGGCCATCAATATGTGTCAGCATGCGAACCATTCAGCGAAACATCACCGATTTTATCTTTCGGAGCCGAAGGCCTTCTCGTGTACCATCGATGACTGCACGACACAATACTATACGGCTCCCCTGGCCCCGTCAACACCGACATTGGACTTTTGATGACTGGAGACATGTTGGCTGGTCGGAGGGGCCTCGTTTCAAAATATAGTCATCAGATGGACGTTTATGGGTATGGAGACAACCTCATGAATCCATGGTCCCTGGATTTCATCAGGGGACTGGTCAAGCAGGTGGAGGCTCTGTAATGGTGTGGGGCGCGAGCAGCTGGAGTGGTAACGGACTTCTGATACGTCTGGATACGACTCTGACAGGTGGCACGTAACTTAGCATCGTGTCTGATCACGTACATCCATTCATGTTCATTGTGCGTTGAGACGGAATTGGGCAATTCCAGCAGGCCAGTGCGACAACTCGCACGTCCAGAATTGCTACAGAGTGGCTCCAAGAACACTCTTCTGAGTCTAAACACTTCCGTTGGCCACCAGACTCCCCAGTGAAGAACATTATTGAGCACATCGGGAATGCCTTGCGACATGCTGTTCAGAAGAGGTCACCAACCCCTCTTACTCTTCTGGGCTTGCGGACAGCCCTGCAGGATTCATGCTGTCAATCCTCTCCAGCACTACTTCAGACAGTAGTCGACCCCACGTCACGTCGGGATGCGGGACTTCTGTGCGCTCCCGGGGCCCTACACGGTATTAGGCAGTTGTACCAGTTTCTTTGCCTCTTCAGTGTATATTCAGTTTTATCAGTCCCCCTACGTGTCCCAATCTTCATTTCTGCTACTCGCTTGCGTTTCTTTCCCTGCACATGTGTGCTACGCATACATTTTGTAGTCCGCAGACGACATAGCCGTACAGAATCGATGGAAAGAAAAATTTGTAGACTTACTGATAGGAATAGTATACTTCACTTAGCACATAACATGGTTTAAGAATAGCAAATACGGAGGTGATGGACATTAGTAGAAAGGAGATAAGGACTTGTTTAAATCTGAATTTTGCAACAGCATAGTAGTGGAAGAGGTGAATTCTCTGCACTAGGAAATTCAGGAATACAGAAATACAAGTAGCTGAGGATTGAAACAAATAAGGAGTGCAGGGAATCTGAGACGAAATGGCTGCATGTAAGATATGAAGAAATCGAAGGAGAAGTGATTGTTGGAACGACTGACAGCATATAGGAAAGTCAAAACAACCTTCTGCGAAATTAAAACCAAGGGTGGTGACATTAAGAGTGCAACAGGATTTCCACTGTTAAATGCAGAGGTGAGAGCGGATAAGTGGAAAGAATGCATTGAAGGTCTCTATGAGGGGGAAGATTTCTCTTCTGTCATGAGAAGAAACAGGAATCGATAGAGTATCCAGTATTAGAATCATAATTTTAGAGAGCTTTGGAGGACTTAAGATCAACTAAAGCAGAAAGGATTGATAATATTCCATCAGAAGTTCTAAAATTATTGGGGGAAGTGGCGACAAAACGACTATTCACATTGGTGTGTAGAATGTATGAATCTGGTTGTAATGTTGTTGCATTAATTTGAGGTGTAAGCGGTGCTGATATTCAAGACCATAAAAGTGGGTTAAAAGCTGTGAGCCATGTGAGGAAGTTAACCTTGCACCACTGCGCAACTGTTTCACCAGGTATCCAGTCTAGCTTACCAAATTCCCAACCAGACTAACGTTAATTATAATCTTTTAGTATTCATCTTACGATAACCGGTGATATATATATATATATATATATATATATAAAGACAATTTAAATAAAAAGAAATAAATCAGTTTATATTTGGACATTTATTTTAACATTGATCATTGTTCTGTCATGAAATTACCACACACTGGTATACTAAATTCGTACTAACTCTCTGTGAAATCTCCCCGAAAAGAATAGCTGAGGGCTACTTTCATGATTACACCACATGCTTCACGTGGTCAACTTGGTTTACACAAAGAGTGTAACTCCACAATAATTTTGATAATTAAAATAAATTAGATCGAAAAGCAATTTACAAAAGAAAAACCTCGAACTGGTTACTATCGTCCTACTATTAACCAGATGGGTCAAACAATTGTATAAGCACGTGGTACTGGTCTCACAAAGTACAGCCCACGTGGGTTGAACATAAAGAGAAGTTGCTATATTGAAAAATATTGTCAAGACGAGACATTATAATCTCACGCACATTCGCATTTAAGATTGATGATCTTAGTTAGAGTTACTGATCAATATGTGGTTCCACTTTACTCACAAAGTAGTGACAAAGCAACTAGCGGAAGATTCTGAACTTCACACTCGAAATACACTGCATTGCAATTTAAGATAACATTAGATATTTTAGAGCTAAACCTGAAATAAAGGTGATTAAATTTTCAGTTAGGCTGAACTTAAGAAATCCATTGTCCTACGGACTTAGCAGACACACGCTTAGCCGGAGATCTTACCACTTCAGATGCTCGCCGTGGACATACTGCCGTGGTCCCTTCCTGAGGGTGCCTCACAGATACAAACGGAAGTGACCAGAGAGGCAGCTTCCCATACCAACATGACAAGGGACGGACAGGACCATACTAAGAATAGAAACCTCTTTGCTTCTAGAAAGCATAGCTACCTGTTCCGACATTGGTCCTACTGTTCTCTAGCAGACAAGGCTTGTCTGCTACCATCAAGCTTGCAACTAGAAATACATTTGCTCATTCGTCCTCTCACACAGAAGGGAAGAGGGATGACAGTATCTTATCATATACAGTATATAAAAGAAAGCGGATGTAGGTTCCGTATGAGACTGTGTGACATGAATTACATATCAACTGTGTTTTAAAGCGTAGTAGTGTGACAGATCGTTCTTGTTTATGTGTAAAAGTAATACGTTTCACTGCTCAGTCTCCTCCCAGATAGTCAGAAACACCACAGTAAATTTAGAAGAGGAATTTATGCCGTAAATGACCACAGATTTAAGAAATTAACATGAAAGGAATCCAACAGAGACCTTTCATGGTGACGTATCATCTGAGTTTCAGAACAATATCATCCACACAATTCTGAAGACTGCAAGAGCTGATAAGTACAATAATTGCTGCACAATCAATGAACGGGTAATGTATACAAGTTGCTAACAAGAAATTGAGGATGTGCTAGATGTCGATCAGTTTAGCTTTAGAAAAGGTAAAGGCACCACAGAGGCATTTCTGATGTTGTGGTTGATAATGGTGGCACGACTGAAAAAAAAGGACACGTTCACAGGATTTGTCGATCTGGAAAAATTGTTCGACAAAGAAAGGGTGGAGCAAAATGTTCGATATTCTGAGGAAAATTTTGGTAAGCTATAGGGTGAATTTGGTAATATACAAAATGTACAAGAGGCAAGATGGACGACCAAGAAAGAAGTGCTCGAATTGAAAAGAGTGTAAGACAGGAATGTAGTCTTTCGCTCCTACTGTTCGATCTGGATATCGAAGAAGAAATGATGGAAATAAAAAGAAAGGTTTATGAGTGGGTTTAAAATTCAAGGTGAAATGGTATCAATGATACGATTCGCTGATGACATTCCTATTCTGAGTGAACGCGAAAAAGAATTACATGATCTGTTGAATGGAATGAATTGTCTCATGAATACAGAATATAGACTGAGAGTAAATCGAAGAAACACAAAAGAAATGAGAAATAGCATAAATGAGAACAGAGAGAAACTTATCATCAGAATTTATGGTCACGAAGTGGGTGAAGTTAAGGAATTCTACTTACTAGACAGCAAAATAACCAATGACGGACAGAGCAAGCCTCCTAGTATCAAACATAGGCCATAATTTCCGGAATAATCTTCTGAGAATATATACTTTTGCAGCACAGCATTGTAGGGTAGTGGAACTTGGACTGTGAGAAAACCGGAACAGAAGAGAATCAAAGCATTTGAGATGTGGTGCTACAGACGAATGATGAAAATTATGTGTACTGGTAAGGTACGGAATGGGGAGATTCTGAACAGAATCGGGGAGGAATGGAACATGTGGAAAATACTGACAAGGAGAAGGGACAGGATGACAGGACATCTGTTAAGAGATCATGGAATGACTTCAATTGTACTAGAGGGAGCTGTAGAGGGCAAAAATTGTAGAGGAAGACAGAGATCGGAATATATCCAGCAAATAACGGCGTGGGTTGCAAATGCTACTCTGAGATAAGAAGCTGGCGCAGGGAGGAATCCGTAGCGGGCCGCATCAAACCAGTCAGTAGACTGATGATTCAAAAAAAAGAAAAAGAGGAAGCTGGCTAATGACGGATATAAGTACAGCCGAAGTTTTTACAAAGTGATTTACCGAGTTATTGCTGTCAGAAGTAGTTTACTTCGTAGTGAAGTTGAAACAGAAAATTCCTGTGAGTTAGAGTGGCCAGAGGTTACACATGAGAACCGGAATAAATTAATAATTGGTTCCTTTCACCGACACACCGTCTCACATGGTACAGTTACTGAACACTTCAAAGAAACCTGTAGTGTCATTTCACATAGGTACCCCACTCATACAATTGTCTCATTTTCAAACGTTTTTTCAGTGGAATTTTTGAAATCAGTTGTTCTTGAATCAATTTTTATGCTGAGTCTATAAATAAATAGCGCTTTTGTCTATCACGTCAGGTTTTTACATAAAATAAGAAGTAATATTTTGACGATTTTCGCTTCTGAGCCCAGAAATATATTCTAACATCATTTCGCACAAGGTGAGTTTTTAATCAAAACACATTTTTAAAAAATAAATTTAAAAAATGGTCCTCACAAGGGAACCTCCCCATCGCACCCCCTACAGATTTAGTTATAAGTTGGCACAGTGGATAGGCCTTGAAAAACTGAACACAGATCAATCGAGAAAACGGGAAGAAGTTGTGTGGAACTATGAAAAAAAAGAAGCAAAATATACAAACTGAGTAGTCCATGCACAAGATAGGCAACATCAAGGATAATATGAGCTCAGGAGCGCCGTGGTCCCGTCGTTAGCGTGAGCAGCTGCTGCACGACAGGTACTTGGTTCAAGTATTCCCTCGAGTGAAAAGTTCAATATTTTTATTTTCAGACAATTATTATCTGTCCGTCCGTCCGTCCGATGCGATCACTTTTTTGGGAGTGATTATCACAACCACAAGAAAACCTAAATCGGACAAGGTAGAAGAATCTTTTTACCCATTCGCCAAGTGTACAAGTTAGGTGGGTCGATAACATATTCCTGTCATGTGACGCACATGCCGTCACCAGTGTCGTATAGAATACATCAGACGTGTTTTCCTGTGGAGGAATCGGTTGACCTATGATCTCGCGATCAAATGTTTTCGGTTCCCATTGGAGAGGCACGTCCTTTCCTCTACTAATCGCACGATTTTGCGGTGCGGTCGCAAAACACAGACTTATTACAGTGAACAGAGACGTCAATGAACGAACGGACAGATCATAGCTTTGCGAAAATAAAATTTTCACTCTAGGGAAGATTCGAACCAAGTACCTCTCGTTCCACAGCTGCTCATGCTAACCACAGGACCACGGCGCTCCTGAGCTCAGACTATCCTTGATGTTGCCTATCTTGCGGATGGACTACTCTGTTTGTATATATTTTTTTCATAGTTCCACACAACTTCTTCCTGTTTTCTCGATTGATCTGTGTTCAGTTTTTCAAGGCCTATTCACTGTGCCAACTTATAACTAAATCTGAGGGGGGTGCGATGGGGAGGTTTCCTTGTCGGAACTCCCCTAATTTGTTTCTTGGCTACCTTGTATAAAAACAAGAATTCCACAGTGTTCCATAAACACATCAACTTTCTCTTCGTTTACTACCTTGCAGATCCTTGTATATGATGGTTCAAATGGCTCTGAGCACTATGGGACTTAACTTCTGAGGTCATCAGTCCCCTAGAACTTAGAACTACTTAAACCTAACAAACCTAAGGACATCACACACATCCATCCCCCAGGCAGGATTCGAACCTGCGACCGTACCGGTCGCGCGGTTCTAGACTGTAGCGCCTAGAACCGCTCGGCCACAACGGCCGGCTGTATATGATGACTGTCCCTCTTGAACGTCCGACAACATTCGGCGAACAGAGCTGCTGTCCAGTGTCGCTGGTACCTCCTCTTAGTATCTCGGCGAAAACGACCACTCTGCTCTTCAGTATAATGTCCCAAGTTTCCGAAAAGTCGATATATGAGTGTAGAATGTGGACTTTCACACTCATTTAACAACCCATCTTCTTCAAATTTTGCAACTGAATGGGCCACAAGAATGGACCATACACATTTCCGTTACGCAGTAAGACGCCTTTCAGATTCCTCATTGACGAGTCTAGACAGGTCTCCACTATGTAGGATCATGTTCAGAGCCATAGAAGTGCATTAACTCGTCCTGTGAGAATAAATGAATTAATACTTTCTTTATATGTGTGTACCATGAGTAATGTGTTCCTGGTTGCAGAAGCTTCTTTATTTTTAACCGGGGGCCAATTAGTTCCGCTGATTCCTTGTTGTTGTTGTTGTGGTCTTCAGTCCTGAGACTGGTTTGTGCAGCTCGCCATGCTACTCTCTTGTGCAAGCTTCTTCATCTCCCAGTGCCTAGTGCAACCTACATGCTTCTGAATCTGTTTAGTGTATTCATCTCTTGGTCTCCCTCTACGATTTTTACCCTCCACGCTGCCCTCCAATACGAAACTGGTGATCCCTTGATGCCTCAGAATACGTCCTATTAACCGATCCCTTCTTCTAGTCAAGTTCTGCCACAAATTTCTCTTCTCTCCAGTTCTATTCAATACCTCCTCATTAGTTATGAGATCTACCCATCTAATCTTCAGCATTCTTCTGTAGCACCACATTTCAAAAGCTTCTATTCTCTTCTTATCCGAACTACTTACCGGCCATATTTCACTTCCGTACATGGCTACACTCCATACAAATACTTTCAGAAACGACTTCCTGGTACTTAAATTTATACTCGATGTTAACAAATTTCTCTTCTTCAGAAACGCTTTCCTTTCCATTGCCAGTCTACATTTTATATCCTCTCTACTTCGAGCATCATCAGTTATTTTGCACCCCAAATAGCAAAACTCCTTTACTACTTTAAGTGTCTCATTTTCTAATCTAATTCCCTGAGCATCACCCGACTTAATTCGACTACATTCCATTATCCTCGTTTTGCTTTAATGATGTTCATCTTATACCCTCCTTTCAAGACACTATCCATTCAGTTCAGCTGCTCTTCCAAGTCCTTTGCTGTCTCTGACAGAATTATTTCTTCTCCATGGATTTTAATACCTATTCCGAACTTTTCTTTTCTTTCCTTTTGATTCCTTAGGCAAATTCAAATCTCATACGAGAGCATTAAGTTCACTCCGAGTGAACAGTCGCATTCAGGCTGGCGAACATCAGTATCGTCTTCGGTAATAGCATCAACTTCATTTTCGTCATTATCTCCATCCACGTTCTCTACAACGGCTGGAGGAAGGACAGCAATCAGATCTTCTCCACGTGCAAACCTCTGAACATTAACTAAGCAGAAGTAGAAGTCATTAAGGTGATAAAATCTTCTCGGGTTGACTGCCGAGTCAATGCGCTGTTCTCCGGCAACGTTTCACCAAGCTTATTACCTGCCATCTTCAGGCAAAGTGTTGGGTTAACGTCTCGTCCGGATCTTTATAGCCGCTGGACCACGGCCTTGTCTGCTCCCTCAGCTCCGGTAGGGCCAATCAGGTGCGAGCTGAATCGGCGCGGCGGAGCATGGTGGTGGGGGTGTGGGGGGGGGGGGGGGAGCGTCGGCTGTGGCCGCCGGGTCCTGGGTTCTCGTCTCTGTGCGGCCTGTTTATTCCATCCGCCGCCACAGACCTGCCTCCATCGATGCGCTCTCGTCTTATTATTGATAATGCTATATTCCACGCGGTGCTGAGTTGGAAGTCACTATCCCGGTTGACCAGGTTATCACTGACCCGTATCTCCACTGCCTCTTTAATTATTGAGTCCCAGAAACCTTTCGCTCTACACAGTCTCTTGGTTTCCTCAAATTGAAATGTGTATTCTTTACTGAGGCTGTGCTCCGCTACCGCGGATTTCTCCTTTTGTCCAACGCAAACGCTTCTCACATGTTCAGAGATGTGTTGTATGATTCAATGCTGCGTCTGTCCAATATATTGTTTTCCACATTCACAGGAAATGCTGTGGACACCCGGTGTTCTTAGACGAAGTAAATATTCCTGAATTCCAGTCAAGAACAACTGCCAAGATGAGAAACATAGAAGTAGATATCCTCGGTGTAACAAGGCAGCTTAAATCACTTAATAAAGGCAAGGCCTCCGGTCCATGTTGTATACCATCAGGTTCTGCTGATAAAATAGCTCCATATTTAAAAATTATATACGACCACTCGCTCACAGAAATATCAGTACCTAAAGACTGGAAAATTGTTCAAGTGACACCAATACCCAAAAAGGGAAGTAGGAGTAATCCGCTCAATTACAGGCCTATATCACTAACGTCGATTTGCAGCGGGGTTTTGGAACATATACTGTATTCGACTGAAACGTCCCCTTAGAAAAATTAATGAATTACTGTGCTGATAAACCTCATACATTATTTGATTTTCAAACAGCTAAGAAGAACTGAACGTACTCAGAAATTTCGCTCTTCACCTATTCTGATCAACACTAAACTGACACACAATATTTTTAGCGCAACGCAATCTGACTTTCAATAATCCCTACAAAAGAGTGGCCCTGACTAACATTAACCTATACCTTTCACAAATCACTCATCTCACAAAAATCATCGTTACTCCAACTACTGCAATACAGCGATCGCCACTACTGCCAGCTAAATAAAAGATTCAAACTACTGAAGGCACTAACTACTGATACGCATAGTTAGCAAATGAAAGATTTTGATAGAGAACAAACAATGTATTTATCTTAATAGTCTTCAAAAGTCATAATATATATAGCAGTTCATTATATCCAGTATTACAAATTTACTGTCTCTGGTGGACACACGTCCAGATCATCCGCTCTCAAAACTCCGCATCTCTCTCCCCACATCCACCACTGCTGGCGGCTCACCTCCAACTGCATAACGCTGCGCGTTGTTAACAGCCAACTGCCCAACACTACAATGGCAAATGTTCCAACAATGCCAACCAGCCACAGACTGCACACAGCACAGTCAGTGATTTTCTTATAGAGCGCTACATGGCGTTACCAACATATAAACCTAAACAGCCTACTTACAGAACATTATGAAGTACCTCGAAGAAAACGATTTATTGTCACAAAGTTAACACAGTTTCAGAAAATATCGTTCTTCTGAAACACAACTAGCTCTTTACACTCATGAAGTAATAAGTGCTATAGACAGGGCATGTGAAATTGATTCCATATTTTTAGATTTCCAGAAGGCTTTCGACACCGTTCCTCACAAGCGTCTTCTAACCAAACTGCATCCCTACAGAGTATCGCCTCAGTTGTGCGACTGGATTCGTGATTTCCTGTCAGAAAGTTCACAGTTCGTAGTAACAGACGGAAAGTCATTGAGTAAAACAGAAGTAATATCCGGCGTTCCCCAAGGAAGTGTTGTAGGCCCTCTATTGTTCCTGATTTATATTAACGACATAGGAGACAATCTGTGTAGCCGTCTTAGATTTTTTGACATGACGCTGGCATTTACCGTCTTGTAAAGACAGGCAACGACTTGCAAAATGATTTAGATAAGATATCTGTATGGTGCGAAAAGTGGCAATTGACCCTGAACAAAGAAAAGTGTAAAGTTATTCACATGGGTACTAAAAGAATTCAGCTAAACTTCGATTACGCGATAAGTCACACAAATCTGAAGGCTGTAAATTCAGCTAAATACTTAGGGATTACAATTACAAACCTAAATTGGAACGATCACATAGATAATATTGTGAGTAGAGAAAACCAAACACTGCGATTCATTGGCAGAACACTTAGAGGGTGCAACAGTTCTACCAAAGAGACTGCTTTCATCATGCTTGTCCGCTCTGTTGTCGAGTATTGCTGTGCGGTGTGGGATCTGCATCAGGTGGGACTGACGGATGACATCGAAAAAGCACAAAGAAGGGCAGCTCGTTTTGTGTTATGGCGAAATTCGTGAGATAGTGTCACGGACATGATACGTGAATTGGAGTGGCAATCACTAAAACAAATGCGTTTTTCGTTGAGACGGGATCTTCTAATAAAATTTCAATCATCAGTTTTTTCCTCCGAGTGCGAAAACATTCTGTTGGCACCCACCTACATAGGTAGAAGTGATCAACACGATACAATAAGAGAAATCAGGGCTCGCACAGAAAAATTTAAGTGGTCGTTTTTCCCGCGTGCCGTTCGAGAGTGGAACGGCTTGAAGGTGGTTCATTGAACCCTCTGCCAGGCATTTTACTGTCAATAGCAGAGTAATCACGTAGATGTGTCCTTCATTGAGCCCAGCATATTTCTGATTTTTGTTGGAGGATGGAAGATGGTTTTACCTTGTTCTTCTCCAGAGTCCTGGCAATATTGGCCAAGGGCTGCCCTGCATACGGGAAGAACGCCAGACCATTGTTGTTCTCTTCTTCCTGAAGATCCTCCTCCTTCTTCTTCTACTCATCTGGAGAGCGCATCTAATCTGCGTTTCGGTGTATCCATTCTTCTGGAAGGTTTTCTTCAGGTGCTGAATTTCAGTATATAAGCTGTCCTTCTAGCATATGCCATGAGCTCTGCGGACAAGGTTGGTGAGCACGGATTTCCGTTGTGATGGGTGATGGCAGCTGTTGGCGTTTACAGGTATGTGTGTTTTTTCTTTCGGTAGACCGACTGTCCCAGTGTGCCGTCCGTTTTCTTCTTTGTTAGGATATGAAGGAAGGATAGGAATCGATTTTCTTCCCGTTCCATTGTGAACTTGAATGTTCTCGTGTATGCTGTTCAGATGTTTGAGAAATTTCGTTAGTGTCCCCGGCACGCGGCCAGAGCGTGAAAGAACCGTCCCCGTACCGATATCCAAGGTGATATCCTCGAATTATTCCATATACAATCCGCTCAAGCCAGATTGGCCCGACCGGCGCCGAGGATGCAGAGAAGCCCGTGGTCCAGCGGCTGTAAAGATCCGGACGAGACGTTAACCCGACACTTAGCCTGAAGATAGCAAGTAAGAAACTTGCTGAAACGTTGCTGTAGAACAAGATTTTATCATCGAGATTCGCCGAGAAAGCCTGCGTTCTCAAATAGTCATTAAGAGTGATTTTTAGGCTCCCTTCACATCATGTTTTCTTTTCTTTTGTCCACAATCTTAACCTTTCCACACAGTAGCGGCAAACTGTCTCTGGAGCCAATCCGTTGTGCCGGTCACCAAGTTTCATTTTAAAATAAGCATGGTAAGTTTTTTACACCAAGCCTTTTTAGCAGCTACATAATTTCCAAAATGTAACAGAAATTATTTAGATTCTCCACACATTTGCGTGTGGGCATAGTAGTAACTACCAACAGTAAGCGACGTGTTTCATGAATACTGTCTTAATTACGCAGAATAATCACGATATAGAACTGGTAATCTAAGCCTGTGAGACAAGCAACACTTGCAGACTCACACAGCAACAACTAGCATCAACAGGTGTAACAACTTAAAGGTATACAGGGCCGTACAGACAAATTTCCGTCCGACAGTTCGCATAACCTACTGGCACAGTAATATATCTTTGAAGTCAAAATGCGGCGAAGTTGTATTGTGCTAGGAAAAAAACTGAAAACAGTTTTCGAATCAGCGTAAAAAGTGGAGGTAGTAGCACACATTAATTTTCAGTCATCTGATAACATGCTGACTAGTATTATAGGTGGTGGTGGCTTCAATCCACCCTCGACATGTTAGCAAAAATGCGTGTTTTAAGTCGCTGGTAGGCATAAAACGTCGTCCTAAAGCGTACTGAATGCCTTCTCAGAAAATTATTTAGAACAACTAATTCAGGAGCCCACTCGAAGTGTAAATGGTTGCAAAAACAAACTTGACCTCTTAGCAACAATTAATCCTGAGCATACAGGAAAAATCACGACAGATACAAGGGTTGATGAACACACCCTAACCCACCAAAAATAAACGCAAAATATGTCTATTTAAAAACTAGATAAAAATTCGCGTGACACCTCTCTAAGACACAGTCACTACCGCTTCCAATCTACATCTACATCGTTACTATGTAATTCACACTTAAGTACTGGCAGAGGGTTCATCAAACCATTTTCATACTACTGCTCTATCATTCCACTCTCGAATGGCGCGTGGGACAAAGTAATACCTAAATATTTCCGTTCGAGCTCTGATTTCTCTTATTTTATTATCATGAGCATTTCTCCCTACGTAGGTGGGTGTCAACGAAATATTTCCACATTCGGAAGAGAAAGCTAGTGTTTGAAATTTCGTAAATACATCTCGCCGCAAAGAAAACCGCCCCTGTTTGAGTGACTGCCACCCCAACTCGCGTATCACATCAGTGACACTCTCACCCCTAATGCTCTATAACACGAAACGAGCAGCCCTTCTTTGCACTTTTTCGATGTCCTCCGTCAATCCTACCTGGTAAGGATCCCATACATCGCAGCAATATTCCAGCGGAGGACGGACAGATGAAATGTAGGCTACCTTTTTAGTGGGTTTGTCGCATCTTCTAAGTGTTCTGTCAACAAAGCGCAGTCTTTGTTTCGCCTTCCCTACAATATTATCTATGTGGTCTCTCCAATTTAAGTTGCTCGTAATTGTAATTCCTAAGTATTTAGTCGAATTGACAGCCTTTAGATTTGTGCGATTTATCATATACCCAAAATTTATCAAAAATGGCTCAAATGGCTCTGAGCACTACGGGACTTCACATCTGAGGTCATCAGTCCCCTAGAACTTAGAACGACTTAAACCTAACTAACCTAAGGACATCACACACATCCATGTCCGAGGCAGGATTCGAACCTGCGACCCCTAGCGTTCGCGTGGTTCCACACTGAAGCGCCTAGAACCGCTCGGCCACACCGGCCGGCCCAAAATTTATCCTTCTTTTAGTACCCCTGTAGATGACCTCGCGCTTTTCTTTGTTTAGTGAAAATTACCACTTTTCACACCATACAGAAATTCTCTTTAGATCATTTTGTAATTGGAATTGATCGTCTGATGATTTTTACTAGACGCTAAATTACAGCGTCATCTGCAAACAATCTAAGGGGGCTGCTCAGATTATCACCTAGACCATTTGTGTCAATCAGGAACAGCAGAGGGCCTATGACACTACCTTGCGGAACGCTAGATATTACTTCTGTTCTAATCGATGTTTTACCGTCTATCACTACGAACAGTGACCTCCCTGAGAGGAAATCACGAATCCAGTCACACAACTGAGACGATACTCCATATGCACGGAATTTGATTAATAGTCGCTTGTGAGGAACGGAATCAAAGGCCTTCTCGAAATCTAGGAATACGGAATCGATCTGAGATCCCATTTCGATAGCACTCATTACTTCATGGGAATAAAGAGCTAGCTGTGTTGCACACGAACGATATTTTCTGAATCCGTGTTGGTTATGTATCAATAAGTCATTTTCCTTCAAGGTGATTCATAATGTTCGAGTACAGTATATGCTCCAAAATCTTACTACAAATTGAGGTCAGTGATATGGTTCTGCAATTCAGTGGGTTAAATGTAGGCTAGCTGTGGTTGAAATTCAAAGGAAAATGTAACGAAGCCAATTGTAAGGTTCATACCATATGAATTAGTAAGAAATGGTACTGACACCCATGGTACACAAAATAGGCAAGAACACTATTGCAGAAGCAACGAAAAAAGCATGCCAAATTTAAAAGAACGCAGAATCCCCAAGATTTGCGGAGTTTTACACAAGCTCGAAATTTAGATCGAACTTCAATGTGAAATGGTTTTAACAGTTTCCACAACGAAAATCTGTTCGAAACCTGACAGAAAACCCAAAGTGATTCTGGATGCACGTATGATGCATCAGTGGCAAGACGCTATTAATACCTTCCCTGCACGATAATAATGCTGATGTTATCGGTAACAGTACCGTTAAAGCAAACGAAACACAGTTTTCCAAAATTCTTTCACAAAAGAAGACGCAGGAAACATCCCAGAATCCGAATCAGCGTGAGTAGCTTACAAGTAGATATCCTTGGTTGAGCGAAGCATCTTAAATCATTTAAGAAAGACAAGGCTTTCGGTACAGATTGTATACCAGTAATGTTCCTTTCAGAGTATGTTGATACAATACCTCCACACTTAGGAATCATATACAACCTCTCGCTCGTCTAAATATCCGTACCCAAAGACTGGACAGTTGCACAAATCACACCAATACCCAAGAAAGGAAATGGAGGTATTCCACTGAATTACACACCCATATAACTAACATCGACTTGAAGTATGATTTTGGAACATATACTCTGCTCGAACATTATGAATCACCTCGAAGAAAACGATTTATTGACAAACAGCCAGCACGGATTCAGAGAATATCGTATTGTGCTCGAACATTATGAGTCACCTTGAAGAATACGATTTATTGACAAATAGCCAGCACGGATTCTGAAAATTTCATTCTAGTGAAACACAACTAACTCTTTATTCTCACGAAGTAATGACTGCTGCTGACAGGGGACCTCCTCACAAGCGAATTCGTATTTAACTACGTGCCTATGGTGTATCATCTCAGTTGTGGGCACAGTTCGTAATAATTGACGGAAAGTCATCTAGTAAAACAGAAGTACTATCTTGCGTGTCTGAAGGAAGTTTTATAGGCATTCTGTTGCTGCTGATCAACATAAACTCTTTAGCAGACTATCTGAGCAATCCTCTTAGCTTATCCGCAGATAATGCCGAGATTGAGCGGCACGTAACGTCATCACATGATCCAAACAAATTGCAAAACTATGTTGACAAGATATCTCTATAGTGCAAAACGTGGCAAGTGATTCTAGATCATAAAAAGTGTGATGTCATCCACATACCCACTAAAAATAATCTGCTAAATTTCAGTTACACGATAAATCACACGTATCTAAAGGTTGTAAACTGATCTAAACGCTTACGGATTGCAGTTAAGCGTAACGTAAACTGGAAAGAGCACATACATAATGTCGTGGAGAAAGCAAACCAAAGACTGCGATTTACTGGCAGAACACTTAGAAAATGTAACATGTTTACTAGAGAGATTGCTTACGCTACACTCGTCCGCGCTTTTCTGGAGTAATCCTGTGCACTGTGGGATCCCATCAGATAGAATTGACGGAGGACATCGTAAATGTTCAAAGAAGGGCAGCTCCCTTCGTATTATCGCTACTTAGGGGAGAGAATGCCGCCGCTACGTTACACGAATTCAGGTGGCAGTCATTAAAATAAAGGTGTTTTTCGCTACTGCACGACCTTCTCATGAAATTTCAATCATCAACTTTTTCCTCAGACTGTGAAAATAATTTGTTGGCGCCCACCTACACCATAATAAAATAAGAGAAAACAGAGCTCGCATGGAAGGACTTTAGTGTTTGTTTTGCCTGCACGCTGATCGAGGATTGAACGGTGCAGAAGTAGGTTAAATATGATTCGATGAATCCTCTGCCAGACAATTATGAATTGCAGAGTAATTACGTAGACGTAACTGTAGTTGTAGATAGTAAGCTGCCAGTCATGTTCTTATCTGTGGAATACATGCAAATGCCAGTGCTATAAATGCCCTCAAACTGAAACGCCCTCTCATATACGGGGTAAAGGGTTGTAAGTGCAGGTATTTTTATATGTGTAGCTTAATATGTACACACATTAGTGTGGTCGTTGTTTTTCTCTCTGTGGAACAGTTTTTCCATAGACATGTCGCGAACTTCAACAACTGATGTCCTCTGCATGGCCGTAACTGCACCACTAGTGGGCTACACCTGTCAGTATAGACTAACCGTTTTACGTCTACGTGTCCATACTTCAGCAGCTGAAAGTAAGCATTAACGGGTTGCTCTTGCCAGTCGTACTGACCAACCTAAAACCATACTACTACAGATAGTTACAATTGTTAGTCCGCAAATGAAGTAAATACTGGTGCAATGTTGTTCAGTAGCCGTTCTCCGTCACCAATAGAAATAAATGCACTTGTACCTGTTACAGCCTGTATAATGCTTACAAGGAAACCTCCCCATCGAACCCCCCTCAGATTTAGTTATAAGTTGGCACAGTGGATAGCCCTTGAAAAACTAAACACAGATCAATCGAGAAAACAGGAAGAAGTTGTGTGGAACTATGAAAAAAATAAGCAAAATATACAAACTGAGGAGTCCATGCGCAAGGTAGGCAACATAAAGGATAGTGGGCGCTCAGGAGCGCCGTGGTCCCGTGGTTAGTGTGAGAAGCTGCGAAACGAGAGGTCCTTGGTTCAAGTCTTCCCTCGAGTGGAAAGATTTATTTTTTATGTTTTCATCACTTTTTTTTTGGGAGTGATTATCACATCCACAAGAAAACCGAAATCGGGCAAGGTAGAAGAATCTTTTTACCCATTCGCCAAGTGTACAAGTTAGGTGGGTCGACAACATATTCCTTTCACGTGACGGACATGTCGTCACCAGTGTCGTATAGAATATATCAGACGTGTTTCCCTGTGGAGGAATCGGTTAACCTATGACCTTGCGATCAAATGTTTTCGGTTCCCATTGTAGAGGCACGTCCTTTGGTCTACTAATCGCACGGTTTTGCGGTGCGGTCGCAAAATACAGACACTAAACTTATTACAGTGAACAGAGACGTCAATGAACGAACGGACAGATCATAACTTTGCGAAAATAAAGAAAGTAAAAATTTCACTCGAGGGAAGACTTGAACCAAGGACCTCTCGTTTTGCAGCTGCTCACGCTAACCACGGAACCACGGCACTCCTCAGCTCACACTATCCTTGATGCTGCATATGTTGCACATGGACTACTCAGTTCGTATATTTTGCTTATTTTTTTCATAGTTCCACACAACTTCTTCCTGTTTTTTCGATTGATCTGTGTTCAGTTTTTCAAGGCCTATCCACTGTGCCAACTTATAACTAAATCTGAAGGGGGTGCGATGGGGAGGTTTCCTTGTTAGAACCATGAATTTAACGAGTATAGTAACTGTTTTGTTAATGAAAATGACCACGAAGAGGACAGACTCACTTTGCGCAACCTATTTACGACGTAATGGGCAGAGTAAATAATGGATTTACATGGACCTAACAAGATCCAAAATACATCTGAATTTATATGAGCAGTGTGTACGAAACTGTGCTTATAGCTCCATAGCGTGCATGGGATAAGCTATGCCTATTTTGTCAGCACATACTACCAATGCAACACATAAAACAGTCACGCTCTATCTACGATGATGCAACAACAGGAACTGACTTACCTTCTGTTCTGAAAAAGCATGCACAGTACGCCAGAGCATATTACACGCTGTACTGATTGACTAGCATAATGTTGGTCGTAGAAATAATTCAAGGAAATGATTACCTTCGTTGAGGTCAAAATGCACATGACACGAAAATTTTGACGCAGATTGCCAAATACAAATAGGGCGTAAAATGGTCAGAACTATAAAAATAGGGACGTTCTAATGACTTGGCTGAAGTTTGACTACAACGACTTGTAAATGGACGGAAAAAACAATCAGACCACACCTTTTATGCATTAAGCATGCGGTGTTAAGGGCACAGTATATGAAACACACTGTTTACACCGGAAAACACAAGAGGAAGCTGGTTGAATGGGAATGTGACGAGTTTCACTAGCGTACCGTGAATACGAGGGATCCGATAAAACATCAAATGTCCGACATCGTTGCGGCCGGAAAAAGATCCTGCAACAACGGGACCACGACGACTGAAGAGAATCGTTCAGAATGACAGAAGTGCAACCCTTCCGCGAACTGCTGAACACTTCAATGCTGGGCCATCAACAAGTGCCAGCGTGCGAACCGTTCAGCGAAACATCGATATGACCTTTCGGAGGTGAAGGCCCACCCGTGTGCCCTTGATGACTGCACGACACACAGCTTTGTGCCTCACTTCTGCCCATCAACAACATCGAACTGTTGATGACTGTAAATATGTTGCGTCGTCGGACGAGTCTCGTTTCGAATTGTATCGAGCGGATGAAGCAGTAGAGTTATGGATAGAACGTCATGAATCTATGGGCCCTGCATGTCAGCAGGGGCTCGTTCAAGCTGATGGAGGCTCTGTAATAGTGTGGGGCGTGTGCAGTTGGAGTGATATGGGACCCCTGATACGTCTAGATACGACTCTGATACGTGACACGTACGTAAGCATCCTGTCTGATCAGCTGCATCCATTCATGTCCACTGTGCATTCAGACGGACTTGGGCAATTGGACGAGGACAATGCGACACCTCACACGTCCAGAATTGCTACAGAGCGGCTCCAGAAACACTCTTCTGAATTTAGACTCCCGATGGTCACCAAACGCCCCAGACATGGACATTATTGAGCAAATTTGGGATGCATTGCAACGAGCTGTGCAGAAGAGAGCTCCACCCACTCGTACTCTTACGGATTTATTGACAGCCCTGCAGGATTCATGGTGTCATCTCTCTCCACCGCTACTTCAGACATTAGTCGAGTCCACGTCACGTCGTGTTGCGGAACTTCTGCGTGCTCGCGGGGGCCCTACACGATATTAGGCAGGTGTACCAGTTTCTTTGGTTCTTCAGCATATATCTCTCCTCTCTCCACTGAACCGATCTCTCCTTTTTTTTCCAGTCCTTACGCGAAATGTTTGTGGCGGCTATAGGACTGTTCTGCATTCAGTCGCAGGTTCGAATCCTGCCTCGGGCATGGATGTGTGTGATGTCCTTAGGTTAGTTAGGTTTAAGTAGTTCTAAGTTCTAGGGGACTGATGACCTCAGATGTTAAGTCCCATAGTGCTCAGAGCCATTTGAACCATTTTTTGCATTCAGTCGAAAATTGCGTTTCTCTAAATTTTCTGAACAGTATTGCGCGAATAGAACGTCGTCTGCCCTCCAGGTATTCCCATTTAGGTTCCCGAAGCATGTTGACTGAAGTTACGCTCAACAAATCTAGCGGGTCACGTCTGAATTCTTTCATGTGTTCCTTTGAAACGTCCCCTTAGAAAAATTAATTAATTGTTGTGCTGATAAACCTCTTACAATATATGCTTTTCAAACAGCTGAGCAAAACTGATCGTACTCAAACATTCACTAAAGTGACACACAATATTTTTAGCGCAACGCAATCTGACTTTCAAAAATCCCTACAAAAGAATGGCCCTGACTAACATTAACCTGTACCTTTCACAAATCACTTACCTCACAAAAATCTTCGTTACTCAAGCTACTGCAATACAGCGAGCGCCACTACTGCCAGCTAAATAAAAGATTCAAACTACGGAAGGCACTAACTACTGATAGGGATAGTTAGCAAATGAAAGATTTTAATAGAGAACAAACAATGTATTTACCTTAATAATCATAATATATATAGCAGTTCATGCCATCCACTATTACAAATTTCAAAACTCCGCCATCTCTCTCCCCACATCCACCACTGCTGGCGGCTCACCTCCAACTGCGCAATGCTACGCGCTGTTCACGTCCAGCTGCCCAACACTACAATGGCAGACAACAATGCAAACTACCCACAGACTGCGCACAGCACAGCCAGTGATTTATCATACAGAGCGCTACGTAACGTTGCCAATAAGAAAACATAAACAGCCTACTTACACCTTTAATCCGTCCCTGTCGAGTTCCCAGCACTCGAGCGGCACTCAAGATTGATTCCAACAAGTGTTTTATACGCTGTGTGCTTTTTAGACGAGCTATACTTTGGCAGTAAACCGGAGCTGACTATTGGCTTTCCCTACTACCGTCCTTGCTTGCTCGTTCCATTACATGTAGCTCTGAAACGTTATTCCTATGTATTTAATCGTTTTGACTATGTCAAGTAGTACGCGACTAATACTGTATTCAAGCACTAACAGATTGGTTTTCCTACTTGTCTCCATTAACTTCAGTTTTTCTATGTTTTGAGGAAGCTGCCATTTATCACATCAAATATCAATTCTATCTAAGTCATTGAGTATATTTATACAGCCACTCAACGACGATACTTTCCAGTACATTACCAGCAAACAGCCGCGGATTGCTACTCACCTCATCCGCTAGATCATTTATGTATGTAGAGAGCCAGAGAGGTTTCTGTCACACCTCCCTTCGGCAGTCCTGACAATATCCTTGCATGAACACTCGCTGTCGATTAAAACGTACTGGTTTTTGTTACTTAAGATGTCTTCGAGTCTCACATCTTGGAACCTACTCCGTATGCTCTGACCTTAAGAAGGATAGATTAATGAAATCCTGATCCTTTACAGTACATCGAGAATTACTCATTTTAGAAAGCCAGGAACGTAACATCTCAAGTTGTAACGCGCATCGTAAAGTTCTGCATATATCCAGAAAATTTCTACTCCAAGCCTTGTAATACAGCCGGCCGGTGTGACCGATCGGTTCTAGGCGCTTCAGTCTGCAACCGGGCGACCGCTAAGGTCGCTGGTTCGAATCCTGCTTTGGGCATGGATTGTGTGATGTCCTTAGATTAGTTAGGTTTAAGTAGTTCTAAGTTCTAGGGGACTGATGACCTCAGATGTTAAGTCCCATAGTGCTCAGAGCCATTTGAGCCAGCATTGTAATACAAACCAGGAAACAGTCGCACATCGCTCGCTCATTGTCTGCGAGTGAACTGTAGATTCAGAACCTCAACTGTACTCAAATCTTACCCAAGCATCATCCGTCTTACCGCATCCGCGTTTGGTCCCATAGGAACTTACCACCACCGCATCCGAGTAAGAGCCACCGACGGGAACTTGCTTTGTGCATTCAAAACACGAACGTTCGTACCAGCCACGTGCCGCGTTCGACTCTCATCGGCTAGCAGGGCTTTTCATAGAGGATCTAACAAGCCCCTACAGAGCGTTGTCAAACAAAGTTATGCAAAAATCCGTGGCCTGATACAAAATACACCTTTGCGGCGCGGTAGAAATTTAAAAAGACGCGACACAATTCAATAGCTGAGAATGTTGTACGCGGAAGATAATGTACTTAGGAACACATGATGTTTCCTGGTCGGTGGATTGACCTAGTGACCGATTTCAGAATCACATGAAGGAAGTCGACATAAAGACCGGCACAAACAGTTTTCGACATTTTCTGCTGTTTTTGTTGATGTGAGATATGACGCTATGTTTGCTGCAGCTTTTGTAAGTATTACTAGTTCTACTTACTTAAGTGCCGTATAATATCCTCATATGAAGGCAATTTGGAGGAAGTTGTTAATTCTGCAGTTACAGAGTTTTATAGTGAGGAAAATACTGTACATTTTTAAAACACTGTAGACTGTACAATAGAATTATAAGACCATTTTTTTTCGAAACCCCATAATTCCCACCCATTGTGACGCTTAAGTTTGAAATATCGCTCAAATGTGCAAACAACCTTCCTCTGTAGCTCGCCCGGCTAGCCGAGCGGTCTAACGCACGTCTTTCCAGAGTGGGAAGGAGCGCCTGGTCCCCACCACCCAATCGAACCGGCGGACTTGTGTCGAGGTCCGGTGAGCCGGCCAGCCTGTAGATGCTTTTTAGGCGGTTTTCCATCTGCCTCGGCGAATGCGGGCTGGTTCCCCTATTCCGCCTCAGCTACACTATGCTGCACAAACAAGTTCTCCACGTAAGCGTACACCACCATTACTCTACCACGCAAACACAGGGATTACACTCGTCTGGTGTGAGACGTTCCCTGGGGGGGGGAGGGGGGGGGGCTCCACGGGGGCCGAACCGCACAATAACCCTGGGTTCGGTGTGGGGCAGCGGAGGGGTGAAGTGGACTGCGGTAGACGTCGTGGGGTTGTGGACCACTGTGGCTGCGGCGGGGACGGAGCTTCTCCGTTGTTTCTATATCCCCGGTTTACATACAATACATCCAATGTAATACAATACCTTGCTCTGTAATGATGCAAATGAGTGGAATACAGGCTTGCGCGCACACTTGTGACGTCACATACTGATGGCTGGGTCTGCATCGGAACGCTCCTGTTAAGCACTCTGCAGCTATACGAACTTTACGAGTTTTAGAGCTGAGACCGCATAGAGAGTCTCTTCTACATGTCTTTGTAATGAAAGTATGGAAATTTATATCAGTGCGTAAGGTAACTGAATGAAACTGCCCTATATTATTTCAAGATGTAAAATTATTTTGACGATTCGCCTTAAATACGCGTTTCTAGGCTTGAATACAAACTGTGATTTTAAATTCTGTCTTTTACCTCAGGAGCTATGCTTTCTTGCAGTAAAAATCAGCAATATACAACAACAAGCAGACGTTTTCGGTTTTAAATAAACCAGCTGGAGCTCCTACAGAATTTAAGAATTTATTTCCCTGGTTATTTTCCTAAATTTTCCTTCAAAATTTGCTGGTCTCACACGAAACTCAAATCATTCGACGAAATGGAGCACCTCCTGACATAATGTTTAATAAATCAAAAAATACGAAAAAAAAATATTTCCCTGTTTTTCCAGAACTTTAGAACCTTAAACATGAAAAGATTGTTTCTCCTATATCCTTGATTGAAATTCGTGTCACAGAGTGATGTTAATTTAGTCATAATGCAGTTACCTCGAGATTCTGCTTTCTATACTGCTTAATCTGTCCAACACTGAATTCATTACAGCAATTTTCTCAGGTAGTTTACTGAAATTGAAATTATTTCCGAATAGCTGTATACGTAAAACTGAACAAAATCATTCTGTAGCTCTTCCAAATAAAATTACTGGAAACTCAATAATCTGGTAGGAATGATAAGGAATATTAAACATTTTCGAGTCATACTAATTAATGTAACTATTCTGTATGACAGTAGTTGCAAATATGAGAGAGATTTCACAGCCAGCTTCGTATTAAACTCGCAGCAATGGTCCAGAATTAAGAAACAAATGATACTGGTATGTGATACATAACTGCTTTTAAAAACAATTGGCAAATGTGGTGCAATGGAAACAAGTAACACGATACAAATTTTTTGTCATTTACTTACCTTTGAATGATGCGTAGACACAAATTCCTGTCTGGGAATAGCTGCAATCCAGCGATTTCTCAACTTCAAACATTTGTGAAATCGAAACAAGTGCAGTTTCATGCCTTTTTCGGATTTATAATTTCTCTGGTAAAAGGGAACGCAGCACTTGTATCTCATACTTCGAAGAACTGTAGGCGAGTGCTGTATGAAATGTACAGGGTGAGTCACCTAACGTTACCGCTGGATGTATTTCGTAAACCACATCAAATACTGACGAACCGATTCCACAGACCGAACGTGAGGAGAGAGGCTAGTCTAATTGTTTAATACAAACCATACAAAAATGCACAGAAGTATGTTTTTTAACACAAACCTACGTTTTTTTTAAATGGAACCACGTTAGTTTTGTTAGCACATCTGAACATATAAACAAATACGTAATCAGTGCCGTTTGTTGCATTGTAAAATGTTAATTACATCCGGAGATATTGTAAGCTAAAGTTGACGCTTGAAACCTCCGACGTTCAGTTGCGTGTTGTCGCAAACACGGGCCACGGGCGTTTCATAGGACGTGGAGGACGCATAAATTGGCCAGCCCGTTCTCTTGATCTTACACCTCTGGACCTTTTTCTGTGGGGTACGTTAAAGGAGAATGTGTACCGTGATGTGCCTACAACCCCGGAGGATATGAAACAACGTATTGTGGCAGCCTGCGGCGACATTACACCAGATGTACTGCGGCATGTACGACATTCATTACTCCAGAGATTGCAATTGTGTGCAGCAAATGATGGCCACCACATTGAACATCTATTGGCCTGACATGTTGGGACACACTCTATTCCACTCCGTAATTGAAAACGGAAACCACGTGTGTACGTGTACCTCACCCCTCATGGTAATGTACATGTGCGTCAGTGAATAAGTCCAGTGAAAAGATATTAGCATATGGACGTAATGTGCTGTTCCAGTCTCTTCTGTACCTAAGGTCCATCACCGTTCTCTTTGGATCCCTACGTAATTCGGTGCTCTCCTATACACACGATCGAACAGCGGAGGAGTGGTACTCAAGCGTCAACTTTAGGTTACAATATCTCCGGATGTAATTAACATTTTACAATGCAACAAACGGCACTGATTACGTATTTGTTTATATGTTCAGATGTGCTAACAAAACTAACGTGGTTCCATTTTAAAAAAACGTAGGTTTGTGCTAAAAAACATACTTCCGTGCATTTTTTTATGGTTTGTATTAACCAATTACACTAGCCCCTCTCCTCACGTTCGGTCTGTGGAATCGATTCGTCAGTAT